>NW_026000249.1:10380768-10383948 GCF_001458135.2 Marmota marmota marmota | reverse complement strand
TATATATATATATAATTCCTTAATTTCAAGTAATTGTATCCATTGAATCAATTTGTCTTGTTATTTGGGGACATTTTGTAACTATCTTGTCTCCAAAGGACCTTATGAGTAGAGTTTTTAAAAGTAAATGCTCCATAGCTTTCAGACTGAAAATCTTGTTTTCACCCTACATTCCTCTATTTTTTTAAAATGTGAAGGTTAAAGAGATTTCTTCAACATTATGAGATTCCAAAATTTGGGATTTTAAACAAGAACATTCATGATTCTATAGCATGTTTTTCCTACACCTATGTAGTTCTTGTAGTTCATGCGTATAATATAGGTACTTGTTTTTTCTTTAGATTAGGGGTAGAGATAAGCCCTTAAATGTTTGTAAGAAAATAACAATGTGTCACTCCCAATGCTATCATCTGTCACCTGAAGTATTTGGTTATATTCTTTAAAAAGAAAAAATAAGCAATTGTGCATTGTTTTAATGCAGCACAAGCTAAAGGCTCATTTAAAATACCTAACACAAAATATATACTTCTATCTATCTATATTAATTTATGTCATAATATACATGCCTAGCTATATTGCTTCAACTGGTAACAGATTTTCCTTTGTTTAAGCCATGGTTATGACATGGACTACTAGGATCATGGCTTCCTAGTATCCCACTTTTTTTATTCATAGGGAGGATTTAATTGTGTTTAATATTGGGCTCTTATTTTAGAGGCTTGTTTCATGGGACTACTCCAATATAAAAAGTTGTGTAAGAGAGAGTCCTGTCAGAAGAGAAACCATGCTAGATATTTTGATCAGGGAATTTATTACAGGAAGGTTTTCATAGAAGTGAGCAAAGATCTAAGGAATCCAACAAGAAATAGCAAGCTAACCTAAGAATTAGTAACTGAACAATGGTGGAGTGGGGAGGAGAATGGAGAAGATGGTATTACCAGAGTGCAGGAATCAGCAAAACCCAGTGGAAATTATAACCGGGTGTTTTAGTCAGCTTTTTTGCTGTTGTGACTAAGGGACCTGACCAGCATATTGTAGAGGAGGAAAAGTTTATTTAGGAGCTCACATTTTCAGAGGTCTCAATCCATAGACAGTAGGCTCCATTCCTCCAGGCTCAAGGTGAAGCAGGACATCATGGCAGAAGAGTGTGGTAGAGGGAAGCAGTTCACATAATAATCAGGAAGCAGAAAGAGAGACTCCACTCACCAGATACAAATATATATCCTAAAGCCATACCCCCTAATGACCCACCTCCTCCAATTACCACTTAGTTAATCCATCAGTGGATTAATTCACTAATTGTGTTAAGGCTCTCACAACCCAATCATTTCTTCTCTGAACTATCTTGTACTGTCTCACATGTGAGCTATCGGGGGACATCTCACATCTAAACCATAACACAAGGGAATACTTGACCAGGGGAAGCTGAGACCAGAGAGGGAGAGACTTTCTGAAAGGAGCTGACGTCATGGAGGAGATAGAGCTGCTACCAGAGACACTGACAAAAACAGAAAATGAAGGGGAAATATTTTCTTGTTTCTCTCCTCCTTTCACCATCCAGGCCTCCATCAATACCTCAACTGGCTTATCATATTTGGATGCCAGTTGAAAAGGGATTCTGGAGTATGCAGTTTCTTGCTTTATATAGAAAACCAGAAAGGGGAAGAAAATGGATCTGAGGTAAATCAGCAAATAACTGGCATGGGAGCCTCTAAACATATACACTCACACAAATTTTGGGAATGAACTTGATATTTACTTTCCTTATACATATTTTGCAAATATTACTGTAATTTCCCCTAGTATTTTCTGTGTACTGGGAATTGATTTATTTGAGAATATCAAAATAAAACAAAATTAAAAGGGTAAAATGTTCGTGTGGGGGGTGGGGATGCACATACAAACACAATTAAATCATAAAATCTGAGGGTGACTAGTCCACCATTTTCATGTTTCACCTAAAAGATTGACATACAATTTAGAAAGAAAAAAAAACTGAAGTAAAAAGCAGAAACTGTACCTTAATTTCTCGAACTTCCCTTAATTTTGTAGATAACGAGTTAGCATTTTTAAAAGAGTGTCTTCATGTATGGTAGCTCCATGATTATATTAGAGGGTACCTAGAAGTTCAAAGACATGTTTTTGTGCCTTTCTTGCAGGGTTGAGCTTCCTATTCAGCTAATGATTTTCACTAAGATCTTTGTTTAGTGTTATTTTGGTTTCCTCTAAATTTCTCAGAGAGCTATTAAAGCTCAACTTTTTTGGGGGGGGGATTTAAGGGTTTTTTATTTGTTTTAATTAGTAATACATGACATTAGAATGCATTTATGCACTTTGATATATCATACATAGATGGGATATAATTTTTCATTTTTCTGAGTGTGCGTGTTGCAGAATCCTATTGATTATGTAGTCACATATATACATAAAGTAATAATGTCTGCTTCATTCTACTGTCTTTTCTATCCCCACATCCCCTCCTCTTCCCTCCTATCATTTCCCTCTACCTAATCTAAGGTAACGCTATTCTTCCCTAGCGCCTTCCCCCTCCTTATTGGGATCTGCACATTAGAGAAAACATTCAGCCTTTGGTTTTGTGGGACTGGCTTATTTTGCTTAGCATGATATTCTCCAACTCCAACCATTTACTGGCAAATGCCATAATTTTACTCTTCTTTAAAGCTGAGTAATATTCCATTGAGTATATATGCCATATTTTCTTTATACATTCATCTATTGAGGGACTCCTGGTTGGTTCCATAGTCTAGCAATTGTGAAATTAAGCTGCTATAAACATTGATATGGCTGCATTACTGTAATGTGCTGATTTTAAGTCATTTGGGTATAAACTAAATAATGGGATAGCTGGGTCAAATGGTGGTTCCATTCCAAGTTTTCTGAGGAATCTCTATACTGCTTTCCATAGTGGTTGCACCATTTTGCAGTTCCACCAGCAATGTATGAGTGTACCTTTTCCACCACATCCTTGCCAACAAAAATTATTGTTGCCTGTATTCTTGATGATTACCATTCTGACAGGAGTGACATGAAATCTTAGAGTAGTTTTTATTTGCATTTCTCTATTTGCTAGAAATTTTGAACTCTTTTTCATATATTTGTTGATCAGTTGTATTTCTTCTTCTGTGAAGTGTCTGTTCAGTTTCTTAGCCCATTTATTGA
>NW_026000249.1:10298396-10376528 GCF_001458135.2 Marmota marmota marmota | reverse complement strand
CCTATCCCACTATGAATCAGCCTCCTTATATCAGAGAAAACATTCAGCATTTGTTTTTTGGGCATTGGCTAACTTCACTTAGCTTTATCTTCTTTAACGCCATCCATTTACCTGCAAATGCCATGATTTTATTCTCTTTTATTGCTGAGTAAAATTCCATTGTGTATATATGCCACATTTTTTATCCATTCATCTATTGAAGGGTATCTGGGTTGGTTCCTCAGTTTAGCTATTGTGAATTGTGCTGCTATAAGCATTGATGTGGCTGTGTCCCTGTAGTATGCTATTTTTAAGTCCTTTGGGTATAGACCAAGGAGAGAGATAGCTGGGTCAAATGGTGGTTCCATTCCCAGATTTCCAAGGAATCTCCATACTGCTTTCCATATTGGCTGCACCAATTTTCAGTCCCACTAGCAATGTATGAGTGCACCTTTTTCCCCACATCCTCGCCAACACTTATTATTGTTTGTCTTCATAATAGCTGCCATTCTGACTGGAGTGAGATGATATCTTAGAGTAGTTTTGATTTGCATTTCTTTAATTGCTAGAGATTATGAACATTTTTTTCATATATTTGTTGATTGATTGTATATCCTCTTCTAAGAAGCGTCTGTTCACATCCTTGGTCCATTTGTTGATTCTTGATTTTACTTCTTGCGCTTTAGGAGTCTTGTTAAGAAACTCAGATTTTAGGCCGATGTGGTGAAGATTTGGACCTATTTTTTTTTCTGTTAGGCACAGGGTCTCTGTTCTAGTGCCTAAGTCTTTGATCCACTTTTAGTTGATTTTTGTGCAAGGTGAGAGATAGAGGTTTAATTTCATTTTGCTACATATGGATTTCCAGTTTTTCCAGCACCATTTGTTGAATAGGCTATCTTTTTTCCAGTGAATGTTTTTGGCACCCTTGTCTAGTATGAGATAACCGTATTTATGTGGGTTTTTCTCTGTGTCCTCTATTCTGTACCATTGGTTTTCAAGTCTATTTTGATGCCAGTACCATGCCATTTTGTTACTTTAGCTCTGTAGTATAGTTTAAGTTCTGATATTGTGATGCATCCTGCTTCACTTTTCTTGCTACGTATTGCTTTAGCTATTTTGGGTCTCTTATTTTTCCAAATAAATTTCATAACTGCTTTTTCTATTTCTATGAAGAATGTCATTGGGATTTTAACAGTAATTGCATTAAATCTGTATAACGCTTTTGGTAGTATGGTCATTTTGGCAATATTAATTCTGCCTATCCTGGAGCATGGGAGATCTTCCCATCTTCTGAGGTTTTTTTCAATTTCTTTCTTTAGTGTTCTGTAGTTTTCATTGTAGAGGTCTTTCACCTCTTTTGTTAGATTGACTCCCAGGTTTTTGTTGTTGTTGTTGTTGTTGTTTGTTTTTTGGGTTTTTTTTTTTTTGAGGCTATTGTGAATGGAGTAATTTTTCCTTATTTCTCTTTCAGTGGATTCATCGCTGATATATAGGAATGCATTTGATTTATGGGTGTTGATTTTATATCCTGTTGCTTTTCTGAATTCACTTATTAGTTTGAGGAGTTTTCTGGTGGAATTTTTTAGATCTTCCACATATAGAATCATGTCATCAGCAAATAGTGATAGTTAGAATCCTTCTTTACCTATTTGTATCCCTTTAATTTCTTTCTTTTGTCTAATTGTTCTGACTAGGTTTCAAGGATGATGTTGAATAGAATTGAAGGTGTGCTGTATTTTGTCATGTCAATTTTTTTCTCTCCTTTTTTCAAACTGAGCTTTGATGAGATGAATCTCCTTTTGGCCTGAGTTTCCTTTGCATTTACTTCCTTCCCACATACTATCACTCACCATTTAATCAGAATAGACAGAACTGACAGATTTTACTTTCTAAAAATTTAATATATAAGCATTGTTACCAATAATTCTTAAATGTGTCACCTTCTAGGAGCTTAAAAGATTGTCTGTCTACATGGCAAAGTTTTGTTATGCTTTTTCTCAGATACTTCCATCAGTATCTTCACTGAACTTTGCCTTTGATGGATTGGTAGTGATAATTTCTCAGTTTCCATAACTTAATTTCCTCTAATTTTTAGTCAGTTATTGAAGTCTAGTCTCAATTCTCTAAATTATAAGATACAGATGGTGACCTTATCACCATCACTTTAAAACTGCCATCCTTAATGGGGATAAAATGATGGATAGGTGGATAAAGAAACTTGTTACTAAGTAAAGACATAAGAATAATTACAATTATCTTGAAGAGAATTTAGTTCAATGAAGAATTTGTGGAAATGTTGAAATTTGATGGCACACTGATTTTCACAAAGATTTTATATTATTTATAGATTCCTATGATTTTCACTGAAGGTGTTGACTTAAAGTCCATGATTGGCCATTGAAAGCCTTCAATTATTTCACAAGAGGGAAAAGAACATTCTGAGCTGAGTGTGGTGGGTACACCTGTAATCCCAGCTACTCAGGATGCTGAGGCAGGAAGATTATAAATTGGAGGCCATCCTAGGCAATTTAGCAAGACCCTATCTCAAAATAAAAATAAAAAGGAGTGGGGATGTGTCCCAGTGATGGAGTCCTTGTCTAGCATGTGTGAAATCCATGTAGTTTCAAACTGAAACTATCAGGAAAAAAGAAGAACTTTATGTAAGGTGATGGGATGAATAGCTCAGGTGAAAGCAAGGACATTTATTCATTCCTTTCATAGATACATGTTGAGCCTCTACTGACAATGGGTTAGTCAACTGGAACACCTCTGTAATAAAGGCAAACATGAATTGTTCCATTTACTCTTGTTAAGTAACAAATCATTCAAAATTTATCAGCTTAATGCAACCATTTTATCGTTCTCATGAATTCTGAGGGTCAGGAATTCTGACAAGGGCACAAAGGGGTGGTTTATCTTTGCTTCATGATGTCTGGCATCTCAGGTGAGAAGGATGGAGGCAAATCAATGGCTGGAGATTGGAATTATTGAAGTCTTTTTTATTCAGATGTCTGGTATGGAGCTGGAATGGTATGAAAAGAACTGCCAACTGGGGCAACTATATGAGGCCCTTCCATGTGGCTTGGCTTACTTATAACACAGGAACCTCAGGGTAGTGAGTTTCTTACTTATTAGTTCAGTATTTAAAATGCATGTGTTTTAGTGGAGAAGGAGGCATTTGCATTGAATTTTATGGCTTAGTCTTGGTAGTCATGTGATGTCACTTCTAACATAGGAGAAGAATCAAATTTCACCTCTTGATGGGGGAAGTCACAAAGTCACATTGTAGAAAACCATGTAGAATAGGGAACATCATTGCAACTGTTTTTGGAAAATACAATTTTCCAGAACCTCATTTTCACAAAGCTTAAAACTAGTGGAGAATTCATATACTAACAAAATAGTCACACATATGAGTGGATTGAGCGTGAGGAAGACAAGGAATATGGTTACAAAAATACAAATAATTTGACTGGGCAAAGGGAAGGGAGAGGGCATGGAAAGATGGTGGAATGAGATGGACATCATTACCCTAGGTACATGTATGACTGCACATATAGTGTGATGATACATTGTGTACAACCAGAGAAATAAAAAGTTGTGCTGCAATTATGTACAATGAATCAAAATGCATTCTGATGTTGTATATACCTAATTAAAAGAAATTAATTAATTTTTTAAAAGTGCAGATACAAAAAGAATCTGACCAAATATAAGGATTATGCAGTTTCTCTAAAGTACCAATTCTCAAATGACTGTTTACAGCCTGAGTAGTAATGAGCCAGGCAATGTGTTTGGAGAATGATAGAACAGAAAAAGCATTTCAAATGAATTATACAACACATCCAAAAGTTCTGTGGTAGAACAGACCAGGTAACTAGAGTACTAAAGAGAGAATCTAAGATAAAATAGTCTAGAGAGGGAGGTAGGAAATGACCAAATATGTAAGGCTTTATATGCTATGTAAAATAATTTGGTCTTTATCCTAAAGACAATGGACCCTCTGAAAGTTTTAATAAAGGACGTAACGAAGTCATATTTGGTTTTTAAAAAGAGAAATTTTCTTTTAGCATGGAAAATTGATTTAAAGGGGGCAAGGACTCAGAAAAGAAGTAGAACAATTAGAAAACTGTTTCCATATTCTAGTTAAGAGTGACTGAAGCAGGGACAAGGTTGTCGTGTGGTAAATAAAGAGAAGTGAATACATTCAAAGAATATTAAAAAGTCAAATTCACAGGATATGAGAGTGAGGACAAATTAAAGCAAGGAAATAAAAGGTGTCTGGGGTAATACCTAGTTTTGAGAATTTCATAACCAGGAGGATACTGATGCTATTCACTGGAATAAGGAACACAGAGGAGGCTATTTGGTTGTGGAAGATCAAGATACATTAATTTGGGGAGGCTTACAAAACATACAGTTGGACATGTTGATTAGGCAAGTTGATGCTGTCAGGTGGGGGGCTCAGACCTTGGAAAACAGAATCAGGATCTCGGCAGGTAGAAGAAGGACCAAGACACAGTTGGGATAGTAGACATGCTTTATTCAGAGGTGGCAGTAGCCTCTAGTCAGCCCCTAGCTCTAGTTTCATTCCACAGCCAGTCCCCTTTAGCCTCCTGAGCCATTTCCATTGGCCTTTTTTTTATATGCAGGCCAGGCATAGAAGGCATACTGTCAACAGGTTACATCAGTGGGTGTATGCTCACAAGCAAATGTTTATGACCTTGAGTATATATACTAAATCAGAGTATTCATGACTCTGGCTACACCTTAAAAACATAACTCAGTGGAAGTCTCGGTGAGAGAGCCTAACTACAGTCATTTTGGGCCCACCCAACAGATGCTCACAGAAGGCATTTTGTTTGGAAATGTAAATTTAGAAATTATCTGTTTATAGAGGGTTATTTATGTCATCAGTTTGGAGGACATCAGGTGCATCTTCTAGATGCAATATATTGAATTTTTTATTAATGCATATTAATTGTACAAATTAATAGATTTTACTATGACATTTTTACATTTCCATAAATTATACAAGGATCATATCCACTCTTCCTTCTACCATCTCTCAACCCCCTCCTCGTTTGCCCATGCCCAGGCTCCCTTTCCAGTCCCTGAGAGTCCCTCTTCTATTTTTGGGTAATCTTTTTTTGTTTGTTTAGTTTCTGTACATGAGAGAAAACATGTGATACTTGTCTTTCTATGTCTGGCTTATTTTGCTTAGCATGATATCTTCCAGTTCCATTCATTTTCCCGAAAATGACAGGACTGCATTCTTATTTTTATAGCTGAATAATACTACATTGTGTATCTATACCATATTTTCCTTATGCATTCATTTGTTGGTGGCACCTATGATGATTTGTATCTTGGCTATTGTGACTAGTACCACAATAAACATAGGAAAGCATGTGTCTCTTTTGTATGCTGACTTCATTTCCTTTGGATATATACCCAAGAGTTGTATAGCTGGATCATATGATAGTTCTATTTTTAGATTTTTAAGGAACCTCCATACTGTTTTTCATAGTGGCTATACTAATTTACATTCCCACCAATAGTATATAAGAGTTTCTTTTTCTCCGCATCCTCTCCAGCATTTGTTATTTTTCAGTAATAGCCATTCTATGTGAGATGGAATCTCAGTGTAGTTTTGATGTGCATTTCCCTAATACCTAAATATATTGAGCATTTTTTCACATGTTTATTGATCATTTAGAGTTCTTCTTTTGAGAAGCATCTATTCAGGTCATTTGTTCCTTTTTATTGGATTACTTGATTTATTAAGTTTTTGAGCTCTTTATATATTCTGGATATTAATCCTTTGTCAGGTGAATGGCTGACAAATACTTTCTTCCATTCCATAGATTGTCCCTTTGTTCTGTTGATTGTTTGCTTAGCTGTGCAAAAGTCTTTTAATTTGATGTAGTCCTATTTGTCAGTTCTTGAGCTTATTTTCTGAGCTACTGGAGTCCTGTCCAGGAAATTGTTTCCCTTGCCAATATCCTGAAGTATTTCCCCTATGCTTTTTGTAGTAGTTTCAAAGCTCTAGATTTAGTTTTAGTTTTAGTTCTGGTTTTAGTCTTCTGCATGTGAATAACCAGTTTTCCCAGCACTAGTTTTTGAGGAGGCTATCTCTTCTCCAGGGTATGGTTTTGGACTTCTGTCAAAAATCAGTTCACTAAAGTTGTGTGAATTTATTTCTGGGTCCTCCATTCAGTTTCCTTAGTCCAGAAATGTGTTGAAATTTTTGACTGCTTAAGTCATAAAAGGGAACCTTTCCTCCTGTCTTCATCTCCTAATCCAAGTGAATCTTGAGGGATATGTGAAACTCCATAGATCACACAGAGCTCATTTTGAGTCTGATCAAGCTTAACCTGCTCATTTCTTAAATGAATAAACAGATTTAGAGACATTATTAACTGAGATACAACTCAAGCCTCCCAACTGCTCCCTTATTCAGTCACTGCTCAACATACCCAGATAATTACTGAAAGTTTCTATCTTTTGTTATTCCTATAATAGAAAGAAAAGTTTAGTTACCTTGTTTATCTGAAATGCCATAGAAAAAAAAAATTTAACTTCTCTGTACTCTTACTGAAATAACTGCCAAAAGTATATTTCAAGACAAACTTAGAAAAGTAAATCTTTTGTAATATGTTGATACAGATCAATGGTTGAGCAGGCTTCTCTTTAATTTTCAGAAATATGTGATACTCAAAAAAAAAAGCTACTTGGTCTCATGGTAATGAAAGACTTCCCTTTGCACTCATTTTCTGTATTTGAGACAGATGTGAACTGTTTTAATTTCAATTATACCTTAAACAATAATACTAATCTAATACATCTATGGCTCCCCAAATTGTTTACGTTAGACCATTATAATACTGACTGAATAAAACAGGCTTTCTGGTTTTGGCCAACTTTGTCAATACTGATTTGGAACATTCCATTAGGGAATGATATTTTACCAAATGGTTTTTCATCTTTACAAAATAGGCTATAGTTAAATTAATAACCAAGTTATGTTCAGCCTTAGAATGAGTTCTGAAAATACATCAAAGATTGCACTATTTTTATGGTTCCCAATTTTGGTCTGGAGATCACTGGTAATCTATAAGGGTCCTTAGGGTTCTCTGGGATGACTGTCTTATAAATTAACAAGGGTCGTGTTTTCATTTTCTTAGAAAATCATTGGTATCTTTAGTGGAAAATTATGTGACAGCCACAACTCATCCCTACCCATGCATACACATAAAGGTCATGGCTAATTTGAAATCAATGAACAGTCAATCTTAGGGAAGAAGGCAGTAAAAACTGATTCATGCCATACAGTCAGGTCACGATCATCCCAATTTGCTCATAACAGTCCTAGTTTATGTCTGTTGTCTTGGTTTAAGTATTAATAGTGACTCTCACTTTCATATCTGTCCTGGATTAGATGTCTAGCTATGTACCTCTAATTTATCATCATTAACTGTTCAAAAATTGAATATATTAGATTTTTACTCTCCACCGTTTGAACTGAAAAATGAAGTTGGATTTCTATGACTAACAGTGATGCCTGAAACTGAAAATTCATGAAGGATGTGGGAGGGCAATGATAGGCCATAAGTGAGTCAACATTATGAGTAATTCAAATTTATGAATAAGTACGAGCTCCAAACTTAAGTTAAGAGCTGCATAATAGAAGATGAGGAATTACTGTAGCTTTGGGAAGATGCTCACAGAATAAACCAACATGTTTTGTGTAATGGAACCTCATAGTGAATACTCATGAGATCCTGGCACCAAACCCATTTGCCATGAGACTGAGTCTTATTATAGTTTGCTATTACTTGAATTCTAAAGAGAACATTTCTTCTCGACTGATTATTTTAGTTCAAGTTCCCCCAAAAGCAGACCTTAGGACAACTTGGGTGAAAATAAATTATTTGGGAGATGACCCAGAAAGCACTAGTAGGGAAATGGGGAGTTGAGACAAGAAAAGAAGGGAAAGCAATATAATTGTGTTAATGAACATATTATTGCTATATGCAATGAGGGTTCAATCAAGTTGGGGACCCTTGGGAGACAGAGTAAAAGACTACTGAGAGTTATCCACATAAGAAGAAAGAAAGGTAAGATTTATTCACCACTCCCAATCATCATTGGTGGAGGGCTTCTCCCAGGAATGTGAACTCTTAGGCACTTCAAGCCTACCCCTTGCATAGACTTGGCATGTTTCTATGACTGGGGGAAACTCTAATGAAGAAAATCCTATGTGTTTGAAGTAAGATATCATTCATGAAAACACTGGGAAGCAAAAGGATACGAATGGACAATGACAGAAATTGCCACACTAATCACATTTCAGGTAGTTGGACTGTGTTTCTCTTTATTGCTATAGAAATTACCTAAGATAGTCCCCAATCATTTATTTACTTTATTCTTTAATTCTAAAAATATTGATTTAGTAGCATCTGTCAAAGTATTAGATTTTATGAGTTTAACTGGGATAATGGAAATAAGTAAGACAGATCACTTTAGTAGGGATATTTGATCCCACAATAGAGGCCTCTGGATTTACAGGATCTGTGAAAAATAATCATTTATTAATATGAACAACCACAATAATATTGGAAATTTTCTTAAGATGCATACCTCTTTCTGATCTGTTTTAATTTGAGTCATTTTCAAAGATTTAGCATATTGTTGAGTCATGGGATTGAAAATGTCCATAGAAATTACCTAACAGACTCTCCCTAGTGCAAAAATTTGCTCTTTATCAATACATGGACATTGAGTTTGGGCTTTAAGTAGCTAAAAATATTTCAGTGGAGCATTTTTTTCCAGAGGAGGAGATAAGCTGGAACTTATTTATAGTGACATACTTTGGTTAGGGATGAGATTTATGAAACTCCCAGTCAAGCTATTAAAATACATTAACATATTCACCCAATTTTGATCATTTTCTGCCCCAACACAGTTTTATTATTCTCCTAATTCATAAAAATGACACAAATGTGGATGCAAATAAGATATAAATAAGAAAAGTAGCCACTCATCTTGTCTTCTGAAGTAGGAAGGTTAGAGTCCTTATTATTAAAACAACAGAATTTTTGGAGTAATTAATAATTGTAACTCAAATTCTCTTCAGTGTAAATTTTGTTACATGATGAGCTAAGATCCATACATTTAAAATACTCATACAAGTACATTTTATGAACATAATACAATGAAACATTCTTGTGGTAGTTGTTTACAAGCTGAAGCAATCCAGTAAGTGATTAACATTTTTCTAGTAAATAAATAAATAAATAAATAGAACCTCAGTTGTTGGGTCTTCTTTGCACAGGTACTCTCTGAAAATATGCTTCTTTTTCTTAATTGTGGTAAAAATGTATATAAGAAAAGATTCACCATTTTAACAATTTATATGTGCACAGTTCAGTAGGATTACTCATAATCGTGCAGACATCACCACCATCCATCTCCAGAACATTTTAAATCTTCTAAAACTAAAATTCTGTACCTATTAAACAATTACACCCTATTTACCCTGTCCCTCACCAGTGCCTTCGAACCACAATTCTATTTTCTTCTAAATGAATTTGACCACTCTAGGTACCTCATATAAGTGGAATCATAGTGTTTGTCCTTTTGTGATGGCTTATTTGAAATTGTGCTTCTTAACTCTTCCTTCCAAACTCACTAAAATCCGTGTATGGTATCAGGTGCTGCTACTTTCTACTGAACTCAAGCTCGGGTGCATAGTTCACTGATGGTTAGAAAATAGCAACAAATATATCTTGCCCTCTGGCCAAAAAACGTCATTTCATTGTCCTTGCAAGAAGATTCACAGAAGGCCCATCCAGGTGCTTTATATAAAAATAACAGTTCCCTCCAGCTACCTAACCTAGATTTTAGGTTATATAAAATGAGTTACTTGGAAGGGAAATGCTGAATAATCACATTCTAAGATTGTGGCAATGTGGTTACCCTAAATTTTTTTCAGGGATACATCCATCCCCCAAAGGATTCAAGAGCAAATTCTAACTGGTCTCTGTGAATCTTGGACATCTCGTTTCTTGCCAGTGATTGTTTTGGAGGCAAAAGTGATGCCCGGTTCTGACCAGGAACTAAGGGGAGGTTAGCCATATGGCTTCTGAGAGAGGGTGTCTTGTTCTTAAAAAATATTTACATGGGAAACATCAGTCATTTTCCTTTTGCAGGACATTTTCACTCTGACATATGGTGCTATCTTGTGACCATGAGAAGTGCTAGCCTTCATTGCAAAGTCACCATTTCTGAGGATGACAGAGAAGAAAAAGAAAAATCTTAGGAATTTGAGGCCTTAATGAGTCAGTGGATTAACTAATACTGGAACAACCCCAACTCAGTACTTCAGGTAATGTGGGATTACAATATTCCGTTATTGTTTAAGCCAATTGAGGTGCTTTAAGCCAATTGTCAGCAACTTGAAGGCACTTTATTGATGAAGTAGACTATATAATGTCATAGGGTGGTTTTCCTGGGAAGCAGAGACTGAGAAGGAATTTAGTTCACAGGAAGTTTCTTAAGGAATGTTTTGTGGAAGAAAGGAAAAAAGCAATATGAGATAGAAGTAAAGCTATAAACTAAGCAATGACAGCCAGGGGCTACCTCATGAGGAGGTCCCATTTGGATCAAGATAATCAGGTCTTTATATATACCTCATCTTTTTAATCATTGGGATGCATCCCCTATGGAAGGACATGGCCTTGGGTGGATAAGGCAATCTCTGAAGTGACAACTGAAAGTTACCTACACTGATAGTACTCTTAGCAACTAGGGCATGAAGTTCTTTATTGAAAGGGAATCTGGATGGTACATGGCAGTGTCTACTACACATGATTATTGGAGCCATTCAAAGAACAAATGCCAGTCCCAGGTCCATAAAAAATATATCCTTGAGACTCAAAGAACATGCCTGGCTTCTGTTAGGCTATAGTTTATGCTAATGATAGCAGTCAGTCACCCTCATTCAAAATCTTGGATTCACATTTGGATTCTGGATTTCATTTGGATTTCCCCATGAAAGACAGGGGAATTTTTTTTAATTACACAATTTAATAGGTTAGTCTTTAAAATATTTTTATTTCTGTCTTTTGCTCTTTTCTGGATATGTCCTCTCTTTTTTAAAAAAATATTTTATTAGTTGCTCATGGGCCTTTATTTTATTTACTTATTTATATGCAGTGCTGAGAATTGAACCCAGTGCCTCGCACATGCTAGACAAGTGCTCTACCACTGAGCCACAACCCCAGCCCACATCCTCTCATTTTTATAAGACACGGCCATGTACCATCCAGATTTCCTTTCAATAAATATTCTAACTATGCCTCTTTGATAATACTTATAACATTTTATTCTAATTATATAGATATACACACATTTGACTATTTTCTATATTATATTTAAAGGTTCTTGAAATCAGGAACTATGTCATTCTTCTTTTGGGTTCCCAGTGTTTAGAACATACTTACCATAAAGTAGATACTCAGTAAATGGTTTTGAAAATAATTTACTCCTAGTCCAAGACTTTGTTAATTCTGCACTGTATCAGTGACTTCTTTGAAGTCTCTGTGGATGTTTTTTTGTGTTCAACATCACATCTCTTTCACTCTCCTCTTATTTCAACCACAGTTTTCTTTAACAGCTAGTGTGGCATCAGACTACTGCCAATAGAATCCCACTTCAAGTGCCCAGAGCTTCTCCAAGATTTATTACCACTGGGCTTTCTCGAAAGCTTTTGGAAACTGCTTATATTAAGGAGTTGTGTAGTCTGGATTTGTATTAAATAAGAGAGTATTAATGATAGTATTAATAAGCCTAAAGGGGAGGGTAAAACTTTACCTCTACCCTCTTAGGTTTTGAACCCAGGGTCCTAAAAATTAAACAGACAAAAGTCACATAAACAGAAGAAAAGACACATTTTATTTGTTGTTAATATTTTTACATGGCACAAAGATTTCTTAGAAAGGAAAGTGAAAACCACAAAGAGGCAACCAGACCCAGAGACTTATGTACAATTTTAATAAGAAACAATAAGTTTGTGGGGTAGTGATAAGAAAAAGTGAAACGATTTTGAGCATCTAGGCATGGTAGATTCTAAGAAGACAAATATGAGGGAAACTAATGAAAGATAAAGTCATTTAGTAAGCTTCGTTATGTATTTTGTTTCTAGGCTGAGGAGAATCTAGGATTGCTTTGGTAATTAAGGGTTCTGTGATTAAGAATTTGTTTTCCCTTTGTAGTATGAAAGGGAAGGAGAAATATATACCCTGATTTTAGGCAAGTAGGGAGGAGGGTACAGAACTTTTTTCTGTATCTGCTGTTTTTCAATTATCTTCATCTAAAAATCATCTTTACACCGAAATGGCATGTTCATGTTTTGAGTAGCACATTCTGATCCCCTTCACCCCCTCAGAAGCAATCTTTAATCAGTGGGGGATTAGAAACTACAGGATAAATGCCCTAGCCTCCCTCCTAGGAGGTATTGTGTAGAAATTTCAGTAAAACTAGTGGAATCCAGTCCCCACTACTTAGGGTAATGACCTACATAATGCACCCTTGTTGTGGCTGTCACATTCTTCCCTTTCTCATCATTTTCTGACCTCCCCTCCTATATAAATTATTGCCTTTAAATCATTTGTTTCTTTGGCTCTGCTTTTACAGAATCCAAACTTGGACAATCTCCTTCCTTTTCTCTTCCCCCATCTCCATATATGTTCAATAAGGACTGATGAATTATTTTTAACCACTGCTTTTAACCATTTGCTACCCTTTACAGAAATCCCTTGCTATTACCTGAATGCATCTAATACCTGCCAAAATTCTTATGTTGAAACTTAATTGGCAATGTGATAGTATGAAGAGGTGGGGCTTCAGAAGTTGATTGAGCAATGAGGGATTTGTGAATGGGATTAGCATTCTTATAAAAGAGGTGCAAGAGATGTCTTTTCCTTTAATGTCCTGTAAGGATTCAACAAAAGGCACCATCTTGAAGTCAGAGAATGGGCCCTCACAAGACACTAAACCTGTTGGCAACTGGATCTTGAACTTCCCAGCCTCCAAAACTTCCCAGCCTCACAACTTTATGCTGCTCATAAACTTCCTGGGTTAAGGTATTTTGTTGTAACAGCACAAATTAAAGTAAAACATCACTTAATTATTAGAGTTGCCAGATTTAGTAAGTAAAAATAGGGGATATCCAGTTAAACTAAATTTCAAATAATTTGTTAGTATGTCTCTTGTAATATTTTCAATATACTTATACCATTTATCTTTTATTTATATGAAACCCAAATTACACTGGGCATCCTGTCTTTTATTTGAAAATCCTGACAATTGTTGCTCCCTTATCTTTAAAAAGATTTCTTCCTCATTCTACCAATATAATCTCTTCTACTTTTTTTTCCAATGTAAGCTCCCTCTTCCAACTAGAATTTGAGAGGAAGAGGGACTTAATCACCATCACTATTATCATCACCATTATCATAATTCCTTAACTCTGAAGTGCTTCACAGTTTTCAAAGTAATTGCATGTATATTATATTATTGGTTTCCCTCAACATTCTTGTTATATAGCTTGGACAGAAATTTTAATTTAAAATTTGTGAAAACTGACACTAGTAAGAGGTATGGGCTTGCTGGAGGTCAATGGCTAGATAATGGAGAAGGGCACTCAAACCTAGGATATATCACTCTCCAACTCAAGTGCTCATTGCATGATATTATGCAGATTTATATTTATCTATCTTTTAAAAATATAATCAAAAACTGAGGCACCAAGAAGTTAAGTGAGTTTTCAGACATTCCTAGTTCTCCACTATTTTGTTTAATGATCAGCAATTCATTTACCATGAACAGTATTTCATTTTCTCATCTGTAACATGAAACTCTCAGAGTAGAAAATCTCTGTTTTCTTTATTTTCTAACTCTGTAGTTTTCTCTGGCTCATGCAGGTAAATAATCCAGAGCTGAGAATATGCAGGTAAATAATCCAGAGCTGAGAATAAGCCAGCATTTACCATATACAGGGTCTTTTAGCTCTTTCCTTCTTCAAATATTTTTCCTACTACATGTAATAGTTGTCCAGATTTTATAAGGAATTAAAGTTTTAAAGTATTTAGTATTATTTGTTCTTATAGGTAACTGTTCTATTCTCTGCACTTAAATTAATAAAACTGTTTTGAGGGTTAAATGAGATAGCATGAGCAGACCACAGTGAAAAGAAAGAACTTGTGTGTCATGCCCACTAGATCCCATATTAGACTATACTCATTTTTTTGTAATTACTTAACAAGCCTTTCTATTGAAGATAAATAAAACAGGGCTTTCCCTGGTTATTTTTCTTCATGTGGCATTAAGTCTTCCTACCCCTGCATGTGGAAAAGCATAGCAGTGGGCTTGTTGCTCCATGTTTGCAAATAGATTTGACACATTGCAGAAAATGTATCATATACAAAAGGCTATATCTCTTTGAAGTATTCTTGTTATAATTCTCCTAGGCATTGGGTGGTTGGTTTCCTTCCCCTATGAACCTTCCTTTACTTACCAGGGTAGCACCATTTCCCTTCCCTCATCTCCCTGAAGTTCATCAAAATGGCCAAAAATAATTCCACTTTGCTATGAACAAACATGCTACATCACCAAAAAACAAAATTATATTTTTATTTCCCCAGAGTATATTATTTCAGTTTCATTTTATGGCCAAGCATCTCACAGCACACCCATCCCTACACATACCTCCCTTTGATAACTTTATAGTTCTATTCTTCCATACAAGGATCAGAGTATTCCAAGAAGAAACATCCACCCATTACCATGAACTAAATGCCTCATCTTTCCTCTGGATTACACATTCCTAGAGGATAGGATCCAAATTTTACATTCACAAGCACAGAATGTCAAGATGAAAGAATCACTAAATTTCTAAAACTTTGATTTCATTGCCCATGCTGGAATCTGCTTCACAATTTTTTGCCAAGAAGTCATTCATCTTATAGCTGAACATCTATGATTTTATTCTCTGGTTACCCATAAAAGACATTTGATTAATATTGTTGAGTGCTGTTTGGTAAATGGGCTGAACAAGCAGATTGTCCCAAGACAGCTTCCTCTTGCATCAAGTAACTTGCAAATAGGGGGGAAATTTTTTTTTTCTACTTATCTTAGGTCCATGACTTAGGTTCCTATAGTAAGGGCAGACTAATAATAGAAAACACAAATTTATTTACTCTAAGTTTTATGTGATATGGAAACCTTTATAAGGAAATGAAGATTCCCCAAAATAGTTAAACCTTACTGTTTTTTATAGTAAATTTGATGAAGAATGGATAGTTGTGGAGAAATATGACAGAGCAAAAAGGATATGATCTTATACTAATAAACTAGGGGAAACTTAGTAAAACATTTTTCAGTTTCTTCTCTGTGACATTCCATCTTCAGAGATAAAAATGAGCCTTTCCTTTGGGTACAGGGAGGGTAACTCTCACACGAGGAATCATATGAACTGCTTTAGTGGAAAGTCAGAAAAATCTTTCCTATTTTTATGACTTGCTTCAGAGGAGAAGGACGGGGAAGGGTTAAAGAGAACTTTTGTGATTTTCTCAAATTCCTTCAGCTTAAGCTATTCAATATGCCTAAGTGAAACATTTTGGGGTAATGAGTTCTGAACTCCATCACAATGTTCATTGTTACAAGATATTAATCTAAAATATTTGGAGACCCTATTATACACAAGCACCCCTTGACCTGTGAGTATATGCACACATACACATACAGGAACCTCAAAGAGTTGAGCACAGTGGTGCACCCCTGTAATCCCAGCAGCTTAGGAGGCTGATACAGGAGGATCACAATTTCAAAGCCAGCCTCAGCAACTTAGTGAGGCCCTGTCTCAAGATGAAAAAAGGGTTGGGGATATGGCTCAGTGGTATCCTTGGATTCAATCCCTGGTATGAAAAGAAAAAAAAAAAAAAGAAAAGAGGAGAAAAGAAAAGAGAAGAAAAGAAGAAAGAAACTCAAAAAATACTAAGGAAAATAAGAAATATTTTGAGGACTATCTTCACTTATTTAAAGAACACTGTAGGAACCAGAAAAAGAAATTGAAACTTATCTCTGTTCAGACTTCTAAGTAGTTATAACTAAAAGAAAAAAATATGATGCTATAAATCCTCTCTAGGTGGTTAATAAATGAGAAAAAGAATGAACAAGCCCCACTTTTAAAGTCAATCCTGATACCTCTGATTGAGAAAATTATCCTTTTGGAAGGAAAAGAAAATGAATATATTTTGTTCAGCCATCACAGATCAAATGACCATTTTTGTCTAAAACTAATTTAGTTTTTGAGAGAAAACAAGCAGCAATGGTCCAGATACCTTCTTTTTTGTGATGAATTGGCCTCACATGCCTCTAATAATCAACATATACCACAGCATTATTTAATATGTAATTAAGATAACATAAAGATGTATAATTATTTCTTTTTTATTAATCAGTCTTCAGTTGCTGGATCAATTAGTCAGAAATAGACAAAGCTCTATTGCTGGCATGGTATCACAAGGATATTGGAGAAAGAAGACCATAGTGCAATAGTTTTTGAACTTTTTATTAAGCTGAGAACTAGTATATGGAATCCCAGTACATAAAATAGCCAAAGGAATGTCTGACAGACTTAAATTCAGTAGGTGAGTAGGACAGACAAGATATGAACAGGAACAGAGGCTGACTTGTGTGTATTTCCTCTCTTCTTTTCTCTCATCCATCCTCAATCCCCTCAACAGTCTTGACATATTGAGAGGACATTTAGGATTCCTCAGAACATAATTTAAAAACCAATGGCAGAGAGTAAAACAGATGGACTGGAATACATGATGAATTCTTATTCCAATCCAGGCTCCAAAATGTCAGCTGTATACTCAATACAAATTACCAGGACTCTCTGAGCTCTTTTGGCATTGGTAAAATAGAGATGGTACAGGAATTGAGGTAAATAAGGTAACTCTTATGATAAGTCAAGTAGATATACCTGGTGTATAATAGTTGTTAAGTAAATGGCAACTATTCTTATTATCTCAGGCAAACAGGTGTTCAGTGTTGCTTTGAAAGACCTCTGTTCTGGGGCTTTCTAAATAATCACATTGTTGAAAACCATGGTTTATTTTGGGTATGGTGATTGCCACAGGGAAAAACTCTGCAAATTCATGACTTTTGTTGTATGCTTTGAGAATCCCAGTTTGTTTGTGGTACTCAGGATCTAATCCGGGATCTCATGCATGCTAAGCAAACTTTCTACCACTGAGCACCATCCCAATCCCCAGAATTTCAGTTTTAATAATACAAACCATGAGAGCATTATGGCTTCTTTTTCCTCTGCTGACTTGGATTCTACATACATGTTATGATTTAGATATGATATCGCCCAAAAGCTCATGTTTAAGACAATACAAGAAGGTTTGGAGGAGAAATGATTGGATTATAGCCTTAGCCTCATCAGTTAATCTCATCCCTGATGAGATTAAGTGCCTGGTAACTAGAGGCAAGGGGGGGGGGGCTGGAAGAAGTGGTTCATTGGGGGTGTGGCTATGGGGTATATATTTGTATCTGGTGAGACCAGAGTCTCTCTTTCTTTGTTTCCTGATCACGTGAGCTGCTTCCCTCTGCTACATTCTTCTCCGATGATGTTCTACCTCACCTGGAGCCTGGAGGAATGGACCTTTGAAACTGTGAGTCCTCAAATAAACTTTTCCTTCTCTACAATTGTGCTTGACAGGTATTTTAGTGGCAGCAGCAAAAAAGCTGACTAAAACTATACACATGGAGGACAAGAAAAGGAAATTTCAGTACAAGGAAAAATTGTGAATGGAGTAAGAAGATACTTTTACTACCAGGAAATATCTTTTTTTCTAGTAAACTCCCAGTCTAGCTTTCTTTTGAGCTAAAGCATTATCATCCCCCAGAATCCGCAGGTGAAACAGCTTTAATGCATGGAAGGAACTTAGAAATGAATTAGTTCAAACTCCTCATTTTACTTGGCAGTAAACATTAGGAGAGGTAAGAAGAGGACCATGGTTGGAGGTGGCTTTTGAAATGTAAATACTTCTGGTGAGGTAGACCTATTAACTAGATCGTAACTCCAGAAAGCCTTTGTTGGGCCCCTGAGGCCCTTTTGTCAGAATTGTCAGGAAATCTCTAACAAAATTGGAAACCCAAAGGAGGACCAAACCAGTCTTCCAAGGATGGGGTTATGCTCAGTGGTAGAGCTCTGCCCACTCCCCTGGGTTTCATTCCCAGAACCACAAAACAAACAAGCAAACAGAAAACCAGCCTTCTAGTGATAATCAACAGAACTTTCTGGGACGATGGTAATATTATATCTAAATATTCTGTGCTGTTTCTACTAGTCACACATGACTTTTGAACACCTAAAATGTGATTAGTAGGAATGAGAAATATTTTTAAATTTTATTTATTTTAATTAAATTTTAAAATATTGGTTCATGAATAGCAGATACTATATTGGACAGCCTAGATTAGGCAGCCTCATCTCTCTCTCATTTTATATCCTCAGTAGTCACCACCCAAGATTTTATAACATATCAAGATAATGTAATTGATTACACTGATGTTATTTTATTGTCATGTTGAAAAAATATTCCCAAGAAGTTAAAATTGCTAAAACCTTATTCATCTTACAAACATGACATTCCACACATCATTTATAACTTTTTAAAAACTGCAAATTTCAAAACTAATAAGATGTTGATGTGGCAAGTTTTGTGGGCAAGACACTTAATCTCACTGGAACTTTGATTCCTCTGTAAAATAGTTTATACTAAATGAATCTGAAGGCCTTAATCAGCCCTAAAACAACAGCTGACAATTCTATAGCACATACTATGGTCATACATTGCTCTTGTGTCTAGTAAGTGTCAAAGTAAGTCTGAGTTTTCATGAAAGGTATGAAAAATTTATTGATTTATGCTCAGCTCAGAGTACTTAGCAATGGTACCAATGACACTGCCTGATTAAAATGTTTAAAACTTTTGAGTTGTCTGAATGTTATAATGAAATTTATTTAAATTATTTTATAAAGTGTACTGGGAATTAAGGATCAAAACGTTATCAGTATGAATGTACAATTTTCCTGCTTTAATCTGGACAAAATTGGCTCAAACATTGGGAGAAAGTATAGTGGTATCTATCATAATCTACAGGGACAATGGTACAAATAAATCAAGGAACTGTTTTCCTTGAATGTTGCAGACTATTAAATCTCCTCCCAATCTGACTCCACACCTCAATATCCCTTGAGAATGTCTAAGACTAGATTGGCTTGTTCACTGTTCTGAATTCTTTTGTTCAATTACTAGTTCCCACTGACTAACCTTACAGAATGTCCTGAAAGAGTAAACCTGTCCCAATGACCTGAGTGTTTTCTCTCAACAGGCCCTCTTCTAGAAGACATTCCTTTAAATTCTCATCTTGCTTTCTCCTTTCAATTTTAGCCTTGCTTAGTGCCACTTTATCCACAATCAAGAACATATTTCTTAGGTTATATAAAACTATGTTCTTGAAATCCATTACACAAACTTCCTCAGAATTAAGGGGTTAAAGCTTATAGTCTGGCAAATTAGGATTTGAATTTCCTAGTGGATAACCTTTGCAAGTTACTTAACCTTTTGTACATTACTATTTCCTATTTTCGATAAAGCGGAGTAGTAAAACTGACCTCATATGCAGTGGTGTCCTCAGTTCATAAAAACTGCTATATATTCAGGAATTTTGTAAGCTACTTTTTAAACATAGCCATTATTATAAATTGTATAGATTACATTTAAATGATATTAAAATGAAAATAATAAATACTTCAAACCATCACTTCCAATAATTTTCCTTTATTATCTGTGCTTTAAAGTTATTTATGTCTACACTATCTAGATGATGGAAACACTATAATAATGTGCTTCTGCACTTATTTTACTACTCCTGCCCTGTTTGTGAAATCAGGTTGGTAGCTGGAATTTGGCCAAGGTGAAATACTTACACCACAGAAATCTGAAAACACACAAATTGGGGCTTTTTGTCCTCTACAATAGTTGTTTGTGAAGCATTTACCAGCACACTACTGTTCATGTAATGTGGTAAAAGAATCAAATGAGATAGTGTGTAAAAGATGTTTAAGTGCATGACTTATAATATATACTCACTAAATGGTAATTGATCTCAATAGTATTATTAATTATCATCTGATCAATCAGTGGATTTATTGTCTAATTCTGTACACTTAAAGGATTCATATAGAATACAACATGCATTACTATGACATATTTCCATGAGATAGATCTTAACTTGTTTAATATAATAGCCTTGTTATCCAGTTCTTCCTAATTCTGATTAGTGATAGCTTTTTTCATTTGCTAATTTGCTTGGATTTTATTTATTTTTTAATTTTTAAATTTGATATCTTTTGGAGATTTATTATTTTATGAGTTCTAGTTCAACACACTCATTTGTCTGAAAAGGAAAGAGAGGGTACCCAAAACTTAGTATCTTGCCTAAATTCTCAGACATTAGTAGTAATATTGGTAGTAAATCTTGTTTGTGTACCTTAAAGTCTTGTGATACTCTTTAAAAATGGATAAATTATTTATTAAGAATATGAATCAATGATGGTTTTAATGTTTGGTAGTTATATAGCAGAATTTGAACCAGAGAAAATTAATGTTTATAAGTAAAAATGGTCAAATATTGGCAATGTGAAATGGTTTGATTCAATATTATATTTAACCTAGCAAAGCTGATATACAAACTGATATGATCTTTACTTTTCCTCCTCACTCCTGTTGTGCAAACATAATTTAATTAAGATGAATTTAATTGCACACATATGCGTGACAGATCTTTAAATGAGGGTGTGTGAAATTATTTGGCTAGAATAATTTTGTGGTTTCTAAGCTAAAGAATGAAACCATGCTACCACTGTACTTAAAAAGCAATGTGAAACAAAAGAATTATCCCCAGGCTCTGAGATGACGAAGGACAGAATAAGTAGTTGATATATATTTGTGTAGAATTTGTGTCATTTTCTGGTTTGGATTTAAAACCAAAGAATGGCTAAATTATATGTATTATCCTAGGCTTTAAAAAACACTCACCAAATAAGCATTAGCTTAGAAAACCTTAAATTGCTTTTAAAAAATGGTCAAGCCAAAAGAGAAGAAAATCCGTGGTTTTGTGCCCAATATACAATTACACAATTACAGAATTTATATGCTTGCAGTTGGATTTACAAAAACTCTTTAATGTACTAAACTGTGGTCTAATTGCTCACTGATAAAAGGGGGGAAACACTCTCTAATTAGATAAATACCTTTTACAGCAATCTTAGTAAACATACTGTTTGCCAGGGGGTAGCAAAGAACTGGGAATGTATGATCAATGCCTATTTTCACCCTGTTGCTCCTGGTTGGGCAGGGGCAGTTTGGAACACTAGATCCTTGCCCAGAGCTGCTCAGCATTCCAGACTAATAGCTCTAATCAGCTCCTCCTTTAGTCAACAGCATTTAAGAGATGAAAGGAGGCAATGGTTTCAATTTTTTCCTCCAGATAATTGAAGTCAAAATAGTAATTGACTCTTGTTTGCTTTTCTAACATGTCCTCTGGGAATAACCTCAGGGTCAAAGTAATTCTCAGAGTCCCTAAATCTTTCTCCAAAACGGAATTTGTTTCTGTTTTCATTAGTTCTGAAAGATCCCATGTTGGGGGAAGGGGTGGAGGGTGGGCAGGATTTAGGTTAAGGGTACTTATTCCACAAGGCTTAAGAAGCATCTGTCCTCCTTTTAGAAAACTATGTTGCTAAACACTAGAAAGTATGTTTACATGAACCAGAGACCTGTGTTCTGGTCCTGGGTCTGTTACTAATTCATTGTGAAACTTTTGAATATATCACTTAAATTCAGAGTACCTGAATGTTCCCATCTGTAAAATAAGATGATGTGTTGGAGAATGTTCTCTTAAATCCTCAATAGATCCATATCAGCTGTAAATAAAGAAATAAAATCTTATCCCAGGGCATCCTGCATTGATTTATATACCCCCCCCCCCACACACACACACAAAAAAAAAGCCTTTCTTATACTTTGGGAGGGCATCATTCTTTTTATCCCCAATTTGGAAATACTCTTAATTCTCTTTTACATGGCTCTATTACCAGGGTTATGAGACCCTTCAAGGCATGAACTATAACTTACTCATCACTGCTTGTGAAGTTCAGATAACATAAACCACAAGTGTGTTTGTGAAAGAGGGCCTGGGACTGGTACACTACAAATTACTGTGAAGCAATAGTGACTAAGGCACCAACAAAAAAAGGGATAAGGAAAGGAACATACACAAACTGCACTGGGTTAAAGAGATGAACCAGGTTGGGTATGCTGGGCTGTGCTTCAGAGAAAGGATGGAAACATAGTAGCAATGGGGGCAACTCCGCACACATCAGAATTCAGAAGTCAGACTGGCATGTTAATGATAAAAATAAAGAGTTATCATAGAAATCCCAAAACCTTAAAGTTAGAGTGAGTTTTTTTTTTTCCTATTACCAGCTCAAGGGTTAGATGCTGGGACAATGAGGTTTTTCTAATAAACAGGTTTCTAAAGTTTGAGTTCCTCCTCTTCTGATTATTTTCTGTGACATCTGGGTGTTCAGGTAGAGGCCTCAGTAGTTTCTTTATATCTGGAGCTTAGTATCAACTCTTGGTAAAACTCAGTACACATTTGTTGAATATGATCCACTTAGCCTGAAGTTAACTAATTTCTTCTTATTATTTCTTAAGTAAAAGGTAATAGTTTCTTTAAAACAATAATAAATGCTGGTGAAGATGTGGGGGAAAAGGTACTTGTACATTGTTGGCAGGACTGTAAATTATTCTAACCACTCTAGAGAGCAGCATTGGAGATTCCTCAAAAGACTAGGAATGGAATCACCATATGACTCATTTATTTTACTCATTGGTATATATCCAAAAGATCTAAAATCAACATATTATAGAGATGCAGCCTCATCAATTTTTATGGCACTGTAATTCACAATAAGCAATCTATAGAATTGGCCTAGGTGTTTGTCAACAAATGAATGTATAAAGAAAATGTGGTGTGTATATACACACAGTGGAGTTCTACTAGTCATAAAGAAGAATGAAATTAAGGAATTTGCTGGTAAATGTATGGAACTAGAAAACATGCTGTGTGAAATAAGCCAGACTCAGAAAGTCAAGGGTTGGATGTTTTCTTTGATCTGTGGAAGCTAGACCAAAATAAGGGGGAAAAGGCATATGGGGGGAATCCCATAAAAATAGAAGGGAGATCAGTAGATCAGAGGAGAGGGAGGAGAGATGGGAAAGTAGAGGGATGGTTGAATAAAATTTACCAATTCTTACTCTGTATATATGAATAAACCACAGGGAATTTCACCTTTATGAATAGCTATAAAGCACTAATTTAAAAAAAAAACTATAGATAAATAGAAGGAAGACCAATAGAGCAGAGGAAGAAGAGTGGAGAGAGGAGGGGAGGGATGGGGGAATTATTGGGGACAGAAGTGGAGCTAATGCTTTTCCATACATATCATTATGTCAAAATGAACCCAAATACTGCCAGGCATGGTGGTGCACACCTGTAATCCCAGCAACTCAGGAGGCTAAGGTGGAAGAATCGTGAGTTCAAAGCTAGCCTCAGCAAAAGCAAGGCACTAAGCAACTCAGTGAGACCCTGTCTCTAAATAAAATACAAAATAGGACCATGTTTCCAAAATCTGAGCTTTTGTGGGTTATTTCTAGATCTAAACCATAATAAGTGGTATCTGTTTCTGCATTCACCAGAAAGGAGCCATATGTCAAAATATGAACTGTCTGAAGTTGGAATGGTGTACTATATTTAAGTGCATATTATATTGGTTCCTATTGTAGGAGGCCTTCTGTGAGGGAAGACTACACTGAATGACCCAAAATATCCTCCTCCCAATTACAAGAGTCACTGATTCAAAAAAAAAAAAATGAGTCACTGATAAGAGAATTGACTGTTCAATAATCAACTCCTTAAGAAGTTGGGACCCCAGCTTCCTTCAGGCCCTGTTCTAACTGCTGAGGAGAGGATTCCTGTCCTAGTTTATAGTCTTGAGGGAAGATAGGTACCTAAATAGGTAATTTCAATACAATGCATATGATAATATTTAGGGCATTTCCAGAATATTATGGTATCTTAGAGAAGAGGCCCTTAAGCAAAGAAAAAATTGGAAATATTGTAGACAGAGGAAAAAGCATTATCAAAGGTAAACAGTGAAGTGAATATATTATTATTTGTGTGCATGTATCACAAGCTATTTAGTTTTTTTAAAGGATAAAGAATGAAGTAAGAGATTTTGGAAGCTTGCAGGATAGGCAGGGGCTGGGTCATAGAGGACTTCATATGCCATACTGAGAAGTTGAACTTTATTCTGTAGGTAGTGGAGAGAGATTTGATGTCTTAAAGGAAGGGAGTGATGAAGTCAGATGTCATAACATTTTTGACTGATGGAAGAATGAATAGATTTTTAGTGAGGCAAGACTAGAACCAAGAAGACCTATTAAGAGACTTTTCTAATATCCAACTAAAAAATGGTAAAAGCTTAAATCAGGGCAATGGCAATATGAATGTATGGAAGGGAAAGAAAAGGACCTAAAATTATGCTAGATAATTAATTTAATTTGGCGGCTAATGGAGTACCACATCAAAATAAAGATAATAAGAGTTCCAAGGAATCTATGCTCATTAGGTTAAGAATAGAAGAGAGGTCCTGAGTATCACTACAGAGGAATTTCTATTGGCTCAAGCAACATGGGCATCACTGATGGCTCTTTCATAACTAATTTCTGAGGATTTGTTAAGGAGCAGTAGATTGAGGAGTGAGCTAAAGGTGAGGAAATAGAGATGAGTGCAATAACTATACTAGAATAATCTTTCAAGAAACGTGGCACAAAATGACAGAAATAATATAGTTGTCATGGAATCTAGGATCAATAGATTCTTTTTTTAAATTTGGAGGAATTCAAGCTTTTTTATAGGCAGGAGAGAAAGGACCACTGGAGAAGAAGAAATTTAAGATATATGATGAGAGGTAGTTGATGGAAGAAAATACTGGAGTAAATAGAAGAAAGCAAGATCAAGAGTTGATGTGGAGATGTTGTTGACTTTGAGTGGAAATAGGAGACTGTCATCACCTAAAATGGATATGATCACCATTGCATTTGGAAGTATTGTTCTGTTTGCAGTGTGAAGAATGGGTAGGAAAGACAAACCCTAGAATGGGGAAAACATTGTGGAAACTGTTGAAATACTCTAGTGATGAATAATAATGACTGGACTAATGTGTTGGTATGAAATGGAAAGAAGTAGATACATCTGAGAGATTTTTAGGAAGTAAGAATTGACAATTCTGGTGATAAGAGGTAGAGAAGTAGAGGAAGACCAAGGATAACCATCAAGGTTTCTAGCTTGGGCAACTGAAAGAATGGTGGTACTACTTACTGATAGGTAACTTCAGGGAAGGAATAAGTTGAGCCATCTATCTGTGAGCTCAATTACAGATATATTTTCTGAGGAGACACAATATACTATATCTGTGTTAATTCACTCATATACTTACAGACTGCCTTCTATTAGCCAGGCTCTATATGTCCTGGGATTATACCAATATATAAATCATAAGACCTGGTGCTTACATTCTAACTTAAATTCAAGTAGTCTTGTTGATGATTGAGTGAAGTTACAGAGAAAGTTTAAGGTTGATATTGGGCTAAGAATCATCAAAGGATGAAATCCAGGAAGTCTCTGAAAACACCAATGCATATAGGAAGTTGAAGAGATGCCTAATAAAGGAATCTGAGAAATGGTGGTTCCAGGTAGGAAGGAAATCATGATATGTGGTATCACAGAAGTCAAGAGAGACAACTGTTTCAGAAATGGAGTGATGAAGTTTTCTGACAGTTCTGGTGATTGCAGTGAGTTTAGGAATGAATAGGAAAGGAAATGAAGGTAGGTTATATAGATAAGTCTTCCAAAAAGTTTAGCCTTAAAGAGGGAAATAAACATCAATAGTAGCTGGAAGAAGTATGTGGGTGGTCTGAATTAAACTGTGACATTAAAGATATAGTCCTTCAGATTGCCAAGTCTGCCCAAGACTTCTGATCCCAACTGCAAGTAGTAAGGGTCTGCTATGGTCTGAATGTGTTCCCTCCAAAATTCAGGTGTTACAAATCTGATTAAGAGGTAGAACCTTCAAGAGGTGATTAGGACATGAAGGCTCCTCCCTTGTGAATGGGATTAAGGCCCTTCGGAAAGAAGCTTCACACAGTATTCCAATTGCTTGCCCTTTTGTCTTCCACCTCACACATGAAGAAACCTGATTTGTCCTCTCCAGAGGAGGAAACAACAAGGCACCTTGGAGACAGAGAGCAGCCCACAGCAGATAACTGAAATTGCCAGTGCCTTGATCTTGTACTTCTCAGCCTCTAAAACTATAAGAAATAAATTCCTTAATTCACCAACTCCTACTTGGTCTTAGGTCTCCTCATGTTTTCTCAGATTTTTGTTACTAATTATATAAGTAAGCTATTTGGATTATAATAAACTTCACAAAATACAAATATATGCAAAAAATGAAAGAATGAAATTTTTCATAACCCCACCATTATTGGGGTTTATTTTGGCTTACAGTTCTGGAGTCTCAAGGTTGAGGGACCACATCTAGTGATGGTCTTCTCATTGGCAGACACCTGAGATCTTTCAGGGCATCACATGCAAAAGATAGGGAGCTTGTGTGTATGTGTGTGTATCTTCTCTCTCTCCCTTTTCTCAGAAAAGCACCAGGATTCAATCATATCCGGTTCCACCCCAATGACCTTATCTTTTCCTAATTGCCTCCCAAAGGTCCCAAATCTCAACACCATTGTTGGATTAAGTTTCTACTGTCTTAATAATTCACAAATGGGATTAAATTTCAATGCTCAAACTTTTAAGGTGCACATTCAAATCACATCCAAACCTTAGCATTTGAGCATTTTCCTCTATCTTTTTATATTGTTATAAACACCATTTTTAGTATATATTCCTAGTATGGATGTAGAAAATGTATTGAAACATTTCTCTATTGTATATTTTTTCTATTGTGAGGTTAAAATAAATATCTTTCTATATAAAAAAGAGAAATAAATTTCTATTCTTTTTTTTTAAAGAGAGAGAGAGAGAGAGAATTTTTAATATTTATTTTTCAGTTTTCGGCGGACACAACATCTTTGTTTGTATGTGGTGCTGAGGATCGAACCCGGGCCGCACGCATGCCAGGCGAGCACGCTACCGCTTGAGCCACATCCCCAGCCCAAATTTCTATTCTTTATAAATTACCCAGGCTGTAGTATTTCATTATAGTAGCACAATTATACTAAGACAGGGTCCAACTGTGAATTTAGAAGGAAGAGTCCATACAAAATCAACTGAAAACATTGTAGTTTTCCCCAAAGCAACCTGTTTCAATAATTCACTAAAAACACAGAATTCACTGAAACCTATTATATTCATAGTTTTGATTTATTACATGGAAATGAAGCAAATTAGAATCAGCCAAAGTAAGAGATTTATAGGGAAGACTTACAGGGGACAGCTTTCTAAATGTAAAGTTTCCATTGCCCTCAGAATGTATTAATCTTTCAGTATTGATGTAAGAAAATATCCACAGAGTATTGCCAACCTGGGAACCTTACCCAGGTGTGATGTTCAGAGTTTTTATTGGAACTTCATTATGTAGACATGATTGATTGATTGCTTGATTTATTAACCACATAGTTGAACTCAGTTTCCCCTCCCTGGAGGTTGGGTAAATATCACTGTGCTCCTAGGGGTCCCAGCTTGAAAAACAGACATTCCTATCACTCCAGAAATTCCAAGGGTTTAGAGGTTATTGCCCAGCAGTCAGGGACAAAGGCCAGACTTCTCTATGAAAAGGACAGATTCTGTCCTAGACAATGGAATGAGTGTTAATTTTTTTCTTTTATATTTATTTAGTCTTATTTGGATGATTTAGGCTTTGGCATGTTTAAAGGCTGATTGGTAGTGGAGAACTTAAAGGTTGGAGATAGAGACCAGAGTTAAGACAGCAAGATTTTTGACAAAGTAGAAAGGGATGGATCCAAACCACAATGAGACAAAGGGATTAGCCTCTTTCAATCTAGGGGAAAAAAAGAGAACTAAAATGCTGACAGCACATCTATGGAAGTCTTAATCAATGGCCTCTTATTTCTTTCTGAAGTAGGAAATGAATTATTTGCTACAAATGAGGGTCCAGGAGGTCAGGAGTGTGTGTATGTGTATGTGTATTTGGTACTGGGCATTTAACCCAGTGATGCTTAACCACTGAGCACAATCCCCAGCCCTTTTTCAAATTTTGAGATGGGGTCTTACCAAGTTGCTTAGGGCCTTGCTAAATTGCTGAGGCTGGCTTTGAACTTGTGATCCTCCTGTCTTTGCCTCCCACACTGCTGGGATTGGAGATGTGTGGTACTGTGCCTGGCTGTATTTGATATTTTAACATTGATCACCAGGAATTTATGGTGGTACCAATCTGCATAATTTCATGATAAATTCAGTAACAAAGTTCAGACTTAGAGGATTCTGATGAAAAGATTCAGAAATGACATTCTGCAAAGTTTCCAGTTACAGAATAAAGGAGAATAACTTTTTCCAGTAAAGCAAGGAGATGGAGAAGGCATCTGGTGTCAAGTCAGAGGCTTTAGATCACCTCCAAAGGACACTGCTAAGCTGTTTAGAGGAAAGGACACTATTGAAAGAGAATAGAGGTGAGAATGGGAGACAGAGACGTTTGCATTTTGGTGTTAAGATGGTCATATGAGAGGCATGATAGACTTCACAGTGCTTGGCAATGAAAATGGAACTCTTCTGCCAAGTTAATGGCATTCATTGGGAACTTCCTTTGGAGTGTTCTGGCTCTGTACAGAGTTATAGGTGTCAGTCTTCAGAGGGAAGTTCGGCTATGCCTGGCTCATGACCCTGAGACTGGAATAACAGAGCAGAAAGGAAAAGGATCTATGATGGCAGCTTATCCACCCAAGTCCAATATATTTGTATTAGTCACAGTTATCTTTTAAGTTATTAAACAAGAATCAATAAAGAAACAATTCTTTATTGATCTGAAAGTTCAATAAAGAATCTGAAGGATTGGAGATCAAGGTTGGTGCTGCCAATTTGTATTAGGAACTAGAGAAAGGAGAGGAATAAATATTTGGCAAATACTTTTGAAGCAGATGTTATTCATGCCCTGCCCATGCTCTTCAAACCTTACATAGTTACGTACTCTGGACAACTTCCACCTGTCAGTATTTCTGTCTCTGTGCCCAAGGGCTTTTTCCAGAGGACTACTGCACCCTCCCACTACAAGCCACAAGTGCTGGGAAATTCTCAACCCCAGAAGTAGCCCTCAATCAAAAACATCTGACAGAAGAGGGTGTATTAAATACCCTTGCTGACTTCATTCCAGAGTGGAATTATCTGAAGCATGTGTTTTACACTAGTTCCTAGAGTGTCCCCAGGGAATTAAGCCTAGTCACTCTGGTAGAGGTCTTAATAAACATGCCATTTATTGGTTGGTTGCCTTTTCTCTCACTTCCCCATTTCCTGGGCTATGAGAGAAGAAAAGGCAAGGGTAATGTAATCAATAAATGGGGGTACTGTAATCCTTATCTCTAAGTCTGTTTTTGAGGACCCCCGACCTGAGTAGCCTGTCATTTTTCCTGTTTTATCTAATCCTAACAACATCTGTGAGCAATAGATATCTTTAGTCTCATTTTTAAAATGAAGGAATTAAGACTCAGTATGCTTATGTGACTTAGCCCAGTTAATAATTGTAAAAGGTAGAGCTGGGATTTGAACCTAGGTTTTATCAAGTTTAATCCACAGTACCACAGGGACAGGAAGTAGCTATTTAGCATAAGAATATTTCAGCACATAAAAACTATATTGCTTTTATTTCCTGCATTTTGGAAGTGGACATTCTTATATTACTTATTTTGGGAGCAATTATTTATTTCCCTAGTTTTTAGAATGCTTCCCTTTGAAAGTGTTAGTATGCTTTTTCTATGCTGAAGTAGTGGAAGAAAAGATGTTTTCATTTTCTTCCATTTACAGGAAGAAATGAGTGCACATCCACTAGTGTGGCTGTCCTACTCAGCCTGGCCATTGTTATTCTGAAACTCATTATTGCTCAGACCTTGTGAGGTTTGGTTTTACTAAGGAATCCCATTCATTATCACGGGCATGAAGCAAAAATAGTTTCTGGGGAGTTAAATATAGCAAGTCCAGGCCATCATCTAGATGTCAGAGTCATAAAGAAAATGACAATGATTCATAGCGTTGTCAGAACAGAAAGAAATCTCAAATACCACCCTGTTCACTTCATTTTACAGATGAAGGGCCTAAGACCCAAAGAGTTAAGTAATGTGCTAGAAGTCACACTAAGGCAGTGCCAAATAGGGGCAGAGCCAGATCATCTGACTAAAGTTATTTTTCTATTCATGACATCACAATGACACAGATTTTATTTTGTCAAATTCCTACTCCAAATCCTCAGGTCCAAAGTTCTTTTAATGTGTCAAATTGTCAAGTGGGCCACACAAATATTGGTCTCTTCTTTTGCCTTGTTGCTATATTAGAAACTGTAACTTCTAAGATATAGATGCAACTGGTGATATTTCTTGCATGCTGCTTCTGTGTTTCCCTGCATTTTCACTTTTGCCTTTTCATTTCTTAGCCCCAGAGGCATATTTTCCATTGTTAATAGAAGGGTTTACTCTGAAGGGTGTCTTTATCAGTGTCTTTATCAGAAGGGTGTCTTTAGCAGTTAAACATTATAGCAGTTTTAGAACAAAATCCTTGGGTATTCCTCAGTAAGGAGATTCTGCATCCTCTGCCCTTGAGCATGGGCTCTGAATGCTTGATTAATGGAATATGGTAGAGATGAGGCTACGTTAGTTTCTGGACCCACGGCTTCCGAATTTGGCAGCTTCTGCTTAACTGTTTTTTAAAGTTCTCATTATTGGAACCCTGCCACCATGTGTGAAGAAACTGAAGGAGAGATTTACATGTGGAATGACCCCAATGAGCTCCAGCTGCCAGTCACATGAGTGAGTTCTCTTGGAACTGGATCTTCCAGCACTATTTGATCTGCCCCATGTAGAGAAGTAAGGAGGCTTCCCTGCTGAGCTCTACTCATATTACTGTTCTGTGGGCAAATGATCGTGGTTGCAGGTCATTAAGTGTTTTGTTTTGTTTTAGTGAGGTGGTAGTAGTTACACAGCAAAAGATAATGGGAACATTTATTTCCACAAAAAATGCTATGTAATGAACCATGCTAAAATTCATAGGTATCAAACAGCAGTCATTTTTCTCACAGATCTCCAAGTTGTTTGGGGCAGTTTTGTTCCATGTTTACTTACTCTAGGTCCCAGAGCAAGGGAGAGTGCACTATCCAGGAAAAGCTCTTCTCATACAATGGCAGAAACGGAAGAGAGAAAGCAAAAGGCATAAATCTTCTTAAGGCCAAGGCTCAGCACTGGCTACTATTGTTTCTAAAAATATGTCATTGGCCAAAGTAAGTAATAGGACCAAGCCCAAAATCAAGTGGTGAGAAAATATACTTTTTCTCTCTAGTCAGAGGAACTGCAAAGTCACAGGTCACACAATAAAGGTGAGGATACAAGGAGTGGAAAAATTGGGACCACTTGCACATAGATTGTGCAATTGTAGATATCAGTGTCTGAATAGAACTGAGCAACTTTGGAATAGGTTGAAAGTCTCTCCTTTTTAAAGTATAAAGAGATTCTCTGAAATGTATTATTAGGATGTTCTACTACTTTAAAATTACTTGAATAATAAAATTAAAGTAAATTTAAAAAGAAGGGGAAACAGAACTTATATGTACAACATATCTTTTTAACCTTGAATGAGCTAGGAAAAAGTATTAAACCTATTAGAAGAAGCAACTATTAGGAAAGTATAATTTATTTCCTTATCTAAATTGAGCTTTATGATACAATCTGGAGGTAATACATTTGCCTCGGTAAAAGAGATTCTTCCAGGGAAAGTGTTCATCATACTCCTAGTAAAATATTGGGTTCCCTGTGAACATAAAAATACTATCTTTGGGGAGCAGTGGAAAGATACAGAATTCTTCACCTTTCTGTACATATTGAAGATTAAATTAAGAGCCTAATTTAAAGTCTGTTAATGCTTCCTTTTGGAGAAACTAATTTTGAGTGATATCTGAAGAAAGCTAACACCATTGACAGTAGATTTTTTCTGTGTCAACTTAGCTCACCTGGAACCATGTTCCCCAGAATTCCCATCTCTGCATTGTTTTTGGTTAATTTGGGTCATGAGATATTTTGGGTAAGATTGGACAGTGGAAGTAAAGCAGCATCCATATTCTTTTTTATTCATTATAGTTATACATAATATTGGGGTTCATTTTGAAATAATTATACAAGCATAGACTATAGTTTACTCCAATTCAGTTCCCCTTTCCCTCCCCTCCTCCTTCCCGCTGTCTCCTTTCCTCTATTGTATCATTTGTCTGTTGATGGGCACCTAGACTGATTCCATAGCTTGGCTATTGTAAATTTCTCTGCTATAAACATTGATGTGGTTGCATTTGTATGTATGCTGATTTTAAATCTTTTGGATATATACCAAGGAGTAGGATAGCTGGATCACATAATGGCTCCATTTCTAGTTTTTTGAGGAATATCCCTACTTCTTTCCATACTGGTTATACTAATTTGCAGTCCCACCAAAAATTGCACCGTTTCCTCCACATACATGACAACATTTACTGTTATTTATTGTATTATAATATGTATTATTATATTCATATTCTTCTTTATATTTGAAATGATAGTACAGGAATCAGGGACTATTGTAATTTCCATGATTTATTTATATACTTTTTTAAATTAGTGCATTAAATATATCTATAAAAGTAAAATCCAACTATTCAAGTATTCAACTAAATTCAACTATTGTTGCTGATTTGCTGGCTCACTCAGCTGGTGTGAGGCAGCAGATAGAATCAGAGCTCCTAGAGGAGCTACTACATTCTTCGTAGTTTCTCCAACTCCTGGACCAATGTAGCTACTTGGACAATATTCAGATAGTAATTCCTCCAGTTTCAACTACATGCCCCACTTAGATATTCAGCTTTATGATTAAGGGCATCAGGTTCTCCTTCATGTCACCGTATCATTGAAGTTGGAGGTTTGGGAGCAACTAGGGACTGACACAGGCTCTAGCTTGTCCTTGTGGGTTCCAGGTTGCTTTTTTTTTCCCCCTCCCCTACACCTTGTCCTTGTTTTCTTCCCAACTACCTATCCTACCGACTATACTGGGTGTAGAAGCAACAGTCATACAAAAATTATTTAGTCAGCTTCCTTGGTTGCATAAGGTCAAATTCCTGTAATAAATTCCTTATTTTACATGATTGCTTGTGGTTTTGCTTTTCTGATGAAATCCTGGCAGATAGATAAAAGGACCTAAGGTAAAATTTGACATGATTTATATTTTCTAATAATTTTCCAAATACTCAAATTTTGTAGTCTATAGTGAATGCTTACTAGATGCCAGTTACCCTGGTAAACACTGAAGGAACCAAGATATATAAGACAGATAGTTTCTGCCCTGGGATGCTTAGTCTGGGCCCTGTATACATGTTGAGTTATTTAAAGGAAACAGTAACCACTGTTCAATACAGAAAATGTTATCAAACTCCTAAAATAAGTTTATGCTCTCTAACCAGTGTGCTCTAACGATTTCTTGGTAGCCTATGATGTTTGTCTGTGTACAATGGAGATGCCTGATGACATACCCATTAGGGACCAAGTATCAAGGAAATTACTTGATGCTACAACTCAGTAATATGTTGTAGTGTTAAGTGGCCTACAAATAGTGAAACAAATTCTTATCATGCCCAGAGCATAATGCCAGAATTACATTTAAGCAATATTATTAATAAAACAATCTAGGTTGAGGGGTTAGAAATCTAGCCTTCTTACTGGAAAAAACAAAATTGTTCCCAAGTATCAAGGATCTGGCGGCAGAGGTGAGAAATGTGCAGACTTCAGCCTATGGGAAAGTTCAGTACCATACTTAATGTCCTTGGGATGTTACACAGATACCACATAACTTATCTGAACAGGGTAAGAGAAACTGTGCTCCTCTAACAATATCTTACTTGCGCATATTTCTAAAAGTTGAAGGTATCCTCTTGGTTGGTTAAATATATTATGGCACATTCCATGAAATACCATGCATGTATTTAAAAAAAATGAGGTATGTGTATATGTAATGATGGAAAAAGTTATAAGAAACATAAATCAATCAAGTAAAGAGTCCAGGTGTGCACAGTGTGCTACCACTGGAGTTTATAAATGAGTAAAAATAACCTGTGTACGTATTTGCCTGTATAAGTATGAAATGTCTTCAGAAAGCTTTAGAAGAAACCAATAACAGTTGTAACCTCTTGGGGGATGGATATTTGGTTGGGGGATAGGAGTAAGAGGGAGATTTTTTCCCCAAATAGTGTTGTACCTTTTCCATGTTTTCCACGTGAATTTAGCACCTATCCAGAAAATAAAGAAATAAAACATTAAAGTTAAAGGGAAAGCATTCAAAGAGAAGAAAAAGGTAAAAGGCATTTGGAAGCTAACCCACTAGTACTGGGAACCCCACAGAGAGGACTGGTGTGATGGGGAGAGTAAAGATGTGTCCACTGCCTCTGTTACTTACTACAGCATTTGTCCAGATGTCATTTTTGTAAGTGCAGGGAAATTAAGGTTTAAAATAGAAATACATTGCTAACAATAAGGTGTCAATGCAATCTGGGGTAAAGAGGTCAAGGTTAATCATTTGCAATAAAGATCATTACAAACAACCATAGTCACTTGTCTGGTAGAGCTAAAGGTTCATCTTTGGATGAGCTCCTCAACATAGTGGGGAAAATTGGAAACTTGGGAAGTCTTTTTCAGAGAACACCCCGCCCATTTACTACATACACTATCCAAAAACAAAAGGCAACTCCAAATCCAAACATCCTGGAGAGAAGCTAGGAGATGAGGAAGTGCTGAAACAACTGAAAATTCCTGTCTGCTAAGAGCTACTTGTTAACCACCTCAGCAGCACACACAGTAAGCAGAATATAGCCCTGTATGACAGGGCCTCAGGGCTTTAAAAAAGTTGTTGAAGGAAAGAATCCCATTAAAACCTTCTGGGGACTAGTTCAGACATTCCATGTCATGCTACATTCCTCAGAGTACAATTCCCATTTCTTTTAGGACAAATCAACCTCTCATTTGCTTTCTCAATTACAGGCATTGCCACCTTCACATCTGTCAAACCACCAATACAGAAATACCAAAGGCCTTTTCATCTGGAAGAATTCCTCAATCTCCCCCTCTCAACTCCCTGCCTTGGTTACAGAGTCTAGAAAGCACAGTTTTTGAGCAGAAAATGCTCAGCCCACCCCTGTCATGATTGCAGACTTGCTGTTTGTCATTATGCAGATTTTAAATGTTCAGAGGGAAAGAAGAGATGAAAGGGTTTAGGACCCTCAGGCTTATCTGAAGTCATCTACCTCAATTAGATTTTCCTCTACCTTGTTACTGGGTTTAAGGGGGACATGAAAGGAAACTGCAGCTGCAGGATGCCCCTTTTCCCATCCCCCTCTTAGCCCAACCTACTTTCATCTCTTGCCCTAAAAAATAAATAGGACAGTGTGAAGATAGAGGGAGAAAAAGAGAGGCTGAGTCACAAACCTCACTTTCTACCTTGACTTTCTCTTCTGCTTTAACATCATCTTTATCAGTACCTTCCTCCTCTGTATTCATGATATTCAAGAGATTCTCAGTTTATTTTATGAAGTCAGAATAAAATACCCAAGGCAGAAAATGCTCTGTAATGGAAAACACACAAACCTTCTTTTCAGAGCATGGCTTTTTACAATCATAGCATGTTTGAGCTGGCAGAGAACTTGGGCATCATCGTTGTCAAATCTCTCATTTGTAGGCAGCTGAAACCCAGAAAAGTAAGTTGATCTGTCGAAGCTAGCTGCTGATCCAGTACCAGGATGTGGGTCACCTGAGTCCTGTCCAGGATATTTATCAATAGACTTCAAAGTGAGAATTATATTTTTAATTCTTTTTAAAAATAATGTAAGCATTATACTGAACCCTGGGCATATTATAATAATATTCCATATTGAAAAGTCACTTGTCTAATGATACCAACTACCCATAGCACACTTAATCAGAAAATAATTGAAAAGGATCAAATCCTCCAAATAAATGACTTTAAAGGTTTCTACACTAGGTTTATTCACTTCATATATACAAAAAGTCCTTATACCCTCACTCCAAGTTTATTTAATTTTACACACAATTTTTATAAGTTAATTTTTTTCATATAGTTGGTCAACAAACTCCATTGAATGAGGCACTGTTCCAGGATATTAAGGATTTAAAGACAAATAAGGCATAACCTGTAGCGCACATTCTGGAATTATAAACCTATGTTTCCAGGGCAGTGTGCTTATAAGGAGGTTGGTGCAGGTTCCATGAGGCCATGCAATCCAGCCTGCTCTCACAGAGCAGGTGAAGTCTGTGGTAAGGCTGGGAGGAGTTAGGTGTTTATTTACCACGACAAGGAAAGAAAGTCATTCCAGGAAAAAGGATGAGTGGGGAAAATGTACACAGGTATGAAAGAATGTGATGCCTTCCAAGAAGAGCAAGTTTTCTATGATTGGAGGATAGGGTAAGCTCAAGGTGAGGTAGTAGTATTGTAAATATACCCAGGAGTTTAGACTTTGTCTGAAGGCAATAGAAAATCAAACAGACCAGGGTGATGATGAGTGTGGTGGCCAATATGAACTGATTTTCCAGGTTCTGCTACAATGGAAGTAGAGATATATCGTTTATTAATCTTTCCTGATAAAGGATCAACCAAACATAAGGTCTGTTTAAATGTGTATAGAAATAAACCAAAAGGCTTTTATGTGTAGTATACACAGAGTCAAAACCCCAAACTTAATGTTTTAAAATCCAGGATGAAAATATAGGAAATATACTCCATAATACTAACAAAAAGGGCCAAAAATAAGTTTTAGATTCAAGAGCACTCAATCTTAAATTTAAGAGTAGGAACCACCTGATCAGTTGAGATGTGAATATTTGAAAATGACAGTAGCTACTTTTATTAGCCATAATGCCAGGTACTTTGTTTTGCACTTTAAGTACATTATTGTAATCTACAACAATCCTGCAAAAAGTGTTGTTAATATTTCCATTATATGGTTTTAAAAACAGTCAAAAGAGTACTAAGTAAACTGCTTAAGGCTGCCATGCTACTATGAGAACAGAGATTAAAAACTCCAAGACTTTCTGAAGCTAAATCTGATGCTTTTTTCATACCACTATATGTTTAATGTGTTCATGTACAATGATTTAATTTACAAATAGCTTTTGTGTATATTATCTCATCTGATCCTTATGTATGGCTATTGTTATAATCATATTGTAAATAAGAAAATACATGGATAAGTCATTTGATATGATCAAGACTCAGTTTCTGGGGCTGGGTTTGTGGCTCATTGGCAGAGCACTTGCCTCGAACGTATGAGTTACTGGGTTTAATCCTCAGTACCATATAAAAATAAATAAATAAATAAATAAAGGTATTGTGTCCATCTGCAACTAAACAAAAATTTAAAAATGACTAACTTTCCTCATTCCTATGAAATAATAGTCTACCTTGGGTTGTTATTGGGGACTAGATATGTTTACCATGTCAAATTATTAGTCTATAGTCAGTTTGCAAAAACTGCTAGTTATCATACTGTTATTGACATAGTCATGAATTGACTGAAGTCACGCAGCTTAAACATGACACTCCCAGGATTCATATGTAGGCTATCTGATCCTCTGCCAGTGTTTCTTCTCCTACAGCTGGATCCAGTAAAGCTTTGAGAGGACATCTCTACAGGTCATAATTTAACTTAGACTAGCAGTGCAAGGTGTAGGCTGGAACCATGCATCCAAACTTAATACTCCACAATATTTTTTAGTACTTTTTGAACTTGGTATTACTTATGAATTACCTAAGGAGTTTTAAAAAATCTTCCCAAACTTTCCATCTTATACAGATGACATGAGAGTTGCTGGAGGTGGGAGCTAGGTGTCAGTATTTAGATCTCACCATTATACAACTGGGATTGAGAACCATTGATTTAGAGAAAATCATGGTAAGAGATTTGTTTACCATGAGGTGTTCATGATTTCAATAGCTTTGTCACCAATGGAAAGCCTCACATTTTAAAATTTTAGCTTCAAATGATGTTTTATTGCTAGCAAAGTACACTCACATCCCTCTTTAAGCCATCAAACACAGAAAAGTAGCCCAAATAAAGGCCATTCTCTATTTTCCTGATGAGAAAACTAATACAGACATAATTTGGATTATCTAAGATTATAACTAGATGTGGTGCAACTAAATCTGAGAATCTTTGAGTCCAACACTCAATTTTGTGCCCAGAGCTCTTTTAGTATATTTTTTCTCCCCTTAGTATCAAAAAGGAAGATAAATGTTGTGTTACTTCCTCAAATTCCTTTAAAGAGTCGTCACACTATAAGCTGAAAGTTTCTTTCAAACTCCAATTAAAAAAACAACAGTTTGGGCTGGGATTGTGGCTCAGTGGTAGTGGCTAGCATGTGTGAGGCACTGGGTTTGATCCTCACTACCACAAAAAATTAATAAATAAAAGTCTATGAACAGCTATTAAAATATTTTTAGAAATCAAAAAAAAAACAATGATTTGCTGGCAAGAGAAAATTCAAAACACGTAACTGCTGATCTTAATAGTAAGTGGCATTTGTATGGACAAATATTCACAATGCTATTCTAGAGCAATATGATTATCAGTCTAATTTTATTCCTGATTCTGAGAAACTTGAAACATTATTTCTTGAAAGCATAATTTCTGAACTCTACGAAATTAAGACAGAAATGGTTCTTTGGAGGGGTTCAAGTCTTGTTTGTTAGAATTTCAGTCCTCATGTATTATGATACTTATAGCAGAAAAGGTTACAACTGTTACAGCTACTGTTTCTAATGACAAAAAATGTAGATAAGGTCAAGTTTTGCTCTTTTCAGCAAAATTCCAGAAACAAACTCAGAATCTCTTATTTGAAACCTAAAGAAAATGAATTCAGAGGTACATTTTCCAATGGAGGGTGAAAATAAATAGGCATGGAGGGACTATTAGGGGAAAGTCAGTATAGACTTAGCATCAGCTTAGAAAGTCCTGTTGCTAATTCTAACCATCCTTGACTTTCCATTAACCCAGTATTTAGATTGTGCATTTTATAAAGTTAAGAATCATCTACTTCTCACAAGATGTTGCATTTGCAACATGAATAAAATGAAATAACACAAACAACCTCAGCACAACAATACTGGATCAAAATAGGTATGTATAATTTGGGCCAGGATAATAATACATGACACATGTAAGAAAGACAGGATAAGTATCCCCAATAACTGTGTAGAATCTTCTCAGTTCTCAATTCTAAGAGAACTTTAGAGATGTCCTGTACTGTTATTGCCTAGTTTTCTGCAATCCATAGTAATTTCAATGTGTCTTCCTCCATCTAATTCTTTGACTAGGTGCTGGTACCTTTTTGTCTTATATTGGAAGCTGTTGGATCTATAGTATAGCCTAATACACTTTGTCAATTGCTGTGAAATCATTTTGCAATTACTCAAGAGTCAGGGTGTTCACTTAATTATTAAATATCCTGAAATATAAGGTGTGCAGTTTGCAGTGGAAATGTAACAATAGGCCATCTTCTCCAGTGGGATTTCAACAGGAATGAAACTAGAGGGATAAATCTAGCTCTGCAAGTCATTAAGAATATAGGGCATTCCAGTTCCAAAGGGGTTACTAACAAGGAGAATTACGTAGCAAAGAAGTAAAACAAAATTCAGGTATTCAGTTACCCTATTTACTCCAGAAAAAGGTATAAATTACAGATTCTGATGAATATATTTTCCATCTTTAATAAATAAGTCATGACCTTGTTTACTTGTGTTTATGAAAATATTTTTCCCTCTGGAAAAATACCCCAGAATACGCTTTGTTTGTAGTTTCTTGGGAAGACCCATGCAGACCATTTGTTGAAAATAAGCCTACAAAACTTACTAGGATCTAAACATTGCAAAACTCTGTTTTCCTCTTTCAAAGATGCTGGTGACAGAGATGGGTTTATGTGTATGGAAGGGGAATGTCACAGTAACTAGAAGAGAGATGGAATCCTAAGGCATAAGAAGAAACAAACTGAATTCTTTACTGCAGACATAAATAATGTTTGGCTTAGGGCAGTTGACAATTTGCAAGGCTAACCTATAATTCTTTTCATTCTTGGAATTTCTTCAAACTCTAAACTATTTTTACATAACTATCCAAAGCCTGTGATTTTTTTGTTAGTTTTTCTCTTTATTGTTTACTTCTACCTCTATTCATTAACAATGATCATAAACAAAATGAGCAAGAAAATTAAATGGCTAATGCTTGGTGAATTAATTTTTATAGTGTAAAGATATCCTAAATCAAAACCTGAATGAAGAGGATTCATTTGCCTTAAGGAGGGTATATATAGTCTGACGATTCCATGTGTCTTTGCTTGTTGAAAAAACATTGTTGGCACTGTGGTCCCATTCATTAAGGAAAACCATTTTATATATAAATATATAAAAATCAACCCTTTCCTCTTCACTTACTCCATTTCATTACTTAGAGCAAATTTTGTAGTAGGAAAGTTTGTGGTAAAAAAATGTGTAAGTCTGTACCATATTCCATGAAAATATAAAGGGATAGCTTTATGTGTTATAGACCTATTTTGTGTCATTGGACTGAGAAATTCCATTCTTTTAGCTTTATTCCTTCAGTCTTTTAAGGACGCTTATTAAGTAAAAAATATAACTCAAAGCTCCAGCTGAGATTTCAGCTATTAAGATTGATGTGTCAGAAAGGCTTGAAGTAACTCCTACCTATTTACTGGGAACATGAACTCTACATAGAGGGGATTCTTTTCTGAAAATGTGACATCAACTGCTCCTAGAAAAATAATCATTCTTTATTGAGAAACATGATCTGTGTTGGCAAGCTGCTATAGTCAGGATCTTGAATGTCCCCTAAATGCCCATTTGTTAAAGGCTTGGACCTCAGGTGGCACTATTGGGAAAGGGTGGAACCTTTAAGAAGAGGGGACTTGTAGAAGGTCTTCCCCCAAAGGGAATTGAGGGACCCTAGATCTTTCCTCTTCCTCTTTTTGCTTCATGGCTGTGGGGTAAGCTGTTTTGATCTACACTTGTTCTCACTATGATGTACCACCTCACCACAGGCCCAAAAGTATTAGAGCCAATTGATCATGAACTGAAACCTCCAAAACTGTGAGCCAAAATCAACCTTTTCTCTATAAGTTCATTATCTCAAGTACATAATTACAGTGATGGAAAGCTGACTAATACACAAAAATTGTAGATCTGTTCTGTGTCAACTTAGTTGAGCTAGAACTACATCTCTCCAGACTTTCCTGGGTAGTTCTGGGTTACTATGGACCACAGTATGTATGTTGTGTGAGATGAGGAAAGTACAAATGAAGTAGAGCCATCTTCTTCATATCCTTGAATTATCAGTGTAGAGCATGAAATCATGTTACAGTTCATGAAGGTTCACTCTCATCTGCTGCCTCACCTTGTTGGTGTGAGGAAACATAGCTTCTCCTGTTTCTGCAACAGTCAGAGATATAGGAAGTTCTGAGATATAGGAAGCCAGATTCTGCAGGAAATCTTCATCAATTTTGGAGACTCAAAATTTTGGTGAAAGTTCAACATGGTTCCAGTTCATCTTTGTGGATTCCAGCTCAACTGTGCAGGTTTCAGTTTATCATTGTTTTCCCTACTTCATCTTTTTTTTTTCCTTAATGACTATAGGTCTTTAGAGTTTAGGTTCCCAAACCAGATTCAGAAGCAACAGCTGAACATGGGATATTTAATTTCTCAAATTTTACGTATTTTACAAATACATATATATAGCTAGAGATACAGAAATAGGGGAAGAGTGATAGAGATAGGTATAAATATTTCATAATGATTCTGCTCTTCTGATCAAATACTGATGCTAGAAGCTTGGATCCTTTAAGAAATTGGAAGGCAACCTCAAGAGAAAGATCCTGAATTGATGGTAAGGGAAGCAGCTGACACCTGAATTAATGCCAATTTTCTTAGTAATGTCTCAGACCTGGCTCCATTTCTGGTTTCTGACCTTTATTCAAATCAGAGACTATTGTGTTTATTGATACTACACTAATCACCACCCATGATGACATCTCAGTCAGCTATATCAACTGCTGTTGCCTTGAACCTTGTTTGTGACCATTTGTCCTTGACCTTATTCCTGAATCTTCCCTGTGCATGTTGACTACACCACTTCCTAAAAACTTCCATATTCCTGGAAGCTATGACAATGCATCTGTGGCCATATCTTCTGTCCCTACCATCCTCTCATCAGTCTGCCACTATCTCTGGGAAGACAATACCTTTAGCTCTAATAGCTGGCTTCTGTGATAATAAAAATATAATCCTTCAGAAAGCTTGAAGAGGGAAGTAGAAAGTTAGTTAGATGAAAGAGGGTTTCAGGGTCCTCGTCAGCAAAGGCAAAGCCTGGTAACCAAGGAATATTATGAGAGCTGGCATGCCTGAAGACAACTCTGGAGAATGTTGAATGAGGCTTTAAGGAAAGAGACCCAACACATACTTCACTACTTCCCAAATCTGTAGATTAAACACTGAGCAAGCAGAGTAATTGGTATTGACATTCTTAGCAACTTGGAGTGTTCCAAGTCATTTAAATACGAGATAACATTGCCCTGTCTGAGCAACCTTCCACAATGAGTGAGCTAGAACTGAGACTCTGTGTGTCTGTAATCAGTTGTTACTTCCAAATTTCCAATCTGAAGTTAAAAGAAAAAACATTTTTGTGAAAATTTCCATTAAAATAACACTCTAAGAAAAAAATTCCATTTACAATAGCCTCTAAAAGAATAAAATATTAACAAAAGAAGTATAAAATTTATATTCTGAAAACTACAAAATATTGTTTAAGGAAATTCTACACATGTATAAATATGTCAATCCACCACTATGTATAATAATAATACACTAATAAAAACATTTTAAACAGAAATTTTAAAAGATCTAAGTAAATGGAAAGACATTTTATGTTCACAGATTAGAAGACTTAATATTTTTATGTCAATAGTCCCTAAATTCATCTATAGGGTCATTGTAATTCCTATCAAAATCTCAGCTGATATTTTCTTTTTGGAATTTAATAAGGTTTGTCCTAAAATTTATATGGCAATGCAAAGGACCTAGGATAGTTAAAACAATCATGAAAATGAAGGACATAGTTGGATAATTCATACTTCCTGATTTCAAAATAGATTACAAAGCAACAATAATGAACAGAATGTGGTACCAGCATAAGGCTAGACATATAGAGCAATAGAATAGAATTGAGAGTCCAGAAATAAACTCACGTGTATAGTCAACTGATTTTTCCACAAGGATCCAAGACTTTTTTTTATAACTTTATTTTTATGTGGTGCTGAGGATTGAACCCAGTGCCTCTCACATGCTAGGCAAGTGCTCTACCACTGAGCCATAATCTTAACCCCTCCAAGACATTTTAAAAGAGGAAAGAAGAATATTTTCAACAAGTGATACTGATACTATATCTTCACATGCAAAAGAATGAAGTTGGACCCCCTACCTCCTATTGTAATAAAAGTTAATTTAAAATGAATCAAAGATCTAACTATAAGAGCTAAAACTATAAAATTATTCAAAGAAAACATAGGCAGAAATGATCTTAGAGTAGGCAAGATATGACATCAAAGGCACAAGCAACAAAAGAAAAACATCATTAAAATTAAAATTTGGAATCACTTTCTTGGACACTAATCTCCCCAAATCATAATAATTGTTGAGAATAACTAGCTGCAAGAATATAACTGCTGTTGCCCCTAATTATGTGGTATGGAATGTCACCACAATTCATCTGTAAGTTATGTATACAGACTTGCTTTATATCTTGATAAAAGATACATTACTTATTAAGGAAACATTATTCAAGTATCATCAGATAAATATCTCTAGTCACTATTTTAAGACTCAGCACAGCCTAAAGAGAGACATTGACTGGAAAACTCATTCTCCTGTGTAGGAGATCCTATGTTCTGAAGACCTGACTAGTACTATATAAAATAAGACCCAATATAGATTACTGCTCAACAAATTTTATGGGCTAATCTAAACATCTCTTCTAGGAGTCTTGGCCATCAACAGAAATAATAAGAAAAAGTGACAGGAAGCATAAAAAAGCTGATGTAGTTCTACCAATATAGGTAAAGTAGACGTTTTTAAGACAAAGTAGACTATAAGTTTTACCAGAGATAAAGGGGACATTTTATGATGATAAAAAGGCTAAAATATGAATCCATCTAAGAACCTTACTATAAGCAAAACAAAAATTATAGAACTAACGGGAAGATAGAAAAAATACAGTTGGAAATTTTAATGACTGACAGTAATTGACATGACCAACCAAAAATAAATATCAATAAGAATACAGAAGATCTGACCAGTACTTGGTGAGTGCACTTGGTGTCTAAGATAATTTGTGCTGCTACAACAAAATACCTTAAACTGATTAATTTATATACAATGAATATGTATTGTTCACAGTTCAGGAGGCTGGCAAGTCCCAAATCAAAGTTCCAACAAAAGCAGTATCTGGTAAGAGTCCTCTGCTTCATAGATATCCCCTTCTTTCTGTGTCTTCACATGACATAGGGCAAAAAATATAACAAGCTCCCTCGGACTTCTTTAATGAAGGCATTAAGCTTACCAAGGAAGGCAAATCTTTTGTGATCTAATGTCCTCTGAAAGGACCCACCTTCTAATACCATCACTTCAGCGTTAGGCTTTAGTGTATGAATTTTTAGGGGATGCAAATAGACCATAGCACTTGGTCTAACTGGTAGTTGCAGAACACTGCAACAAGATCAGCAAAAATACAATATGAAAACTGCACATGGATAACAACAGTACATAAATCACATTAGTAATCAAAATATCACCTACAAATAAAAGCCCCAAACCACATGGTTTTACAGGAGAATTCTATCAAACATTTAAAGAAGAATGAATAGCTAGGTACAGTGATACACATCTGCAATTCCAGTGATGTGGAGACTGAGGTAGGAGGATCACAAATTCAAGGCTGACCTTGACAACTTAGTAAGACTCGGCCTCAAAATAAAAATTTTAAAAGTCTGGGGAATGTAGTTAAGTGGTAGTGCCTAATCCCCAGTACTTTAAGAAAGAGAAGGAAGAAGAGGAGGTGGGGGAGAGAAGGATGGACATAATCCTTTTCAAACTCTTCCAAAATATTATGAGCAAACACTTTTCGATTCATTTTATGAGACCTCATTCTATAAGGTAAGCCAAAACCAGACAAAGACATTATAAACTGCAGAATAATATCCCTTATAAATTTAGACACCAAAACTCCTCAACAAAATTAGCAAACCAAATCCAACAACATGTGAAAAAATTTATACATTAGGACAAGTGAAATTTATCCAAGCAATGCAGCTTATTTTACTATCTGAAAATTAATTATTATGATAACTTCTTAGAATAAAAACAAAAATCATGTGATCATCTCAATAGATACAGAAAGAGCATTTGATAAGATACAATACTCTAAGATAAAAATATCCAAAACCTTGGAATAGAAGGAAACTTCCTCTATCTGATAAAGGGCATCTATAAAACCCTAGAGCTAACATTATATATAATGGTAAATATCTGATTTCCTTCTAAGATAAGGAATAAGTTAAGGATATCTGCTCTTGCCATTTTTAAATCAGACAAAATAAAAGCCATCCAGATTGGGAAGGAATAAATAAAATTTTACTGACAGATGACATGATCTTATATTTAGAAAATCCTAAGGAATCACTGAAAATTAGAACAAGTAAATGAGTTGAACAAGTTGGCAGGATCAATATGTGAAAGTTAATTGTATTTCTGTATACTTGCAATGAACAAGTAAAAAATAAAATTAAGAAAACAATTCCATTTACAATAACATAAAAAAGAATAAAATACTTGGGAATAAATTTAACCAAAGTACAAAATACATAGTCTAAAAACCAAAACCCTGCTGAACAAAATTAAAGATCTTAAATTGTTTCACCTGTGAATATTTATATTTTTAATGTTATTTTTTCATAATGCTCCCCAAAGTGGTATACAGATTTAATATAATCCCTATCAGAAACCCATCTGGATTCTTTGTAGGAATTGACAAACTGATCCACAAATTTTTATGGAAATTAGAGGGACCCAGAATAGATTAAAAAAAAATCTTGAAAAAGAACCTCTCAATTCATTCTATGAGACCTCATTCTCATTATTCCCTTATTTGTTTAATAGATTCTGTCTCAAAAATTAAATAAAAGGGCTAGGGATGTAGCTCAGTGGTAATGTGGCTCTGGGTTCAATCCCTAGCACACACACAGGTTGCCCTTTCACATTTTTTTTCCCTATCTCACACTTTATAACATTGGCAAATACATATCAGATACGTGTAGTATCAAGATTATATAAAGAATTCTTATAATTAACAAAAGACAAGCCAATTTAGAATCAGGCAAAGGAAGAAGATAAACTATGGTTTGGGGTAGAGGAAAGTTTAAATGCTTTTCAAAAGGTGGAACTCATTTAGAGTTGTGTTTGCTATATAATTACAATGGAATTAAATTAGGCATCAACAATATTAAGATGTGAAAATGCTTCAAATGTTTGAGGGATTATTTTCTGAATAAGTTATGAATCAAAGAAGAATTCATATGAGAATTTTAAACATGTTTTCTACTGAATAGTAATGAATATACAATATATGAAAATTTATGGGATGTAGCCCAAGCAGTGCTAAGAGAGAAGTGTATAGTTTTAAATGTTTGTATTTGAAAAAAAAAGAAAGATTTGAAATCACTGATCAAAGTTAGTACCTTAAGATGTAAAAGGGGCTGGGATTGTACCTCAATGGTATAGCACTGGCCTAGCACATATGAGGCACTGGGATGGATTCTCAGCACCACATAAAACAACAACAAAAAAATAAAGGTATTGTTTTTTAAAAGTCATAAAAATATAGGCAGATTAAACTCAAAATAAGTTAAAGGCATTTTAACAATAAATAAGCACTAAAATAGGAAAATAGAAAAAATAAAGCCAATATTTGGTAATTTGAAAAGATTAATAAAATTAGCAAATCCCTACCAAGAATGCTCAAAGGAAAAAAGAGAGGAAATAGAAAGGATCTTGTAATTATGAAAAGGATTATGAGAAGATCTCATGGGTAACTTTATGCCAATAAATTTGATAAGTTAGATGAAATGGATAAATTAATTAAAAGCATAACATACCCAGATATATACAAGAAAAAACTGAAATTCTAAATTGCCCCACACTGGTTAAAGAAATTGAATTAGTTGTCAAAAACTTTCCCCAACACAAAAATATTAAGGCCCTAGTTACTTTGCTGGTTGATTTGATCAAACATTTAAAAATAAATAAGATGGCACTAACCATACAAGTTAAAAAATAAAAAAAAAATTGATCAAAATTTAAAATTTAAAAACATTATATATCAAAAGTCACAATTAAATGAAAAGCCAATCCACAGACAGACAACATGTGTATGTGACAGGACTTAAATTATAATATATGAAAATATATTATAATTAATAATAAAAGACTAATAATGTGCAGAATTCTTTTTTAATATATTTTTTAGTTGTAGGTGGACACAATTCCTTTATTTTTATGTGGTGCTGAGGATTGAACTCAGTGCCTCACATGTGCCAGGCGAGCGCTCCACGGCTGAGCCACAACCCCAACCCCCAGATTTCTTATAATAGATGTCAGAATAGTGCTTGCCTATAGGAGGTGGTAGATATTGTCAGTAAAGAGAATGAGGGAATTTTTGGTGTGATGAAAATATTTCATATCTTGAATGGGTATAAATTGGGTGTATGTATTTGTTAAAATTAATTAGATTGTACACTTAAGATCTATGCATTTTACTGTATATAAATTTAAATTCAATATTTAAAGTAGCACAAGGTTCTCAGAGACAAATAGATGTCATAAGATAAAAAAGGAATTAAATAAATCAAGCTTGGGGAATAGTTAAAATGTTTTTTAATGGTAGGACTTTTCTAATGGTTAATCCAGAATAAAATATCAAAGTCTTATCTTGATCACCTAGGTTTGGATGAAGAACATTTTGATAACCTTAGAAATATTCCACCTCCCCTTTTCAGGTCAATCTCCTCCCTCAAACCTCAGAGTTATTCCAGTAGTTTTATACAATAAATGAATTCTACTGTCATGTATAACTAAAACAAACCAATAAAAAAATAGAATTAAAAGTGAAATGGCTTAATATTTGGCCAAGGTTAAACAGAATAAAGAATTAGGTGGACATTGCATTATAATTTACACATAAATTTTGTTGATCTGATGAATTCAATTGATCAATAAATAATTTTAAGTGCTATTGTTTTTCAGGCACTTGGCTAGTACAAAAGGGTAAGTCATTGAACAAGACAGACATAATACCTGCCTCAAGTAAATTATGATCTTGCAAAGAAGAGAAACATTGATTAAATGTGATATATCTGAACTAAGCAGATTTGTGAAGTTCAGACTTAGGAGATACACCAGAATATAAACACCCAAAAAGAATCTGAAGAAGTGACTTTTGCCTTAAGATGTGAAGCCTGAGTAGGAGTTAGCTTGCTGAAAGAGAAGGAATGAAGTATATGAGATATGTTAAGAAGTCATTTTCTCTTCTATCTAGATGAAGTGAGAGAAATGAAGATGGGGGCACCATCTTATTAGGGTTTTATAGATAATGCTAAGTATTTTGTCTATAGGGGAGAAAAGATAATATTTTCTCCTCATTCACCCAAAGGTTCATGGTTGAACCCAATATTAGTTGACCTCAATAAGAATCAGATTATCAATAGAAGAGCATAACAGATTTATTTTATATTATATTTATTTTATATCAAACAGGAAACTTTAATAATAATAAAGACCCAAAGACTCAGATAAAACTATATTTATGCTTAGGTCTGATGAAGAATGAACAGTTGTTTAGAAGTATGGTTGGACAAAGAGTATAATGGTTATAAACAAATGGGCCTTGTGAGTGGGACTCAACAAGGCCCATTTGTTCATATTCTTTTCTGAATCTCTGTATGACATTCTTTTATCCTGATTATGGGGCAGGACACCTGTCACTTGAGGGTCTTTGACCTACTTTCAGGAGAGCTAGGTTAGAGAATTTCCTTCAGGAGGGAAAGATAGAAAAATGGCAGAGTGACCTTACTTCTGTGTTTTCCTTAATTGTCAAGGTGCCATATTTTAGGCTCTTGTGCTCTGAGCTCTGACTTGCTTATTTTCATAACGAAGATAGGGAGGTATTGAAGGATTCCAATCAGGATATTAACATGATAATTAACACGAGTGGAAATTCTTATCTCCAACAAATTACATCTTCATCTAGCATTTTAGAGAAAGGGGAGAGCTTGTCTGATATGGCTCCTGAGTTGTCCACAGACAAGTCTTGTTGGTATTGTAGGTTGCTGCCTGCCTGTGCTGTATCTTTCTTGGCTGCTCCACTGTAGTTGTGGCTTGGACGTTGAGCAAAGTCTCTTAATGGGCTGCAGCACTCCTGTACAACCATAGGAAAGTGGAAGTGTGGGACATACTTGCCTTCTCTGTCCATTTACTCAGTTCTGTTACCAAAAGCTTGGTCCTTATCCCCAATGCCAATTTAAAAAAAAAAGACATGGTTTTGAGAAAGAGAAAAAGTTTTATTGTTTTGCTAGCAAAGAAGAAACACTGGGGACTCCTGTCCCAGAGGCTGTGATTCTGCCTATCGAGGGGAGCAGGGAGCTTTTAAAGAGGTGATTCAAAGGCCACATTCCATGTATTCTTTTGGAGTTGTAATTCACTTGTTAATTTAGGAGATAGTCATTTCTAAGGTCTTCTGAAACCATTTCCAAAGTCTGAATTATTTGTTTCCATCACATATGACAAGGATGCCACTTGTGCTGAGTAGCCCCCTCTCCAGAAACTACCTAATAACAGAACAATATAGTAATTACTAATATCCCATATCCCATAGAAGTAGCCAGGTATGCTTTAGCATAGCTATTATGTTCTAATCTGAGCTTCTTCTACCAGTACAAATTGCAGATAAGTCTATTTTCCTGATTGCCCAATGGTTAACTGTTGGATCACATACTTATGTGTACACACATTTACTCACCCATAGTCTTTGGAGGACAAACACTATTTGGCAGAAACAGTGCGAATAATTCCAGTCAGAAGGAAAAGGCAACAATTCCCCAAGGTTTCATAATTTACAAGGTCACCTCTCTCACAAAGAAGTTAGTATTGGCACATTATTATGCAAAGCAGTGTTAGTTACCTTCTTTTATCCCCTTTTCTCAAATTGTACCTCCTTGGGTCTGCCAGGAATAAGAAATGGCCCATTACTAAGCCATATTCCTCCTAATGATCACTCTGTTAGCTACACACAGACCTGGTTAAAGCTTGAAATTACCTCTTGAAATTTTCCAATTAGCTATTAGACAAAGGCAATCCTTTTCCACAGCCTCTGTCTAGGGAGGAAGACTTCAGTGCTTGGGAAGTGGAAGAAGTGAGTATAATCAGAACTAAGTCTTATCAGAATATCCTGAATTTTAAATGTAAAAAGTGGATGGGGGAGAAGTACAATAGTGCATGTTGGGGAACTTAAGAGGAAAAGAAGGCCATACACACCATAGTCTTAATTCTACAAACAACTCATAGGGAAAAAAAGGAGTTCAAGTAAAGAAATGTCATAAAGCAAGATACCTTCTACTTTATACTATGGAAATTACACTGAAAAAGTGTTCTTAAAAATATTTATAGGGTTTCATAAATGTGGGTTACCACTATTTTATAGATGACAAGAAATAAGATGAAATGGTACTCCTTAGAAAGTCACCAGTAAAAGAATCCAAAATCTGTACAGACTAATGAAATATTTTCCTTATCACCTTTTAAAGTCAGGCCTCCCTTGTAATAGGGATTTACAAGGTGCTTTTTGTCATCATTTGGTGAAGCAGAAAAGTGAATTGTTAAGACTCTGCCTTGAAAGTTCTCCCCAACAGTGTTCATGGAGTCTCATCCTATAACAAAGACAATTAGACAATTCACTTTTGCCTGCAAATGTCCAGTTGGTGGCTAAAAGCAGAATTAAAGACTTGGCATCTCGACCTCCATTTTGTGTCTATCTTCTTTGCTCTGAGTTACCTTGGATTCCAGAACACAGAGTGATCAATAAGCATCTTGTGATGAGTTGAAGCTATCTCTTACACAAGAGGAACTTTCATTTTCATGAACAAAGTCCCACCTGACCAATTCTGAGATAATGATTGGCCAGACCACATCTGATCAAGATCACCTGCTTTGGCAGCTGTGAAAATCCTCCAGCTATGGAAAGCCCCAACCCTTACCTTCATTTCTGTTTCTATAAAATCTGAGAGTCATTGTCTGCCCCTCAAACATAGGGGTAAGGACATGGGTTCCCTTGTCTTCCCAGTGTACCTATAATCCTTAAAGTTCCTTCAGTGCTTTTCACCATTACTTTTTGTTTGGTTTTTAGAGTGAGTGACCAGACCTCAGTTGTTGGATTCCTGGAATGAGGCCTTCCTTTTCCTTGTCATTGGGAGCTTTTTTGTTCCAATTTGGATTTCTATTCTTTGTTTGATAGGAAAAATCTGGATTTTGGAACTTTGTGATACCAGTTAGGAGAGAAGGGACATAAGATACACAGAGAAATGAAGATTGTTTAGGAAGATCTCTGCTGTGATTTGGAAAAGAATGGAAAGTGCTAATTCTGTCTTAGAGCCCCCTAAGGAGAATTTTGGCTGACTGGTCTATTTATGATTATAAACCTATGACTAAGAAAAGGATGATTTATTATTGTAATGCAATATGAACTATGTATCTGAAAGTACACTCTGATTTTACCTGATTGTTTTATGTGTTCTATTAGTTTGTTAGTCTATATTCATGATGATTGCCTTGATACAAAGTAGAAAAAAATCTGATGGCTGCAGCAACAGTCCTATTAGACATTTATATATTTAAGTTCCCTGGACTTTGAAGAAAAGATACAAATACTCCCTCTGGCCCACTTAGTGTTGTGGGAGACCAACCTCGCACGTGACTGAGTTAACTCCCCTGCTGGGTGATGTGGCATCAGGCACCCATGCTGCTAGACTGCCCCACTCTTTTAGGGTTCGAGTGACTGTGTCTTTGTGCCTGGGCATGTATTGCTACAGGCCCATGGGTGGAGCTATGCTCACCTGCTCCTTTGTAATATTACCCCTTGCCCTGTTTAGGATAGAATGTTCCATGGAAGTGCCTTGAGTGTGTCCCCTTCTCTTACTGTGCCCTTGGGTGTGGCCTACCTAGATGTCAGTCAACCTGCTGACAATGGACATCATGTAGATAGACTTAGCCCCCTGAAACCTGGCCCCTTGCCTCATTTGAATAGCGTCTCCTCAATAAAAGGGGTCAGCATGTGCTCTCTCTCTCTTCCTACAGACCCTTAAGATCAGAGGAGCTGTCACAGCGACCCCAAAGTAAAAGATATTTGTGTCCCTTGTGTGGTTATTTTGCACAGCCCAGTTAGCCCAGTTTACCTGGAGTGACCCCTGAGCCTTTTAGTTACAAACAGAAACCCGGCATAGTGTACCATAGGGACTAGGGTCTTAGAGAAATGTGTTGGGGCTGGAGTTGTAGCTCAGTGGTAGAGCACTTGCTTAGCATGCATGAGGCAATGGGTTCAATCCCCAGAACCACATAAAAAATACTAAATAAAGATGCACACGAACTGTATCAATTTTAAAAAAAAAGGTATTCTCCCCTTAAAATATATGAAATATTATTATTATTAGAGAAAATTTTAATATTTATTTTTTAGTTTTTGGTGGACACAACATCTTTATTTTATTCTTATGTGGTGCTGAGGATCAAACCCAGCACCCTGTGCATGCCAGGTGAGAGCGTTACCACTTGAGCCACATCCCCAGCCCATGAAATATTATTTTAAAAAAGGTGTCATGATAACTGACTCATCATATGAAGCAGTCTTATAGTGACTTGGAAGAACATGCTCTGTTCCTGGGTCAGAAGGAAATTTAACAATTCATCCAGGAGGTGTACATAAGACTGTGATCACAGCTGGGCATGATGGTGCACATTATAATCCCAACCATTTGGGAGGCAGATGTGGGAGAAGCACAAGTTCAAGGCCAGCTTGTTAGAGTAGGCAGATAAGAAGACATGAGCAAGGCAGTGGGGGGAAGCAGAATTGGCTCACTCCACCTTAAGTGATGAAGGTCTGTGCCCATGACCCACCTCCTTTTCAGTCAGATACTTCCTTTTTAAGCTGGAAAGAACTGGGTATAACATGCCATAGTGGCTTCCTCAATATTGGAGCATGCACAGAGCATTAAGGCACTGTCTTTTGGGTGACCCCAAGTTTATTGTAATATCATTTATATTGCAATTTTGACTCCTCTACAATGGGTCTTGCTTAGGTATCAATGGAAGATTTTTCCAACATGGCAGACTAAGCAATGCAGGAAGCAGCAGTAACCACTACAAATACATAATACATGAGGAGGGAGGTTTCCAAACAAAATATAAAAGCCCCACAGTGTGGAATACTCCAGGCTACCACTACTTTTGGGACAACCTGCTCCATGTTCTCTGGTGTATGCTTCACTTTGCTTAAAAAAAAAAAAATGACATCAACAACAATAACAAAAACCTGTTTATCTTACCTGTGTATCTCTATGAGCAAAGGTGCAGCTTATGCAGTCGAGGGGGAGAAATAAAGAATGTCCACATGCTTCTGCCCTTTTCAATGCTTTTGTCACTCTAGTCACTCAATACAATTTCACTGGGTAAGTTCTTAATCAAGGAAATGACAGTCCTTAATGCTAGGCACTGCAATAGACATAATCAATTAATAGCAAACAATTCTAAGATAATTCTAAGCATTGCAAACATGATCATCACAGGCTCATGACCGACATTCCCTCTGCGTGCTAAGCTCAAGTGCCAGATCTAAAGTCTCAAGTCTTAGGCTTTAAGTTCAGCAGATGCACACTCACTCAGACCACAGTGATAAGTTCAGGAACCAATGGAGGCTTCTCCTTGTGTGGAGCTGATGGCCTGCTGAGGAGAGGACCCAGAGTCATAAGGAGAACTTGCCATTCTCACCAGGGTCAAGATGTGGCTGTAAAGTTTTAGAGTGGTGAGAATGATGCAGAGGATCAGGCAAACGATGAGAAGAGTTGGGATGTCAGTACAGGTCCTCATCAGGTTCTCTGGCATGTGGGCATCAATGTCAACTGGCTGAATGTCTGTTCATTTGTCCCAACATTTATACTAAATTTGAGGGCTTCTGATCGCCCTTTCAATCCCTATCAGCTATTACTGGGTTTCTCAGTGATGCCATTTGTTCTGAGGTTAAGGCATCTGGTCTGGTGGTTTCCACCCTGATTTTTGTCACCCCTTGCCTTTATCAGGGTGAGGACAACATGACAGAGACTTCACTTTGAGTTTTATCAGGGTTGTGAGAAAAGTGACTTGCTTTTATCAGGCTATGCCTAATGACCATATTGAAGGGCTCCGTAGGCATGTCTGGTGGACACTGCAGTTTTGTTTCAAAATGGAGTTACTTTAAGGATGGCTTTAAAGAAAGCCCTTAGCCAAACTGTCTCTCTCAACTGAATCATTCTTTCAGTAAGACAAGAGCCAAGGAAACCATTATTCATTAACAATCCTGCAAGCCTGAGCAACTTAATGGGATACTTTCTCAAAATAAAAATAGAAAGGGCTGTGGATATAGCTCAGTGGTAGAATACCCCTGGGTTTGATCCCCAGGGCTTCAAACACACACACCAAAAAAAATTGAAGAAAAAAAAGGACCTGTTCACCCTATACCTTTAACTGCCCCACACTCCTTGGGGTTTGGGTATTGTTTTTTTTTTTTTTTTTTTTTTTTGAGACACATAAGGGCAAATATCCAGCCTATTGACTCTCTGGGAAGAAATACCTATAAGCAACTCATTTGTACTGACCCAAACACTTCCTTAATATTGACTCTTGCTCCAGGCACCAGATAAGCTTCTAACAAAATGTGTACTGAAAGCTGCATTGCACATAACTTAATTGAAAACTCACCAAGGTAAATTGCCCCTAGAATTCCTAGAAATAACTTTGGCTAGGGTACACATGGCTGCTTCATTTTTGGCAGGAAATTCTCCTGCATTTTTTAAACACATCTTATGCTCTTTCTTTCCAGTTCTGTGCACTTAAGTTGATATTCTTGTTTGACTGGCATGCCTAATTTGAAACATTTCTTGTGAGCACCTTTAAGATAACTCTTTCCAGGGTTAACATATAGAAGCTTTGGCTCTCTAACTACTTATTTTATTTCTTCTGTTATCTTTACTAAAATAACAAGTTATTCAAGGTGGTTTGGATGTTTATAATTTCAGCAAGTCCTAACTAGAATGAAGTCATCCAAGAATCAACTCCCAGATTATCTAAAATTGAAATAAAGGAGGATTTCCCAAGTTGGGTGGGGAAAAAAAAAAGTACTGTATTTCTGTGATAGTCAGCTTTTCGTTGCTGTGAACAAAATACCTGACAAGAACAACATAGAGGAAGAAAAGTTTTTTGGGCTCAGTTTCAGAAGATTCAGTCTATGATTGGCTGACTCCATTGCTCTGGGTCCAAGGTGAGGCAGAACATCAGCAGCAGAAGGGTATGGTGGAGGAAAGATGTTCAGTGCATTGCAGCCAGGAATATGAGAGAGAGAGAGAACACACAAGGAGCCAGGGACAAGATAGAGTATCTAAAGACAGTGACCTACTTCCATTAAACATGCTACACCTGCCTCCAGATAACACAGTAGTCCATTCACATTAGTAATCCATAAAATGAGGTTACAACTATTGTATTCTAAACATTTCACCTCTGAACATTTCTGAATTTAGAAAACAAATTAGGGTAGAAGAACATACCAACTAGACAGTTCTCCAAAGTATGACATTCTAATATTTATAAAGGAAATTTCCATTTGTAAGGGTATCCACCTCTCTGGTGAAACTAGGTAACATATTAAATTAAGCCTACATAAAGAGTTCATCTTTTGACCTTTTTGCTTTGTGCATTTCCTCATGCCCTTATCAGTGGTGGTTAGGTTTTATGCATTTGAAATGTAATTTCTACCTTGTTTCAATGAAGACTCATACTTTTGAAAATACAAATTTGTAATAAAAATCACTTAGGTCTACAGAGGAGGTGATCACATACATAATCTAAAAAGAAACAAAAACCTTTTTTAAAAAATCTGGCAAATGATGACCCTAAAATTATTATTTTCTATTTTGGAAAATAGAAAATTTTCTATACAATATTGTATATTATGTCTACACATGTTTTTTATGTTCATTTTTACATGGTACCAAATTAACTTAAAAATTAATGAACACTCATAAATTTAAAAAAAGACAAAAACCTAAATAAGGTTTATATAACAAAAAATTGTTATGTAGATAAGACTTGTTTAATATTGGCTTAATAAGAAGCAGCTGTCTTTTGATCAACAAAATACACATGTATTTAACTTTATAGAACTCTTTGTTACATAAAAACTGCCTAATATCTACATACTGTTTTTAAAAAATGGTTCAATGGTGGCTAGCTAGTTTTGTTTAATCCTTCAAATTTTTCATGAGTGACTTTTAAGGTTTTTCATTGGCAAAGAAATAAAATATTAACGATGCTTGTCTGATATGTGAGTTTTCATAGGTAACCTAAAAATATCTGTTATAAACATTTATCCAATTTATATTTATTTTTAAATATATATAGAGATAAAACATCTGAGTCTTCTGTGAGTTGAGACACTGAAATATTCATTGTTAAATATAAATTCAATATCTCTTGGCTTCTTAAAGTCTATAAAAGACAATATAGTTAGGTCTGTTAAATGTGTTTTCAGAAATTATTTTATATATATATGTGTGTGTGTGTGTGTGTGTGTGTGTAAAGTTAAGATTGATTTTTCTCCTGGGTTTTCACTAAAATATAAGTCTACAAAGAGTTAAAATTCTATTAATGTGTAATTCTATATGCAAAGAATATAAAAAAATTTAAGCTGGGTATTAATGAAAAGCTAATTTTATTTTATTAAATAGGTATAATTTGTTTAAATTCAGAAATTTTGTAAGGATGGTTTCAAAATGTAAATTTAAGAAAGAAGCAAGGTAGAAAAAAAGCTGAAAAAGAAATATATGAAAACTATAATTATGAATATATATTTTCTGGAGAGTGCTTTTGGATGAGAAAGGATTTAGTATGGTAAAATAAGAATTTATTCTAAAGTAAAATGACTGGATTATTCCAAAATGGGAAGAAAGACAGGACAAAAATTAAATATTCAAACAAGCTGTGAAGGATTTAAGCAAACTTCTAAAAAAGAAATAATGAAGGCCAGATATCATAAAATTAAATTTATGTGTGATTAATTTAACTATAGTCAAGAAAAATTATAGCATTTTCAAGTTTAAAAATTAAATGCACTGATATAAAATCAGAACCTAATTCTTTATGATTAAAGCAAGTTTTTCTTAAAATATTGATATGTCCTTAGCAAAATTTATAAAAAACCGGCTTAAAGAACAAAGATTTTGTGTTTTATCAAGATAATTTCTTGCATTTTCTTCCTTTATTAGGTTTTTCATTACTCAGAGAAACTGGGTCTCAAAAAGAGTTAAGGATTGTTTGTCTATTTGTTTTAAAGTCTTTCAAATGATATGGCTTATAACTGGTTAAATGAACAAGTATTATTTTTAAAATGGTATGTGATATGTGTCATTGATATGAATATTCTAAAGATTTTTATAAAATTTATAAAAGCCTGATGGTCCTGGTATAATGCTGTTAGTCATAACTGTTATTGTAAAATGCTGTTTGCAATGGAAATAACTAAATTGTATTGTCAATTGCTAAACTCTCCTCAAAATTCTACCCATGGATATTCTCTTTTGTCATCCATAATTTGATTCTTCTCTAAAACATTTGCAGTCAGATTCAGAGAAAGTATTCTAACAAGTACTTTTAAATATAACTTTTCGACAAAATTGAACTTATTTTACAAGCAAATTGGCTTTTCTTTAAATATCTTTGGTGAAAATTGGTACTACTCTGAAAGGATTATGTTTCTTGGTTCAAATCAACTATGCAAACTGGATATGTTTTTGTTCTTGTTAGTTTTTTTTTATTTGCATTTTTCTTATAAAACTTTGTAGCTGTTACCAGTTAATATTCTGCAGAATTCCAACTTGTAACAAAATAATTTAGTACTTTGAGATGCTAGGCATGACCCACAGGACAGACAGAATTAAACTTAACAATGAACTTCAGGTAAGCTTAACCCAAGAACCTCTTAGTTGTTTGAATTTGACTAAAAGGGTTTTGCTTTTGTTTTTTGACACAGAATCCAGTCTCCTATTACTTCCCCTATGATGTGGGATCAGATCAGACCAAAAATGGAGACAGGTCCATCCTGGAAATGAGGGACAACCAAAACTAAACCATGGATGGTTAATCAGTAAGGTTTTCTGAGAAACTCATTCAGAGAAAAGGGGGTACCACTGTCAGAATCAAAATGGACTCACTTGTGTCAACACTACCAAACAGTAAAGCCTAGTGATTGTGGAAAAAGGGTTCTTATGCACGATTGCCTGATGCTACTAACAAAAGCCCTTCCACCAGATACCTTTGTACAAAGACAGCTCATAGTTTTGAAAAAGGACCTCTATTTAGATAGAAAAAATGACATTTTTTCACTGATTCCAAAAATGTGTTTTAGTAGTCTGTACTTGCAGAGCCATTTAAAAGGAGAAGATAACCCCTTACATTATTTATTTAATTGGCTATCTTCTGACTTTGGCTCCCTCTTGTATTCTGCTTTATAGGTTATAATGGTATTTGTACTTTAAAGTTAAACATATGCCCCCCTTTATTTATTTGTTCTAGTCATTATTTAAAGACCCAGCTTGTCCCTTTCTCATTTAATAGTTTGCCCCCCAGGCAGGAAACCCGTAAAGCCAGATTGGCCAACACCCTAACTCCCTCAAGATTGAAGAATGATCAATGACAAGAAGGGGAATTGCAATAGGGACTTAAAGGCTGCTTTTGCTAAAAGTACTATCTGTTCTCTTGGGCCTGCAGATGTCTTATAGATAACTAAAATCAGGATAAAAGCTTGACATCTCTACATTCATTTTACATCTGTCTCTTTTGCTACCTTAAACTTTGGGCATTCTGTTCAACTCTGCATGTGGATATGTTGAACATTTAAGGAGTGTTTACCTAAAGCAGAGTTGAACAGAATGCCCAAAGTTTAAGGTAGCAAAAGTTAAGGTAACTAACTAAGTTATATAGTTTAAGGTAGCAAAGTTTAAGGTAGCAAGTTAAGGTAACTAAGTTATATAGGGACTTTGAGATTTGTAGGAACATCACAATCAACAGATTGTAAACTCCCAGCTTTTACAACATACTATTCCATACCCCTGTAGTCATTCCCCTAAACCTAAAGGAACTAACTTCATCTTGCCTTTCTGACATTCCTTTTCTCTGAGTCATCCTCTCCTTCAGTCACCTTGGATTCCAGGAACAATAGGCCTGACCAGTAAACATCCTGTGACAAGAATTGAACTGTCCTCAGGCAGCAATAACTAACTCTCTTATAGCTGGATAAGGATCAACCCAACCACAGTTTGACCAAGACAGCTTAACCATGCATACTTCTCCTTCCACCTCCCTATTCTTTTGTTCCTTTCCCTATTGATCTCCAAAGCTCTTATTAGCTCCATAATGACAATTTGAGGATGCTTGATCCCCTTGGTCCTTCTGTATATAGCTATACTGAATAAATTCCTTTCCTACTTCACCATTACTTTTTCCATTTGACTTTTGGGGCAAGTGGCCATACCTGGTCTTTTGGGATGCCCTGAGGTCAGGCCCCCTCTGGCCTAGGATTCCAGTAAACTGTCAATGAAAAACAATTTTCAGAAATTTTACATATCATCATGACCACCTCAAAAGCATTTGGATCAAACTGATAAATCTGAAATAATTATCTGGTTTTTGTTTTAAAATTAAATTTTAAAAAATGACAATTCACAAAGCACAACCCCACACCTCAGATACTGTGCCTAAGAAATGAGATTTCAACTTTCCTGACACTAAATATGGGCAGAGGTGTCAAATCATTATAATAACTACAAGCTGGCCCCAGCTAAAATAACATCTCGGCATCTTTCCACTGGCATATAATCAACTGCACACCCACTGCTAGACTTGATACACAGTTGCAGCATCAAAAAATGATTAGAATGTAACTCCAGGTGCCAGATATTGCAGTACAACAAATTAACCTTTCACCAGAATAATTATTTTTCCACTTTCTGGATGTCTAAGTCAGTTAGGTATTTTCAGATTAATGCAAGGATATGTCCACCTGTAACACTTGAGAAATCATTCCTTATTTGCAGAAAAACCCTTCTGTCTCATGAAGGCCACACACTCTTTTAACTCAGAAAAGTGGGCAACTGGCTATTGCAAAGTAGTTAACACACTAAGTAGTCTAGAAGCATTTACCTACTTGTATCATATTTATATCATTTTAAAACGTTTGACACAAAGTTGATAGAAACCAATAGTTGTCTACAAAGTATTTGTAATTGTTTTAAGATTATCAAGATCAATACCATTCTCTGCATCATATATCTTTGTGGCAGTAATTAGCTTTGTAGAATTGTTGTTGGAGAAAAGTAGGTTTCCATGGAGAAGAACAAAAGTCTATGAGTTGTTAAGTATATAAAAGCAATTTCAGGAAGAAAATGGTATAAAGTGGGCAGCTGCTCTAAATAATCTAGATTTATTCCTTTAGTTATATCCTTGTGTTTCTTATTTTATATTCTGGACTTTTAGCGAAAGCACAACAATACCATTATTAAATTACCCATTATAGTAATCTTTTGTAGAAACTTAATTTATATCTAAGGTTGCAATGTTCAGGTTTACAAGTATTTTAATTTATTTGCAGATTACTTCTTCCATAAAATCGGACTGCTGGGCAACCCCTTAGAAATTTTGTCTTATTTTCCACCAAATAAATGAAATACAAATGTGCTGTCCTTAAAGGAGACCCCATGTAACAAAAATAGGTCACAAAATTCAAAATAATGACAAAACTCTTTAATCATAATGCTTTATTATGTAAAATATACTATTTAATATGAATTCTGAATTAAAGTACAGTTATTGAAGTTTTATTCAGGGCCATTAAATATCATGAAAGAAAGTAGGAGGAGCAGTTAATGCTTGAGGACTTTATTTTTAAAGTTTCAACTGATACATAATAAAATGAAAGTTGCAAATATTAATGAGGCATCATGTAATGTTCCATACATTGATATATTGTATAATGTTTCAATTGGGTTAAACATATTTATCTGTTTAAACATTTATCCTTTTTGTGGTAAACACTTTAAAAATCCTTTTTTATAGGTTTTTGAAAGGTATAGTACCTATGTTATTTATAGCCAGAATAATGTAAAATAGTACCCCAGAGCTTCTTGCTGCTATGTAATTGAGACTTGATACCTATGGATCAACCATTCCCAATTGCTTCCCACCCTACTGTCCCCAGCCTTTGTTAAACACCATTTTCCTCTGAACTAGGACAAAGCCTCATACTTCTATGGGCTGCCTATTGCTGAGGTGAACTTGTGGCCTGAAACTGACGCAACAAAGCCACAGGTGATAATAACTGGAAAAGCAGCCCAATAGACTGGGGCTGCTTATCTTCCCCTGGCACTGGAGCTGTTCTAGAGAGTCTGTCCATAGGCAGGATGGCAATGGGTACCATTAGGTTCTACCCGGTGCTAGGTTTTACTATCTCAGCACTAAGTTCCAAGACAAAGTCTGGGGTACTACTACCTACTCAGCTGCCTGAGGTTGAAGGAAGGGCACTGGAATGAGTCTGCCACCTGATCTAAAGCAGTTTCAGTGACTCAGTACATATATATTGGCCTGGAAGTAGGGGGTCTACAGCTTTGCCCAGCACTAAATTTCACCATGGTGGACCTGGTGCCTGGTATTCAAGTCCTGGTGCCTGGACTTGATTCTCTTTCCTTTCCCAAAGTGGGAGGTGTGCCGCTCTGTTGTTCTTTGTGCTAGTACTTCATTCCAAGAATGGATTATAAATTAAATAATTCTGAGTTTATATCACCATAGGGCAATCAGATGTTTTGCATGGTATTAGTCCATTCTTCACTGCCATAATGAAATACCCAAAGCAAGATAACTTTATGAAGGAAACAGAAAACAGGTTTATTTAGCTCATAGTTTGGGAGGTTCCAGGCATGCCACTGATATCAACTCAGCTCTGGCGAGGATCTTGTTAACTGCATCAAATCATGGTGGGAGCACATGTGGAAAGAAGCAATACCTAATAAGGTAGGAAGCAAGAGAAAAACTTGGGGTCAGGCTCAGGCTTTCACACCAACTTATTCTCTGGAGAACTTGTTGCAGAAGACCAGTATTCCCTTTCAAGAACAGGGTCCTTAATAACCTAAGGACCTCCCAGTAAGCCCTACCTCTTAAAAATTGCACACTATCTCCTACCAGCATGCTAGAGACAAAGCTTCCAACACATAAACATTGGGGGGGACACACTTAATTATATCCAAACCAGCACTTTGTTGCCAGGTCCATGTTGCACTTCAGAGGTTAACTTGCTAACATGGCTCAGGGCAGGGACTTCTAGTATTTGTGTGTGTGTGTGTGTGTGTGTGTGTGTGTGCAACTACTTCTTGTTTCCATCCACACTTCTGAGGCTAGGTAGCCTCTGTGGTAATTGCCTATTTCTTAAATAGGGAGAAACAACCAATCAGAGCCAGATTGATTCCTTTTGGTTTTCTTTTTTTAGCAGCATCTAGGATTCCCTAATTTTACTCAGAAATGGTTGGCATTATTGCTTTAAGTAATAGACATGACAGTGATATTGTCTGGCAATATGAGGAAGCAAAAATCATAACTATAAAGCTCTCCTTCAACATTTTCCCATCTCCTTCCTGACCCTCTCCTGGCATAGCATGCCATTCTTCTCTGCTTATTTGCATCCCACACTGAGAACCAACTACCCTCATTTCCCTAAGAGTTTTTCCATGTATTATTTGAGTTTTTTATGTCAACAGACCAGCATCTGGCCATGCTGGCACCCTGATCTTAGAATTCCAGTCTCCAGATCTGTGGGAGATATATTTATGTTAATTATAAACAACCTAAACTATGGTACTTTGTCACAGGATATCAAAATGAATAACGTACTCTCCCTCTAAATCCTACTTAGAAATCAGTCAAACTATTTTTATATGACCCATAAGCTATTTGGTTCTATTGTGTGTAGGATTGCTGTAGACTTTGTATATAACATGGTTAGAATTCCAGAGCATCCAAAAGTTAATTAAAGTCTGTGTTTCATTAGAGAAGACTATATAAACCAAAAACTTTCCCCACCAAGCTATATGGTGCCTAAACTTTTGTGGAAGCAATTTGTTTGTACATATTTATTAGTTTTAAGTTTTTATTAACTGAGGGAACACTTTCTGTCTAACTTTGGGTCCAGCATACTGACGAGTTAATTGTAACAGAACATGGGATGGTCAACACACAGGCTCTGAAATTAAAATCCATAAATGTCTATTATTTATCAAGACTTTCTCCACAGGGGCTTTGGTCCTTTTCTTTTTATGGTGCTGAGGATTGAACCCAGGGCCTTGTGCACACAAACAAGTACTCTACCAACTGAGCTATATCCATAGTCCAGAGCCAGGTCTTATATTCTAATTCAGAGGGGATAAATTATTATATTATTAATTATATAGAATTGCAAGGTGTCTGTTATAAGAAACAAAATCTGGTCTGTTGACATAAGAAGTTCAGTTTTTCAAGGCTGTTTTTAAGTATAAGTGGAATAAATATGCTAAAATTCTCTCACTGAGGTGCATAGTTCAACAAGTATTTCCTCAGAACCCCCAATGGCTCAGGAGAACTCAAACTGAGAGGAGCTTTTCCCCAAAGGCAGACATGTCATACTCCTACTCACCACATAAGCCTCTGTTTTCTCTCCTTTCTTCTCACTTACATTTTGATATTTCTCCTTATTCTATCACATTTTCAACATCATTTAACTGTTTCTATATTTCTTCTCCTAACTGATCTTCTTCATGTTTCATATACCAGCTTTGAAGAAAGGACTTGAGGACAATGCCTGCCAGCACTCACAGGCTTCACAGGAGTCCACAGAAGTAGCTGAAGAGCCAGGTCCATATCTGATACAATTTATGTGGAGAACTGAGAAGGCTGAATCATCTCTGAGGCAATGGAATGCAGGGGAAAGCAATCTTCCCCACCCCCCAAAGGGATTTTGAGCCATTGTATGAGTAGTTAGGGAGCTGTCCGTGGTGCTGAGCAGCGACTTCATTGAAGGTCTAGAGAATAAAAGAGCAGATGTGATTAAATGACATCTCCTCTGACTGCAATTATAGGCTTACCACATCACTTCTCCTTTAGTTGTGTTGTGCCCTTTTTTCACTGGCCCTTTTATGTAAAAACCTACAAACAGAGGACTTTAGCTGAAAATGCCATATAACCTCACTTCCTGGGGATCAACATCTCACAGTAACCATCATGTCTCCTGGGTGCTAGAAGCCAGAACTTGATACAGAAACTTCTGAGACCCTATATCAGGAATAACTTCTGGAAAATGTTTTTCCTTAAAGCTTTGAGAGGATAACGAATATGATTTCATAAGTGAAAATGTAAAAATGGGCATTATTGTTTATTAGACCTTTGACTTTTCATAGACTTTGTGACCATTTATGAAGGGAGAAAACCCCAAAGCATCTTTATCTGCAAACTTATCTTTTCTTATCCTGTTTTAAAGTGTGTATAGTTGAGGGGAAATTTACAGTTCATGTCTTGTATTTGTGTCTTGGATTACACATAATTCATCAAGATCTTGCTCTTTGTGGGCTATTTAATATTTAGGAAGTCCTTTAAGTCACTTTAGAATCTTCCTAAAATCTAACAGGAAGTTGTGTATACAAAGAGTACACAAACCTGGAACATTTTCACATTTGTGTTAAATTGCAGAAACCACAAGTAATTTATAATTGGAGAGAAACTTAGCCTCCTCTTTTCTGTTAGTAAGAAAGGGTCAATATGAGGTCGTCTACGGATATATCTTGATAATTTCATCTGAACATAGTTTGTGGCATCTTTGTGTGTGTGTGTGTGTGTGTGTGTGTGCTTAATGGAGTAGCCTCATATAAGAGGAAAAAAACTAGATATAAAGTCACATAAGCAAGATTTGAGACCTGAATTTCTCAGGCATGTGATCTTGACCAAATCATGGTACATAAATGAACTTTATCTACTCTGGATACTTCATAAATATTGACTATGTCAAAAGTGATAAGCCTGAACAAATTCCATAAACCCCTAGATGATAGTCCTAAGTAATTGTAATTTTCTATTGTATCCACATAATATTTGCTTATTTATAGTTTCCACAAACATATTATACTAATTGTTTTAATACTTATTTGTTAATGTACAAAATTTCTAGAAACATAATGGGAAAATAAGTCAGAAGTATGAGAAAAGGGGAGAAGTTTGATGCGCAGCGTCTTTCTTTTTTATGCTCAAGTAGAATGTCATTATCATAATTCTGTGCCATTATATCCCCACATACCTTGTTGTAGCCATTTATTAAGGAAAGAGTCTTAGGCATTTTATTTTTATAAAATATCTCCATATTATACAATTTAGCATATTTTTCTTGTGAGTTTACTCAAACTTATATTTTTCAAAAGAATATGCTACTTATTTTTCCTTAAGCATGTATTACTTGTACTATGTAATGCACTAGACAATTATGAGTGATATTTTAAAATAAAATCTTAGATTTTTACATTATATTCTGTTTTAAATTTTAGATGCCAATATATTTTAGAAATAAGCAAGTCTCTTGCATTTTTCTGCTTCTAACAAAAGAAGAAGTAAATGTGTTTACCAACCATGTGTAAAGGGGCATTTTATTCTGGATGCCAAAATTTAAGTGGATGAATAACAAGGTGCAGACATACTGAGAAAACTGTCTTGATAGCTAATGTTTTTCCCTCCAGTGGGTGATGAAAATCAAATCCCCAAACTGCTCCTTCTGCTCCTTCTGTGCTTTTAACTAATTAACCTAACATCTGTGGTGAAGGGAAATATAGATTAACCTTGTTCATTTTCAGTCCCACAAATAAACTGCCAATAACTCAAGTTAGAAGCTTATCTTTGGAAATTTGAGAGTAAAATAACTTCAAATTGACAGTGTAAAGTAACTTCTTTGATATTTACACCAAAATATTAAAGTAAAAGAGGTATTTTCAGGTAGAGTAAAAACTGCACTCTCAATTCACCACAATCCTCTACTCTATTTTCTATGATTTTCTCCATCTATAGATGACAGAGTCAAAGTATCTGTGAAAATAGGATCATTCATGTAAGATAGTTCCTGTTGTAGAGCACAGATGAGTGGAGTGATGCTGTGATTGATATGTAATACATACAGAGATGGGAGCAGTAAAACTAAGTAGGAAAAAATTTCTTAGAAGATCTAGGGAGGGAAAGGAAACAATTATCTAGGGAAAAATTGACAAAATAATATAAAGCCAGGCATGGTGGTGAATGCCTGTAATCTTAGCAACTCAGGCTAAGGCAGGAGGATCAGAAGTTCAAGGCCAGCTTTAGCAATTTAGTGAGGCCCTATCTCAAGATAGAAAAGAGGCTTGTGGTGTAGCTCAGTGCCAAAGTGTCCTGGATTCAATCCACAGTACCAAAAAGAAAAATTAAAATCATATAGCAAAATAATTTTTCTACAAGGGGAAGGTGTTAAATTTTCCTCGTTCATGATACTATCAGAAAATAACTGATGACAAGTGTCAGTTATGTGGAGCTCAGGCAGGCAAAGTCATTGTGCAACTTGAGGCTTACTAGAAGGAAGGAAACAAAAAGATGAAAATAGAAGAAAGTTTGGTGGACTAGATGAAGGAAATTGAGGGAAAAGGAGGAGGGATGGGATAAGGGAAGAAAGGTGAAATGAATCTGACCAAATGTTTCTTTGTATATATATGAATATACCACAGTGAAACTCAACATCATGTATATCCACAAGACATTAATTTAAAAAGAAAACAATTATAAGTAAATAGCACAAAGATCAGTAGAGAAAAGGGAACAGGGAGACAGGGAAGGGGGGAGGGGAAGGGGAAGTACTGGAGACTGAATTAGAGCAAATTAAATTCCATGCTTTTATAATTATGTTAAAATGAATCTTAATGTTATGTATAACTAAAAAGAACCAATAAAATACAGAGATTTCTACAATAAAAGATTATGATGAGAGAAAAGAGGCAGAATACATTTATATATAAATGATAATGTAGATAAAATGGAAGCATTAATGGGCAAAGGGAATGATGCCTGGAGTTTACTTTAAAATACTTAATAAACTTTTTATTTTTTATTTTTTATTAGTTGTTCAAAACATTACATAGCTCTTGACATATCATATTTCATACATTTGATTCAAGTGGGTTATGAACTCCCATTTAAAGAGGAAGATTAACATACATTATTTTCACATGCAACATGGATAAATTTCAAAAACATGTATTGAGCAAAAGAAGTCTTACACAAAACACATTACATTACTGTGTAATCCCATTAAATGAAGTTCTTCTAAAACATGTGAAATTATTCTATGGTTTTAAAAAATCAGAAAAATGGTTGTCTCTTTGGATGGGGATTCAAGCATACGTTGGCTGGAAAGTGGTGCGAGTGTTTTTAGGTGAGGGTTATGTTCTTCATATTGGACTTCACAGATATATGCATATGTCAAAATTCATCAAATGGTTCTCTTAAGATCTATGAACTTCACTGTATGTTACTTTTACCTCAAAGTAAAGAACTATAAATGTACTAATTAATTCACTAGTTGAAGTACTTGGAGAAAATATACTGATGACTGCAAGTTACTTAGTAATACATTACAATGTAAGAATTAATGAATGATAGATGAAGGGATGAATAGTTATGTTATAAAACAAATTTAGGAAAAGGTCAATTATAGAATGTAGGTGGTAGATACATGAGTGTTCATTTTACAATTTTCAGCTTTTGGTATATTTGAAATTTTTAATAATAAAATGTTAGGGGAAAGTGGGAGGTGAGAAAGAAAATAAGATTGGCAAAAATGGCAATGGTTGGTGCATCAATGGAGTGATTGATGGATTAATTATATCCTTCTGTCTACTTTTGTATGTATTTGAAATTTTCCATAATAAAAAGTTAAAAACTAATTCATGCACACAAATAGGGAATAATTTACCTATATTGGATCATACAACTATGAATATGTATTTTCTCTCATTTTTATATTTTGGTAACACTGTGATTTTTTTATAAAATAAGAAGGAAATGTAGAAAAGTAAACTCAGATAGGAACCAAGGGAAATTAGAAGAAAGGATCCTGAAATAAATTCCAGCTCTATCAAAGATAATTATTTTTATAAGTCACTTTTCTTCACCTCTATTGAATTCAACTCTGTATCCTGATAGCTACCTAGAAAGTAGAAATTTAACTCTTGGTGTGAAGATAGAAAAGGTAGACATTAAGAATACAGACTCTTGAACCACATGAAAGAACCTAGTAGACATTGGAGTTAATTTATAAGCCTTTTACAGTTTTTCTCTACCCCCCAACTTAGCTTTGTCTATCTTTCCATGATGTTCAGGTAACATGTAAATGCACTAATGAATTTATTAATTCTATAAATCCTGATTGTACTAAATAGCCCTGATAACATGTAGCTCTTATGCTATAGAATCTCATTCCAAATCCTCCATTTATTTGATCAATGTTGCCTTCTCTACTGATTCCTCAAAAAAGTTCTCACAAAGCCACCATTAACATTATATTCTCTACAGCCTCTCCCCTTCTCCCTTTCCCTTCCCTTCTTTTCCCTCCCTGCTCCTCTCCTTTCATACTGGGGTTTGTACCCAGGTACCTAGGGGTACTGTACCACTGAGACTCAGCCCTTTTTATTTTGAGACAGTATCTTGTTAAGTTGCCTGGGTGAGGTTGGCCTCAAACTTTTGATCCTCCTGCCTCAGTCTCCTGAGTTATTGGAATTATAGGCACATACCAATGGACCCAGCTCACATGTTATCATTTTTAGCATAGGACTAATATAAAAATGGGCATATAATGAAGGTCTCTGCATTTGTTGTAGAATTGTTATTGAGGGTATTGTTCATTACATTGAAGTTCCCAACTCATCTTCATTTTCTCTCAAAGATCTGAGATAAGAGATGGCTTGTTTCTCCTGGTAAATCAGTGTATCTCTTTTTGTTAGACAGCTGTATAACCCTTAGAGAGGGTTTTCTTTTTTGCCTTGGCATTCAGAAAACTTTGAGTTATTTGATTTATTAAACAATAGCCTTCCTTGGTTCTTTTCTGTTTTCTAATTATTCCACTTCTGTCTCTTCCATCTCTATACCAACCCTTGTTCCCATTACTTGTACATATTTGTTGGCTTTATGGTATTTAAGTTTTTGTATACTACTCTAGGCTTGGAAATAGGCAGAGAATATATGATAATTTCTCTGAAACCACCAATGCTGTTAATAAATTATTACTTCTGTTTAATATTTTTGTATGTGTAGTAATGGGGTTTGGACTCAAGGTGCTCTACCACTGAGCTACATCCACAGCCCTTTTTATTTTGCATTTTAATTCAAAATCTCACTAAGATTCTGAGGCTGATCTCAAACTTGTAATCCTCCTGCCTCAACCTGCCAAGTCTCTGAGATTATGGGCTTGTTCCACTATGCTCAGCTCCATTTCAAATTTTAATGTAGTTATATCTTATTGTACTATGATAAAGGATGGATTTATATTTTGAGAAAAGAGTCCTTTTCACATTAGGAAGCCATCAGGAAGCAACTGAGAGGAAGAAAATATGTAAATTTTATAGCGATTTTATTTTTAAAATTCAAGGACAACTTCCAACATTCCATACTGTCTATCCACTCTCTTTAAAGTACAAGTGTTCTGAATTTCTCATCACAATGGTGAGAATGATCACTGATGTGGAAACAGATCTTACTCCTCTCAACTGGTTTTGTCAGAGAATGAATCTAGGTCAGCTCTCTTGGAGATAGTGCTGTCTCTCTGTGGATTAGAGAAAAAAATTTCAACAGTATGACAGAAAAAAATTTGACTGTCAAAGCTAAGCTAAATATCTTTTAACTTCATCATAATTTTATAAGTATATATTCCCTAAGAGAAGAGAAAGATTTCTCTACAACAGTTCATCTGGAGTAATTCATTCTTTCCAAACACATAATCACTAGGAAATATGATTGACCCTCTGATTAAATATTCTGAAGCAGAAAAATATTTTTAAATTGGAACATGTGAAAAGCATAGCAGAAAATGACAATAGTTATTTCATCTAGGAGTAAAGAAAAGTATTCTAAACTGAAAAGCAAAAAGTCAAGTGAAAATTTCAATATATATTCCTACATACAATGTAAGACTTCTGTTGATCAAAATTAGAAGTCACACAGCAAGCTGAGAATATTTCATACAAGAAGTGTGAGCAACAAAGACTAAAATCCTTAATTTATACAGAGCTCACAGGAATTAAAATACTTTAAATAAATGAAGGAGATAACATGATAAGAAAATTATTCTGACATAAAAATGAAAATGGTAATATACACTTGAAAAAATTAGTGAACTTTAATGGCAATAAACATATAAAATAAAGCAATAAAATCTGTTTCATGTCTTTCAAAATAGTCCAGATGTTAAAAATTAAGTAGATACTTAATGCTGGTGAAAGTGCCCTGGAGAATCTCTGTCTTCAGTGCAGCCAGAAATAAGAACTGATGACATCGTTTGGGGAGGACAATTTGATATATTCCAAAGCCTTAAAAATATTAAGGCAGGGCACAGTGGCACACTCCTGTAATCCCAGTGGCTCAGGAGGCTGAGGTGGAAGGATTGCAAGTTCAAAGCCTCAGCAACAGTGAGGTGCTAAGCAACTCAGTGAGGCCTTGTCTCTAAATAAAATACAAAATAGGGCTAGGGATGTGGCTCAGTGGTTGGGTGGTCCTGAGTTCAATCCCCGGTACCTCCCCAAAAATATACATGCCCTTTTACCTGATAATTTTGCTTCTAGCTATATATTTTGGGAAAGTGCCTAGAAATATGCAGGTATGCATAGAGATTTAAGTCCCCAAATGTTCAAAATATTATATACTAATTTACAAGGGAATGGAACCTAAATAATACTGGAATGTAACCTAAAGTTATAGGTTATATTTTACTGAAATATAACCTAAAGTTAATAATATGTGCACAGAATGGAATACTACACAGCTATTATTTTATAAAAAATAGAAAATTGCTCAATATGCATTAATTTTATTTTATTTCAGTATACATCTCTTATTTTTAAATAGTTTATTCTAATTAGTTATGCATGACAGAATGCATTTTGACACATACATAAATGGAATATAACTTCTCTATTGTCTGGTTGTACGAGATGTAGAGTTACACAGGTCATGTAATCATATATGTGATAGGGTGATAATGTACAATTCATTCTACTATCATTCCCCATACACTCTCCCCTCTCTTCCCGCCTCCATCTAGCCCAAAATATGTCTATCCCCCCAGCTTATTGTGAATTAGCATCCATATGTCAGAGAAAACATTCAGCCTTTGATTCTGTGGGAGTGGCTTATTTCTCTTCGCATAATATTCTCCTGTTCCACCAATTAACAGAAAATGTCATAATTTCATTCTTCTTTAAGGCTGAGTAATATTCCATTGTGTGTATATACCACAATTTCTTTATCCATTCTTCAGTTGAAGGGCACCTAGGTTGGTTCCATAGTTTTGCTATTGTGAACTGAGCTTCTGTAAACATTGATGTGGCTGTGTCACTGAAGTATGCTGATTTTAAGTCCTCTGGTATAAACCTAGGAGTGGGATGACTGAACCACCACCATTCCAAGTTTCCTTAGGGATCTCCACACTGCTTTCCATAGTGGTTGCACTAATTTGCAGTCCCACCAGCAATGTATAAGTGTACCTTTTCCCCCACATCCTTGCAAATGTGTTATTATTGCTTGTATTTTTTGGGGGGGTACTTGTAGATGGACAGAATGCCTTTATTTTATTTGTTTATTTTTATGTGGTGCTGAGAATCAAACCCTAGGCAAATGTCTACCACTGAGCAATAGGCCCAGCCCTGTTATTTGTATTCTTGATGATTGCCATTCTGTGTGGAGTGAGATGGAATCTCAGTGTAGTTTTGATTTGCGTTTCTCTAATTGCAGGAGATGTTGAACATTTTTTCATATATTTGTTGATCATTTGTATTTCTTCTGTGAAGTGTAGTTCAGTTCCCTTGCCCATTTATTGACTGGATTATTTGTTGTTGTTTTTTTTTTTGTTTGTTTGTTTTGTGTGTGTGTGTGTGTGTGAAGTTTTTTGAATTTTTATAGATCCTGGAGATTAATGCTGTTTCTGAGGTGCATGTGGTCAAGATTTTTTTTCCCATTCTGTAGGCACTCTTTTCACGTTTTTGATTGTTTCCTTTGCTGTGAAGAAGCTTTTTAGTTTGATGCGATTCCATTTATTTATTCTTGAGTTTACTTCTTGCACTTAAGGAGTATTGTTAAGGACTAAGCTGACATGGTGGAGATTTGGGCCTACTTTTTCTTCTGTTAGGCACAGGGTCTCTGTTCTGGTGCCTAAGTCTTTGATTCACTTTGAGTTGATTTTTGTTCAGGGTGAGAGATAAGGGTTTAATTTCATTTTGCTACCTATAGATTTCTAGTTTTCCCAGCACCACCAGCACCATTTGTTGAAGAAGTATCATTTCTCCAATGTATGTTTTTGGCACCTTTGACTAGTGGGGGATAACTGTATTTATGTGGGCTTGTCTCTTTGTCTTCTATTCTGTAGCATTAGTCTATGTATCTGTTTTGTTGCCAATACCATGCTGTTTTTGTTACTATAGCTCTGTAGTGTAATTTAAGTTTCTGGTATTGTGTTGCCTCCTGTTTCATTTTTCTAAGAATACCTTTGGCTATTCTGGGTCTCTTTATTTTTTCAAATGGATTTCATTATTGCTTTTCATATTTCTATAAATGGCATTGGGATTTTAATAGGAATTGCATTAAATCTGTATAATGCTTTTGGTATATGGCCATTTTGACAATATTGATTCTGCTTATCCAAGAGCATGGGAGATCTTTCCATCTTCTAAGGTCTTCCTTAGTTTCTTTCTTCAGTTTTCTGTAGTTTGCCTTTTAGAGGTATTTTACCTCTTTTGTTAAGTTGATGTCCAAGTATTTTATTTTATTTGAGGCTATTGTGAATGGGATAGTTTTCCTAATTATCTTTCAGTAGATTCATTACTGATGTATAGGAATGCATTTGATTTATTGGAGTTAATTTTATATCCTTCTACTTTGCTGAATTCATTTATTAGTTCTAGAAAATTTCTGGTGGGATTTTTTTTTGATCTTCTAAATATAGAATCATGTTGTCAGCAAATAGGGATAGTTTGAGATCTTCTCTCCCTACTTGTATCCTTTTAATTTCTCTCTAATTGCTCTGGCTAGAGTTTCAAGGATGATGTTGAGTAAAATTGGTGAAAGAGGACATCCTTGTTTTGTCCCAGTTCTTAGAGGGAATGCTTTCAATTTTTCTCCATGTAGAATGATGTTGGCCTTGAGTTTAGCATAGATAGCTCTTACGATATGAGGTATGTTCCTACTATCCCTAGTTTTTCTAGTGTTTTGAACATAAAGAGGTGCTGTATTTTGTCAAATGCTTTCTCTAAATCTATTGAGATGATCATACGGTTCTTGTCTTTAAGTCTATTGATGTGATGAATTATGTTTATTGATTTCTGTATGTCGAACCAACCTTGCATCCCTGGGATGAACCCCACTTGATTGTGGTGTACTATCTTTTTAATATGCTTTTGTACATGATTTGTCATAATTTTACTGAGAATTTTTGCATCTATGTTCATTAAAGATATTGGTATGAAGTTCTCTTTCCTTTATGTGTCTTTGTTTGGTTTTAGTATCAGAGTGATTCTAGCTTCAGAGAATGAGTTTGGAAGGGTTTCATTGTGCATTGTTATAGCAAATAAAAATAGCATTGAAAACATAAATGATTAAAAACCATGCAAAATTATGGAAATTAAAACATGGAAAGACATGTGCTAAAATGTTAACCACCACTGGGGAACAAGATTAATTCTTTATTCTTTACATTTTTGTTGGTATGTAATAATTTTATTATTTAAAAGTACTACTAAAATCCCTGGAAGAACTCTTCTGTTTTCTACCCCAACTCTTCCACATATCATAAAAAAACTCCATTTATCCTTCAGCTAATAGTTGGTGTTTTATCTGTCTACTAAAATAATCAAATACATCTCAAATTTCTATTGCTTTCGTAACATTGTAGTATACACTAGAATAGATCCTCTCAATCCCTATCTCTTGATTATGAATTTCCAACCACGAAATCAAATTAAACTGAGAGGATAGAAAAAGCACTCTAAAAATGTAATATGAAATTGTTCTAGAAATTCTTAATGCAATGCAATCACAAATAAAATAATTATACCAAGACATTCCAGTGGGGAAAATAATATTTTTGCCTTATATATTTGAGTTCTGGAAGCTTCTGAGAAGGCTCTTTATTTTCATTTCTGTATATGGCAAATCAGTTAACTTTTGCTGTGTGGAAGGTAAAATGACTCACAACAATAGCCATGTATTTACTTAACAATTGGCACTTTGGGCTGGGCTTATCTGAGCAATGCTTTTGGTCTCCTTCTTACTCACATGTTTATGATCGGCTATAAGATTGATGGAGAAAAGATGAACTAGGTTGGCCTGAGCTGGCATAACTTGTCTCTGCTCTATATGGTCTCTCATCTCCCACCCAGCAATAAACCAGTAGACCATGCATGTTCTCATGAGACAGAAGCAAGACCAAGAGGGAGAGCAGAAATATGATCATTTGTGGCCCAGCCACAGAAATGACAGGATGTCATTTCTATTTTATGCTAGTGACCAAAGAAAGTTCCAAGACTGGCTCAGATTCTGACAGAGGGGAAACAGATTCCATCTCTTGAATAGTAAGAGCTACAAAATCTCAGTTTGAAGATACCAAGAGAGTGAAGGATAGTATCCTTTTGTAATTTACCACCTTAGGTTATGGCATCTAGGCATAAATACCCAGTTTTACTTATAAATGTGATTAAGTAACTTAAAAGATCTGACATATGAGAAACAGATTTTTTTTGTATTCTCTATAGCAAAAAAATAGAATTATGTACTTTTCTAAATTTCAATGAGTCCATTATATACAACCAAGGAATTATTTCCTATCAAACTCTTTCAAAACCCATTTGCTTTTTTAATACAGTAATTGAAATGCCTTCTCTTTACTTTTAATTGCATATCTTTTTTTAAATCAAAGTAGTATTTGCACATTTTTTGAAAAGTCAAGTAAGTATTTAGTGGCTTTTAACAAAAAATAAAGGTACAACCTTATTTCAAATCTCCTTCCCCAACCCACAAGCACACACAGGCAGTCACATTTATTAGGAGCAAATTCTTTATACTTTTCTTGCTATATCATCTTTAGAAATAATATGCATAATTTTTTTTTAAAAATTCACCTGTTAGACATTAGATATTGTGTTAGGCTAAATAATAGACTCATAAAAATGTTCATGTTCTAATCTCTACATCAGTGACTGTTACCTTACATGGCAAACAGGACTTAGCAGATGTGATTAAGATTAAATAACAGAGTTCTGAGAGACATATTTTTTCTTTCTTTTTTTCTCTTCTCTCTCTTTTCATCCCTTCATCCAGTCCCCTCTACCCTTCCCCCTCTGGTCCTTGCAACCTCAACATATGTGAAACCAAGAATTGTGATGAAAAAGGTCTTTAACAACTGAATTACCAGAATAATATAATATAGAGGAATTGCATATGCCCCACCTCCCTCCCCTTTTTTATTGCTTTTTTCTCTTATTTCTTCCTGCTCTCTTTTTTCTCTTTCTTTCCTTGTTATTTGTTTTTCTCCTTCTTACTCTATCCCACTTGCAACTCCCTAAATTTTACTATTTATAAGTAGGGTAATCTTATACATACAGATAGGAATTTGAATCTGTACATTCTTCCATAAATTACCCATCTTTTGGTTAGAGCTTTCCAAAGTTACTAAGTTAGATTAACCCCATACCCTCACTCCTTTCCCCCTAAACATAACATCCTACACCTGAAATTCAGTTTTCTTCAAGCTACCAGAAACGGTATGCCTTTCATGAAACTAATGACTATATTTGTAAACAATAATCAAAACCAACATTTGTAGACATAGAGTCTAGCTATAAATGTAGTAATAAGGAAAACGTGTGCTTAGATGATGTACTATTGATATTGAGAACTGTTAACATTGCCTTTCTCCACAAAAGGGAGACTTTGCAACTATACAAGAGCAATATAAATATATAGGGGGAAAATCAAAAACACAACAGTTTCACAAAGCAGAAAGAAATGTGAGAAGTATGAAAAGACAAGGAAAGAAAGGACCACAAGCAATGCAGGTCAATTCAACGTTAGAAGAGGTAATAGCTGCAGCAGATGGAATGTCAGATAAAGAGTTCAGGATATACATGCTTCAGATGATCTGGAGTCTCAAGGAAGACATTAGACAGCAAAATCACACAATGAAAGATCACTATGACAATGAATTACATAAACAAATCCAAGAAGCAAAAGATCAACTATACAGGGAGATAGAGGTTATAAAAAACAAACAGAAATCCTAGAAATGCAGGAAGCAATAAACCAAATTAAAAACTCAAATGAGAGTACTACCAGCAGAGTAGAACACTTAGAAGATTGTCTTCATTGTCTGATGTTCTAAGTATTTCAACTTGAAAAGAACATAGACAGCTCAGCAAGACTGTTAAGAAACCATGAGCAGAACATCTAAGAAATATGGGATAACATAAAGAGACCAAACTTAAGAGTTATTGGGATACAGGAAGGTATAGAGGTCCAAACCAAAGGAATGAGCAATCTGTTCAATGAAATAATACGAGAAAACTTCCCAGACTTGAAGAATGAAACAGAATTCCAAATCCTAGAAGCCTACAGGATGCCGAATGTGCAAAATCATAAGAGATCCACACCAAGACACATTTTAATGAAGATACCCAACATACAGAATAAGGAGATAATTTTAAAAGCTACAAGAGAAAGGAAGCAGATTACATTTAGGGGTAAACCAATTGGGATAAAAGGTGATCTTTCAACACAGACTCTGAAAGCTAGAAGATCATGGAACAACATATTTCAAATGCTGAAAGAAAATGGGTTCCAACCAAGAATCATGTATCCAGTGAAATTAAGCTTCAGGATGAAAGATGAAATTAAAACCTT
>NW_026000249.1:10273641-10298185 GCF_001458135.2 Marmota marmota marmota | reverse complement strand
AGGAAGAGCAGGAAGAAAAGATTAACATTAAACAGATACATGAGGTGGGATGGAAAGGGAGAGAAAAGGGAAATTGCATGGTAATGGAGGGAGACCCTCATTGTTATACAAAATTACATATAAGAGGTTGTGAGGGGAATGGGAAAATAAACAAGGAGAGAAATGAATTACAGTGGATGGGGTAGAGAGAGAAGATGGGAGGGGAGGGAGGGGGGATGGTAGAGGATAGGAAAGGTAGCAGAATACAACAGTTACTAATAGGGCATTATGTAAAAATGTGGATGTGTAACCAATGTGATTCTGCAATCTGTATTTGGGGTAAAATGGGAGTTCATAACCCACTTGAACCTAATGTATGAAATATGATATGTCAAGAGCTTTGTCATGTTTTGAACAACCAATAAAAAAAAGGAAAAAAAAACCACAAAATTACATATAAGAGGAAGTGAGGGGAAGGGAAAAAAACAAGGTGGAGAAATGAATTACAGTAGATGGGGTAGAGAGAGAAGAGGGGAGGGGAGGGGGGGATAGTAGAGGATATGAAAGGCAACAGAACACAACAGACACTACTATGGAAGTATGTAAAAAAGTGTATGTGTAACCGATGTGTTTCTGCAATCTGTATACTGGGTATAAATGGGAGTTCATAACCCACTTGAATCAAATGTATGAAATATGATATGTCAAGAGCTTTGTGATGTTTTGAACAACTAATAATAAAAATTTAAAAAAAGAGAAATGTACTAGAAGGGTTAGAATATAACCTATATATTTTCCTTATATAGCAAATATAGGGAAATATAATAATTAAAACTAGTAATCTATTACATATAGAAGGGCCAAAATAAGCAAAATTAAAAATATGGAAATGGGTTAAAAAATAAAGTCGCTTTTGGTGTAATATATCTACTATATAAAGGTAAGGTCCAGTATACATAAATTGTGGTTTTTAGCTCTGCTGAGGTCCTCTGAGCTACTACAGAAGGCCTCAGGGAATCCACCTAGGCAGGCAAAAAAAAATAATAAAATAAAGGTTATCCATTCTGGCATTTTATGGCAATATCTGAATAGTGTAATCATTATAACTTGAAAATGTAACTTTCTTTATCTATTGCTTAAAGGCTCACTCATACTTTCCCTGGTACACAAGCAATTCCTCTTCATCCTGACCCTTTTTTAAACATGTAACATCTATGGCACAATTTTCAATTCTCATCAAATTCATTATCATTGAACATTTCAGAATTATCAATTTTTTAGTTCAGAAAGCAGGATCCCTGCATTCCAGAAACTTCCGGAATCTTTTCAGTGAATAACATTACATACATTAACATCAAAGTAATAAAAAAAGAACACATACAAGATAGTTTAAAAATATACACATCTGTCAAAGAAATGTGTATCAGCAAAGAAGCATGAAGATGTGAAATATGATGATGCCTTTAGGAGTGGGTGAGTGTCCAGTTACTAGCTGGAGACCCGGGAAGAAACAGGAGATAAGGCTGGAAAGTTAAGAAGGGACAGATCATTTAGATTCTTAAACCATTTTTAATAGGTTAAATTTTTATCTGGTACTACTTTGGGATCCATTGGATTATGCCCAGCTTGATAGTACCATGATCATATTGGCCTTTAGAAAAATTATTCCAGTCTTGTAACATTTTGTTGAATATGTTGAAGGTAAGAATGAATGGAAACAAGAAAGCCAACAGGGAAGTGATAGCAACAGACCACTTGAGGGCTCATGAGGGCCTGAGCTAAGGGAGGATATTTAGAGAAAGGAGTGGTTTGGTTAAATACTACAGATTAAAGATGATGGGACATAACTAGGAAAGCAATTTGTATTAGACATCATTATATTATTCAATACATCCAAATAAGTGTGCTCATTTTGTGTCATTATCAGCTTCCATTTCTCCTTTTCATTCCTTACTCCAGCTTGGTGTATCTGTTTTGTTTTCCTTATATGGATTTAGCTTTCTCTAAACTTATCTTAATCTTGGCTACACTTTTATTTCATATTTAGTCACCTGAGGAGCTTTTAAAAGCTCCCCAGATTCTAATATAAGTCAAATGGGTGGAGACATTGGAATTTTAAAGATATCTCTAGGTAATTCAAAGTGCAGCCAAGGATTCCAAGCACTAATATTTTTGGTTATGATAGAAACTAAGGACTTGCAAAAACTTCTGCCATTGGTTTTCAGGGTTCTTCCAACTCACTCATCACTTGCAAGAGGTCTTCAAACCTCACATTCCTTTACTATATCTCACTTTTCCTGATGACTGGATTTGCCTTTTCCCTCAATTTCTCATCTAGCCCACAGATAAGTTAGTCTTAGCTACAAGAATAAAAACAAATTTTAGTCACAAATTGGTGTGAATATACTATGTATACAACCAGAGATATGAAAAATTGTGCTCTATATATGTAATAAGAATTGTAATACATTCTGCTATCATATATAAATTTTAAAATTTTAAAAAAAGAGGCAGAAAGGGAATTTAGTTAAAGGATATTAGAATTTTCCAGGAGAGCCAGAAACCAAGTTTGGACACAAGATGAATTCTTAGAATAAAATTTCAGAATTGACCCTATGAAGATATAGTTATTGCTGTCACTAGACTCAGACAAAACAGACTGCATAGCCGATAACAGCAATGCTGGATACTACACTACTGCTTGAATCTATTATTTGCACATAAATTAATTACATTAGTTTCAAAGTCTGGATAGGGTAAAACTGATTGCAAAGGAAGAAGGCCTATCATAGCAGGAAAGGAGGCTGGGAAAGTAGATGACTGATACTTTTAGCTTCTATAATGGAAGAAATACTCAGTAGTAGATCTCATGTGTAGGGATTTCCACATATGGAAGGGGATTGCAGGTCCACTCAGAAAAGATGAAAAGATGATGAATAGTTATTACTACCATTCCCCTTTTTGCCTAGTCATTCTAGCATACACAATTTCTAACCAACTATTTTCTTAAAATTTAGCAGCATGAATAGACATTCTTTTCTTCATTAATTCAACAATTGATATCCACCACATGTGCCTACCATTTCTTTTATTTCTGTGCCCACTATTATGATTTTGAATATGATTCCTCAAGAAAAATATTCCAAGAAGCAATAAGGACTAAGATAATAAAAAGAAAAAGCCCCTAAATTATGTCATATCATCATTATCATTAGTGATATCCTCTACTTGAGTGAGAACTTATTATATTCCTAGAATAGCATTATTTTTTTAAAGAGAGAGAGAGAATTTTTAATGTTTATTTTTTAGTTCTTGGCGGACACAACATCTTTGTTTTTTTATATGTGGTGCTGAGGATCGAACCCGAGCCGCACACATGCCAGGCAAGCGCGCTACCACTTGAGCCACATCCCCAGCCCCTAGAATAGCATTATCATCCCCATTGTTCAGATGAGGAAACTGAGCTTAAGGAATGTTAACTAATTTCCCTCAAATCACAAGCAATATTTAGTAGAATCAAGATTTTTACCCAGGACTGTTAGAGTTCATAGTTCATGTTCTAACTGTCCTCTTGATACCTCAACCAGGAAAGAATATTAATCCATAATCAAGCAATACATGCATATATATGTAATAATTTATGAAATATTTGTAGAGAGATTATCTCATTGGATCTCACAATATCTTTGTAAAGTGACAGTTATTATGCATATTATCATATGTAAGACAAATACCAAAGTTCCAAGAAATTATATAATTCTGGTCCATGATCAAATTTCTGGGGAGTCCTGGTACTAGCTCAAACCCACAAAAGTTAGGAAATGTCTGCCATAGAAATATTTGATTGTTTGTACTAAGGATTTTTTGAACATTTCAATTGAGGACATGGTTCAAATGAATAAACATCCCTGAGTAGTTGATTAAAATATCTGAAGAAAAAAATAATAGAAACAACTAAGTCAAGCAACAGAGTAATTCATTCCTACTGAAGATCTTTATTCACTTTCCCTTTCAATTAATACACGAAAAAAAATCCTTAAGTGTATTCTGTTGATACACTTGAGATACATCCTAAATTAGTTATTTGTTCTCACATGATTTCTAATTATTTATCTCTTGCTCCACTTTAATATTATTTCATAAAGATGGTTTATTTTTTGCTGTTATGTATACTCTGTAAATCATTGTAGGCCACCACCGTGAATTTCATTTTATCCTTGTTTCCCCACTCTCTAATATCGTTGTATAGTACCATTCATAAAGACAAGTTTTTAACCCTGCGTTACAACGATAACAAATACGTTTCTCTTTCTGAATATTACAATACAAGTGTTCTGTTTTTTTTTTTAAATAAAGTTTCATGCTTTGATGAGTCTTCCATTTACATTTATCTCTTTCAACTTTTTCTTACAAGGAAATAAAATTGTCAATCAGAACAACAATATTGGAGTTGAATTCTAAGCAAAGGATTTACAAAGGCAGAAATAGTCACAGGAGACAAAAGAGGAAAGACTATTGTTACATTTTAAAAAGAATAAGTTACTAATGACATTATCTATTGCTTAAGATGTGGAGATGATGATATTTATTATTTCATAATTATCTCCTCATATGAAGTAATATGGAAATAAAAGTCTATCTCTTTTGGCTGTGAGTATATTTTAGTGGGGAGAGAATTGGCCATAAAACTAAAAGAAGAGGTCTGGGTTTGAAGTTGAGCAAAGAACTTTAACCTTTAATGAGATTTTGGGCAACTTTTTCATTCACAACTCATCCTCAAACTTTTGATATGGAAACTATAGATCACATAAATCACTTTAGAAAGTGTATCCCCCATATGTGGTAGGATCCTCAAGAAGCTGACCCTAAGACAAAATTTCAAGTGCAGATAATGTATTTTGGATGCCATCCAAGAAACATTTGTAGAGGAACAGGCAAGCCAGACAGGTAGGGGAAGAAAGCCATTATGAGGTTTGTTATCACAACGGTTACTACTGTGGGAAACTGGAATTTAATCCCCTTGAGGGATCTGGGGACTAGTGTGAAAGCATGCCTCATAGTTATCTCAGTTGAATTACAGATCCTTGTCCATTCTCAGGTGAAAGGCTGCTTCTTGGGCCATAAACTCTATGGCAATTTTGGCTTGCTGTCTAAAATCAAGTGCTTCCATGACCATTCAAAAGAGACATGGTTCTTGCCATACTGCTGCCTCTTATGATGTGTGAAGTTGAGAGCTGAGGGGATAAGAGCAAGGCACCATAAGGTGTACTATATTTTCACATAAAGGTTTATATTCAAAAGATAGACAGGATGTTAGTAATTTTTCACTGTTCAGGCTCTGAGCCACCCTCCTTTGTTGAAGCAATATCCTGCTAACATGAGTTTTGAGAAAGTGCAGCGCCCAACTTTCTAACATGTAGCTGAAAAGGACACTTGCGTACTTTCAATGTCTCCCTTGCTGTTAGGACTCTACCAATCAGATGCTCTGATTTGAGGTGTTTGAATCTAGAGCAATTAACACAAGGAAGCTGGGGTAATTGAACACTAAATCTTGTGATATTGGTTGAAAGTGGCAAGAGGAGCCAGTCTTCAAAGCAGCTGCAAGATCCGTGGTGATACCCAGTGCTTACATTTTCCAATATCAGTGGTGTAGGCTCCTGAATTCAGTGTTTGACAATGGCCATAGAAGTGTCCTTACCAGATAATTCTTTAGTCTCCCTCAGCAGTGTTCATTTCCTGTGCCTTACTCTTCTCTCTTTCTGGTGATTCTGTGAGATACTATTGACTTACCATTCATTTAATATTTGCTTAAATTATTCAGGGTCAATTGCTATTGATTACAACTGAAAATCAACTAATGCAACAGTTCTGAAGTGTGGCCCTGAACTACTATTCTTTACAGCCTGTCAAACTAAAACTTTAAGAACACTGTTCTGGTTTTTGTTTCCTCAAAGGGAAAATAAGTGTAACAACATAAACTCAGTAGAGAACTTGTGATGTTCAAATAAACTAATTACCAGAGAGGAGCTTCAAAAGCATAAATAAGATGATTTCACAATTGAAGGCATCAGCTAAGTGATGATTTTGGAGTAATTTTCCACTCAAACTGAAAAGATTCCATTAAAGCATTTCAACTACCTTGTGAAGGGATCTATTTAAATACTCATACAGAGAACTACCTGGACATTCTGCACCCAAATTTAGAGGCAATGAACTTATGGTACATTAACCGATTCCAAAATTATCACAGTTCTTTACTCTTCCCTGTATCCAGGCCTCCAACCATCAAGTGGCATGGCCTAGTTCTCTATCCTTTGCTCTGGGCTGGCAAACTTACTTCAGCTAACAGAATGTGATGGAAACACAGCTCAATCCTTAAGAGCTTTTGCATATTTCCTCTCTTGGAACTCTACTATATAGCATGTAAACAAGCACAAGCCTGCTAGAAGATGAGAGGGAATCCAAAGAATTGAGATACCCCCCACCATTAGCTGGTGAAATCTTAGAAGCACAGATATCTAGATGACCCAGGTTAGATTGCTGGCCCACAGACTTTTGAGTTAAGTAAATTAAATGATTGTTGTTTTAAACCACTATGTTTTGGGGTGTCATATTATGCAACAATAAATTACCGATACTATGCCCGATGTGCTTTCTTGGTTCTATTCATGCTCTAAGAGTACTTGGGCCCGTGGATGGTTAAGAAAATTCTTGGCATGGTTCAGATGCTCAGTGTCATGCAGAAAAAATATATATAGTAACTTTGCTGCTATCTTAATCTGGCTTATGTCCACATTTCAGTGACGGCGTTTTTAACATCTCTCTCTGCTTGGGTAACTAAGTTCTTTGGCCAGTACCCCATCATATTTTCATGATTATGTATTTGTTATATGTACTCCAAATATATATCTTGCAAAACCTCACATGCCTAACTTTTAAAATCAACATTTATATAAGGCTGAATATCACCATCATAGCATTAACTTTTGGGATAGGTGTTAAAATTATAATTATAAATTTATAATTTTCTCATTAAAAATTTAATGTGTATATTTTAAATTCTTAGTATATTATAATGATAATGATCCTATAATTATACTTAATACAGATGGATCCTGAGTTATAGTTCAACTTGAGATTTTTTTACTTTATGATGGTGTGAAAGTGATATGCATTCAATAGAAACTGTATTTCAAATTTTGAATTTTGATCTTTTCCTAGACTAGCCATGTGGTACTATATTCTTTAATGATGCTGAGCAGCAGCATTGAGCCACAGCTCCCAGTCAGCCATGTGGTCATGGGAGTAACCAACCAATACTCTACAGTGTACAGATAATCCCTGACTTACAATGGTCTGATTTAGGACTTTGTGACTTTACAATGGGCTTATAAGAATGCAACCCCTTCATTAAGTTGAGGGATAGCTGTATAATTATTATTAATTTAAATAATACTGACATCAATATTTTAATAATATGGTATAAGAACAATAATTTGCTTATCACTGTTATCATGACATTAAATAGTCTCACTTTCAACCAAATTTGGTAGAGAAACAAGTAATGTTTTGGCTAGCTTTGCCAATGTAAGATAATAATGGTAATGTTGCCACCCAGTTATTATGCTTTCCTTCTTCTTTAATAGTAAATGACTAAGGTAAAGTCTTATCTACTTATCTCTTTTTAACTCCTGTTCTTGATGATTGACTGATGGTTATAACAAAAATGTGTTCTAGCAATTGTACAAATGGAAATGTTGTACACTACTCAAAGAAGTTTTCTGAATACTTTCAGAAGCAAAGTTATAATTTATGTCCCCATTATATTCTTTATTTCTAATACTCTTCATACATGTGCTACTTGATATTGTAGCTTGAGAAAAAAAGTCTTGCCTCTGAAATTTGAAACTGGAATGGAACAAAATAACTGGCTTTAAACAAATAACTGACTTTCAAGATAAAATTTCTCTAAATTTCCATCTGCATTTCAGATTTCATTGCCTACATACCACTTGCATTGTCTTGACTGGGAAGGAATGATAGAAGCATCTTTCAGCCAACTATCATACAAGAAACATTTTCTCAAAGCACAATGTTATTTCAACATGGTCAATCAACTTTCTCCACAAGCAACCATTAGTTTTTATTAAATACTGCAATATGATCATTTAAAGGTATGATATTAACAAGTATTTTATATTCAGACTTCCTTTTTAAATGTGTAGTAGTGATTTGTCCATCATGTTTGGACATCTTGTAAAACACATGGCAAGGCAGTTCAAAAATAGTTTGTATTATTATGTACATTCCATTCCAAATTCTCTTGATTGACATGAAGTCTGTCTCTTGCTCAAGAATGATAAGAATGATAAAAATGTCTCACTATCTTTCTATGGTCCTATAATTTCCTTCTGAACACACAACCAAAATTAGTGAAAAAGTTGTATATATGATTGTGGGTCCAAATATGTATAAGATTCAATATGTTCAGTGGATTCTCAAAGACAATTATATGATAATTTTATTCACTGGTTTTCCTTCCTGTAAATAGCATTTCAGTCAAGTGTACTATGTTAGCTGTTGTATAAAACCTAGAAATCCTTTGACAAGCAAGTAAACCAGAAGCACAGTATAATTGGTATACTGTGATTGATTCACCAAGTTTTAAGCTTTAAGAATATTTCTGCTAATTTCTGAATTACCAGTTGAGCAATATACAAGATATGATGGTTATATATTCAATGACACAACTAGATATTTTGTGGATAGCAAAGTATAATTCAAAACTTTTTTTCAGTAATGTTTTGTAGGTGACTCTTTGTATATAGGATTTTTTAAGTGTTTTAATTTAGAGAACTCAAAAATCCTTTTTTTTTCAACCCCTAAAAATGATTGGAACATTCTAGAGATAATTTAAATAAAGGTTTATTTTGTTTAAAAATTTTAGGCTCTGAAGACTTAAGTCAGTAAGAAATTGTCTTCTCAAATGTTTTCTTTTAAAGTCTCCCTTTATTTTTTGTTCTTTTTACTTACATAAAACACCAGGATACACCCTGACATTATCACAAAGGTATGCAATTCTACCCACTCCCATTGAATCCCTCCCAACTCCCTAACACCCTCTCCCCTCCCTCCACTCCACCAATCTCTTCAATGCATTTACATTTTACTTTTTTAAAATTCATGTCCCGCAGATATCCCTGATGCCAGGATCCACCATGCCACATGCATGCATGCACATACAAAAGTTCAGATTCATTACACTGTTCTTCCCTTTTCTCTTTCCTTCTGCCTCCTTCTCAATCACTTTTTTCTACTCATTGACCTTTCCTCTGTTTTGATGAAATCCCCCCAGTTTTTCCCTTTCTCTCAAATTTTTTAATACCATGCCCCCTTATTTCAGATTAGCTTCCCCATATCAGAGAAAACATTCAACTTCTGACTTTTGAGGACTGGCTTATTTCTAAAACAACATTGTGTATATGTACCACATTTTCTTTATCCACTCATCTGATGAAGGACACCTAGGTTGATCCAAAGCTTGGCTATCAGGAATTGTGCTGCTATAAAATTGATGTGGCTGTGTCACTATAGTATACTGATTTTAAATTTTTTGTAGTATGCTGATTTTAATCTTATAAGCCAATGAGTGGAATAGCTTATGATTCCTAGTTTTTTGAGGAAATTGCATACTGCTTTCCAGTGTAGTTGCACTAATTTGTAGTCCCACTTACAGTGTATGATGTCCCCCACATCCTCGCCAACATTTATTGTTATTTGTATTCTTGATAATTGTCATTCTGACGGTGTGAGATGAAATTTCAATGTAATTTTGATTTCCAGTTCCCTAATTGCGGAGATCATGAACATTTTTTTTCATATTTGTTGACTATTTGTATTTCTTCTTTTGAGAAGTGCTATTTAGTTCTTTTGCCCATTTTTTATTTTTTTGGGGGGGTGTTGAGTTTTTTGAGTTCTTTGTATATTAATGTCCTAAGGAGCAGGTGGCAAAGAACTTATCTCATTCTGTAGGCTCTCCACTCACACTTTTCTTTCCTTTTCTGTGCAGAAACTTTTTAATTTGATTCCATCCCATTTATTTTTTATTTTGTGTCTTGTGCTTTAGAAGTCTTGTTTAGAAAGTAGGTTCCTATGTCAACATGTTGGAGAGTTGGACCTACATTTTCTTCTAGCAGATGCAGGGTTTCTGGTCCAATTCCTAGGTCTTTGATCCACTTTGAGTTGACATTTGTGCATGATGAAATGGTTAAATTTCATACTTATAAATTTTCAGTTTTCCCAGCACTATTTTTAAACATATGTTTGCCAACATATGTTTTTGGCACCTTTTTCAAGTATGAGATAACTATTTATTTGAGTTTGTCTCTTGTTTTTTTTTTTTTTTTCCCTTTTCCCCTCACTTCCTCTTATATGTAATTTTGTATAACAATGAGGGTCTCCTTCCTTTACCATGCAATTTCCCTTCTCTCTCTCTTTCCCTCCCCACTCTCATCCCTGTTTAATGTTAATCTTTTTCTCATGCTCTTCCTCCCTGCTCTGTTCTTAGTTGCTCTCCTTATATCAAAGATGACATTTGGCATTTGTTTTTTAGGGATTGGCTAGCTTCACTTAGCATAATCTGCTCTAATGCCATCCATTTCCCTGCAAATGCCATGATTTTGTCATTTTCAGCTGAAATCCAGCTTGTTTTACCATTTTTCTTTTGCTGCTTTAAAAATTCTATCCTTGGGCTGGGGTTGTGGCTCAGTGGTAGAGTGATATATTCTATCCTTATTCTATATATTGGGCATTTCCATAATAATGTGTCTTGGAATGGATCTATTGTGGTTTTGTATATTTGGGGCTTTTTATGCCTCTTGTATTTGAATTTTCCTCTCATTCTTAAGGTTTGGAAACTTTTGTGATATTACTTCATTGAAAAAATTGTGCCACACTTTAGTTTGTATTTCAGGGCCTTCATCTAACTCAATAATTCTTAAATTTGGCCTCACTGTTAATGCGGATCTCTTGAATATTCTCTTCATGTTCTCTTAACATCTTTTCTTTATGGTAAACTTTATTTTTAAGATTATGTGCTTTGTCTTCAAGGCCTAAAAATATATCCTATAAGTGGTCTAATCTGGGGTCTGGGATTGTGGCCCAGCAGTAGAGTGCTTGCTTAGCAAAGTGAAGCACTGGGTTTGATCCTGAGCACCACATAAAAAATAAATAAATATAATAGAGGTATGGTGTCCATCTACAACTAAAAAAAAATATTTTTAAAAAGTGGTCTAATCTATTAGCAATGATTTCCATAGAATTTTTATTTGGCTTATTGTGGTTTTCATTTCAAGCATTTCCATCTGTTTCTCTTTCAGAATCTCACTTTTTAATACAGTGATCTTTCACTTCCTGTATTTTCTTTCTAATTTTACTTCTTACATCTTCTTTTAGCTTATAGAACATTTTAACTATGAAGTTTCTAATTTGTTCTCTGACAGTTATTCCACTGTGGTGTCAAATGGAGTCAGTTGTTGAAGCATTATGGGCTGTTTTGGATGGTTTGTTCCCTTGCTATTTCATATTGTTTGTATGTCTACCCATCTATTGGGATAGTTATCACTTCTTTTAAGTAAGGGACTGCTTTTTTTCTCTTACAAGCCCAGGGTTGGAAAAATATCCAGATATTAATACTTTAAGTCAATATGTAACCTTTGCTGATTCCAATATATGTACCCCTTTGAGAGATGCTGCTGAACTCTATTTATTATAATCACTTCAGAGATAAGCCTTATACTAATCAACATTAGGCAAAATGTAAACTTGTTTTTATTGTTCTCCACAGTTCCTCAAATTCAGATATAAACCTATAAAAATTTTCTGGAACAGGTCACAAAGTAGTTAAATTTAATAAATTTACCATAATCTTAAGTGAGGGCTAAAATTGGGGAGGAAGAAAGATTGGGCAAAAAGGACAGGGAAAGAGTGAAAGAAATAAAAAGATATTAAAGGATAATTTATACTAAGGTAGAAAGGAAAAAAAAACAGATGGATGGTTGGCATTTCAAGTAGCAGTGGATAATGCAAGAGGATGAGTAGGGGATAAGAGAAGCAGGTATAAACTAGAGCTAGGAAAACAAAGATGATAAGATTGATTCCAATTAATGCTTTAAACCATCAGATGAAATACATTCAAGTGGGTTGAAGGTACAATGTTGGCTATCAGGGTAACCACTATTGTTCAAGTTAAAGATTTATGTACATGTTCAAAGTTTATTTTTTAATTTTTTTAAGTTTTACACATTAATTTATAGTCCTTTGCCATGCAAATTTTCAAGTTATTCATTTGCAGTAATACATTCCACTTTTTCACTTTTTATACAATTTGATCCATTCATTTTTCCTCTTAGTTTTCTTTCACTCTCTTTTTTTTATTAGTTGTTCAAAACATTACAAAGCTCTTGACATATCATCTTTCATACATTTGATTCAAATGGGTTATTAACTCCCATTTTTACCCCAAATACAGATTGCAGAATCACATCGGTTGCACATCCACGTTTTAACATAATGCCATATTAGTGACTGTTGTATTCTGCTACCTTTCCTAGCAAACCATCCAAGGTAAAGAAAATTCATATTGAATCTGGTTTGGATTTCATTGCGGTTTGAACATTTAGCAGATGTCCATAATTTTTGGCTGTGGATCTCTCCAGAGTTGCTAGAACGCAGGAGTCATTTCTCTAGTTGCTGTAGACCTACCACCAATGGGTTCTGATTTGTCACTTCAGGGGCATACAGTTGAGTGCTTGGAGGGTGCAGTGTTGTCCCTTGATTGTTTCTATGTATGCAGGAACTCAGGATGCTGGCTCTGGAGTGTCCCTGTGGTTGTTATGAGTCACCATGTACCTGATCCCCTCTATAGGAACCTTTTTATGGTGGTATAAATCTTGGTGGCTGCCTGTGAGTACAGGATCTCATTGTGGGTATTCCATTGTTGTTCTGTGGTGCAGAAGCATTCTCCAGACTATAGTAAAATGACTTAAATGATTCACCTGGTTTCTAGTTTCCACTGTCTCAGGTTGTGAATGTTGGGTTTTGATTGTCTCTGTTGACTCTGACTGATGTAATGTCCAGCCAGTGTCTAAACAATGCCCTGTCACTAGCTGGTTTTGATCACGGATCTGGCTGGTAGCCAGTTAAGGCTGGGAGCAGCCACTTCTTTATGCCTTAGATGAGGCAATTTTCCACCTTAACTTATCTCCCTCCAGCTATGTGCAGATGACTACTGCTTAAGTTTTCTGGAGTATTCATGGAAGTTCCCCTACCAGCCTTTTGCATGTAGCTGCCATCATCTGGGAAACAGATCTCTATGTCATTGAATATTCAGGCAGCTTCACTCCAGTGTGGCCAGATGATTACTGAGAGGACAGTGTCTAGGCTTCCCACAGCGCTTCCCCCCAATGTCAGTGTTTGGGGCTGGTGTTTGGGACTGGTGTGGACCTGAGAGATCCATTTCCTTCTGCTCTGGAGCAAAGCCACTTTGCTGCTCTGTCACTGTCTGGGTTGGACACTGTACAGAGCTTTTTGCCCTTGCCTGGGTCACAGAGGGTGCATTTCCCAGATGGTTTTAAGTGAGTGAGCTTAGAAGTTTTTCCAATTCTCCCCCTTTTTTCTCTCTGTTGCCCCTTCTCCTTTTCCCCACCTTAGTTCAGGTTTGGGATTAGGGAACTCTGTGCTTATTTTCTACTCTGATAATGATCTTGTAATGATCTTCAGGTCTCTCCAGATCTCAAACATTGCAGTATTGAGTCTGAGCATTTGTGTTTCTCACCCACCACTCAATTCTCCTTTTCTTCACTGCCTCCTTTATATGCTGTGAGGAGATCAGGAATTGCTGCCTAGCTCCCTTCTGCCATGTTTCTATCTCCTTAAAATCTCTTAATTTAAAGGCTGATGGGAAGGAAAAAATGGGTTCAGAGTACCTTATTTTTTTCTTAACATTTTCTTGTTTGTATCTCTTACATCCTTTATCAGGATCAAAAGCTATATATTAATCTCATTTTAGCTTATTTTTTAATTTTTTTATGTGTAGATGGACACAACACAATATCTTTATTTTTTTTATGTGGTGCTGAGGATCGAACCCAGGCCCTGCCCTTGCTAGGCGAGGGCTCTACCACTGAGCCACAATCCCAGCCCTAGTTTTTTTTTTTTTTTTTTTNTTGAGGCTGGCCCCTGAAAATATTGGTTTTTTTTTTTTTTTTTGGTTGTGATAATTTCTAGTGGCAAAATTGACATTCAGCTCTTAATATCATACTTCTGAGATATAATGGATTCTCAATAGGACATTTTTCCTTGAAATACTGCATCAAAATGGAAGTAAATAACCATGTTTTAAAGTTCTTCAAAGGTTATTATATTAGAAGTTATAATTGTTCATACATAAAACAATTCTACAACAATTAGAATTAATGTGTATTCTAATCTCCTATTCAATCTTTTATTATTCAAATTATATAAATAATTATTAGTCAAAAAGGAAAAATGTTCATTCAAAAGTTATTTTCCTCATGCACTTTCATAATATTTATAGTAATTGTCAATCTTTTCCCTTATTGCTTTAACTTTTTGAAAATTCTTAATAACTGTTTTATACTTAAAAATTAATGGCTTTCATAATCATTGTTAATTATTACAACGTTTTACTTCTGCAACACCAAATACACATTTATACCACAATTAACTGATAGAATTTCAACAAATAAAGCACACAAGGAGGTTGTCATTCTATGTTGTACTTAGAATGCTTATCAATATCAAATTAAAAATACCGATAATCTTTCTTATGGTCATTGCACTATTATTTGTATAACTATTGTTATTATACTAAGTGTGTATAATGACAACCTAGGCAATTATAAAATATTTTAAATGATGTTGAAGTAGGTTAGATTCTAGCTTTCCTAAGGCCATAGTCAAAGCCCAAGTTGAAAACCAGATTTTGGATGAATTACCAAGTCAAAATCACAATGTCTTGCCTCCCTGGTTTGTGTTTTTAAAACCTTCATGTGAGCTGGGCAGTGTGGCACACGCCTATAGTCCCAGCAGCTTGGGAGGCTGAGACAGGAGGATTGTGAGTTCAAAGCCAGCCTCAGCAATGGTGTTATGCTAAGCAACTCAGTGAGACACTGTCTCTAAATAAAAATACAAAACAGGGCTGGGGATGTGGCTCAGTGGTTAAATGCCCCTGAGTTAAATCCCTGATATGCCCCTGAGTTAAATCCCTTTTTCTTTAAGAAAAATTTCAAGTGATATAAGATTTCCTAAAGCTATATACATACACAGATCCCTTTTTTAATGTTCACAGATTTTGTTAGGTTGAACTTAAAATTTGAAAATACCAAGTTCCTCTTTATGACTTACATATATGTACAATATGATTAGAAATATGGTCACCATCAATTCTTCCCCAACCTATAAATACAAGCAGGCCTTACTTCACTCATTAAAAAATAGGGTCTATTCCCCTTTCCCTTGAATGTAGACTGGTCAGTGACTTTACCAGTTCCAGGTCCAGCCCTTCAGAAGGAGTTTTTGTATTTGATTCTTGGAACCCAGTTTCATGCTATAAGGAAGTCCAAGCTATCCTACTAGAGAAAGAGGACATGTGGAAAGGCCCTAGGGGATGAGGAAGATGAGTTGCTGCATATAGAGACAATGAATTGGGTAAAGTTGAATCCACAATTGACAATCAATACTGAGACTCAAGAAATTCAAGAATAGCCATCTTGTACCTTCTAGCCCGGCCCATGAAGCCACATAAATGAGTCTAAGTGACATTCATGGAACACAAGAATTACCATTAAATCTATAGAATTATAATAACTATAGTAACTATTGTTTCTTTTTAAAAAATATTTATTTTTTAGTTGTAGTTGGATACAATACCTTTATTTATTGTTTCTTTTTAAAATATTTTTAGTTGTAGATGAACATAATACCTCTATTTATTTATTTTTTAATGTAGTACTGAGGATCAAACCCCATGCCTCACTCTACCACTGAACCACAACCCCATCCCAGTAACTATTGTTTTTATCCATTAAGTTTTGGAGTTTTTTGTTATTTATCAATAAATAATGGGGATCAACATATGTACCTAGTCCGGGTCCTGACACCCCCAAAAACATTCAAACATCTGACATTGGCTTTAAGCCTGGACAAGGGGTAGAGGGTTGAAGAGGAAAAAAATGCTATTGGAAACTGGAGGGGAGGATTACTCATGAATTAGCATAATATTAGGCAAGATTTATGCTTATAGTAACTTAGAAGATAGGAAGGAACCCAGTGAACTTGCTGTTCGGGCTAAATTTCCAGAAAGAATGTTAAAGATGCTGATTGACATCTATTAGTCCACTTTAATGTGTCACAAGAGAAATATAATCTTAAGAAAGTTTTAAAGTTTTTAATACAAATTTACAGGAAATATAGAGGATCTGAGAAAATCTCCTCAACTGGTAAAAGACTCAAAGTTCTAAAAGTGAATCAGGTAAAACATTACATTCAGGGTGCTAGCAATAAACTGTGGATTCAGGGTCAAGATCAAATCAAAACTGAGGCTGAAAGATTAATGCAATACCTGGAAAATCCTCTTTCATCTAGTCAAATCGACTTTTAAAAATCATAAGTTCACTGCTCCATAATACTTTAGACCTTCTCTACATTGGGTTGTGTGAGTTATTTTAAAATATTTGTAGATGTTTATCTAATGGATTCAATAATAATTTGGTAAGCAGAAAACTATAATGTTTCCAAGAATATGGGACCCTGGCAATATGTGGCTGTGTGGATTTCAGAATTGCTATAGGCAAGAGACTGCTATACGCCTCTCATCTCTTCCTTTGTCTTGATGCATCTATTGTTTTTTTTTCACTTCCTGTCTTACTTTTTCTATATTGGGGGTCAGCTAACATGCATTTTAATTCACTGTTTTCTTGTCTGAGGTAATTACACCTGAGTTGCTACAACAACAACAACAATAACAATAAAATGCTCCTAAGAATTTTTAGCCACATCTGACCTAGTTTTAGATGATATCCTGGACTTTGAGGTAATGCTACAAAACTATGACATTGTTGAGGATGGTGTTGAGTGCATTTTTCATATGAAAGGAAGGTAAATTGTTGTGGATAGAGGATAAGTTGTGGTAGATTGTCTCCAAACATGTCCATGAAAATTCTTCCTTTACCTTACTTGCATGCTATTCTTTTCATAAGATGGTACAGTCTAACTTCCATTATCTAGAACCTGGGATAGTCTGTGAGACAGAATTCCCACTGTGCCAGTTCTATGCTTAAGCCTTCAGTGGTAGTTATATTTTTATTTCATTAGTACCCTGTAACAAAGTCCCAGCTATCATGTTAGAGATGGATATGTAGCAAGGCCCTAGAGAATAAACTCATGTGGAGAGTGTAGAACTAAGGCACCCCATGTGACAATCAGCATCAAGGACAACTATGAGAAAGTAACCTTTGTGGGTCTTATGTATCAGATTAAGCATCAACTGCATACAATCCATGGCTGAATTCAGCCAACATTAAAAAGAACAAATTAACTACTCAATCAATACAATCATTATAAATAATATTATTATAAAACACAAAGTTATAGGGTGGTTTGTTACATAGCCTTAGGTAACTGAGGAGAGTAGAAATGTAAAACTCTTTATGTAGCAGAAAAAATCTATCTACATAAGGAAGTATTACAAATTTCCCTGCTATTTATGGAATTAATTTGTCTAAAATATGCTCCTTTTAGAAAGTACACATATTCCTTTTGGCAAAATTAATTTGTGCCACTTAAAAATATTTGGAGTATATGAAATATTGGTTGAGATACTTAGTCAAGAAAGTATACTGTAGACAATAATTTTAAAAACCTTCTAGGAGGCATATGTCATAAAGATGATGAAGTAAGATTTTTTTTCAGTACTCGTCCCACCACAGAAACATGAGTTTGAGCAACTATCCACTCATGAACATACCTTCACAAGAGCTAAGGGAAGCAGGTGAGAGATCACAGTACCTGGTTGTAGCATAATAAAAAAAAAAGATGCATTGAAGATGGTAGAGAAGACAGTTTTCTATTACCCCATCAACTAACAATATTTCTCAAGGAACTACAAAAATAAAAACTAATACCAAACTTAGCAGAGGATAGAAATAAATATCAGAGCAGAAATAAATTAAATAGACTAGAAAACAATGGAAATTATCAATGAATTTATCAGTGAATTTATCAATGAAATTATCAATGAAACTATGAGCTGTTTTTTAAAAATATGAACAAAATTTACAAACTTTTATACAGACTGAGAAAAACTCTTAATCAACCCAGAAACAACATCAAGAGAAGAGTATTCTGCACAACAAACCTTACTAAATAACTCTCAACTTCTATTAGTTTTCCCCATACTTGTCTTCCCACAATTTATCATGCCCAGTTGTTCAAAATCTCTTGAGTATGAGCTGATTTTTTTTTTTTTGAAAAAATAAGATAGCTTCAAGTAGCAAAGCTACTATTAACAAAGTCTGTGGAATTCTCAAGTCCCGATAGGGGCTACCAGTCCCAAAATAGAAGTCACCACAGAGGGTACAACCTACATACTCTGCTGCTTTCACCACATCTAACTGAATTATGACAGTGTCCCCAATCTTGAAGAAATAGGGGGTTTCTCTGACTCTGATACAATATGCTCTGTGCCCAAACTCATGAATCACAACCAAAGAATCTATAGGGAGAGTACATTATGGAGTTCAGTTGGAAATAAATTCAACAATAAATGTCTAATACTCCAAATCACACTGGCAGAAGAAAGTCACATACCAAGAAAGACATCACCTAAAATGGAAGATGTGCCCCCCAATAGTTGCACGATTCTGTACATAAAGACAGAATACATATGAAGAAAACAACATAATGTGTCACCTCTGGAAGTTAATAACTCCATACAAACAAATTCCAAATATATCAACATGTATGAAATGATGGACAAATAATTCAAAAGAATGACTTTTTAAAAGTTTAATGAAATACCAAATAATACAAATCAACAATTGAATACATTGAGGAAGACAATGTGGGTATGAATCAGAAATTCAATATAGATAGAGATATTGAAAAAGAACCAAAGAGAAATATAGGAAATGAAAAACTCAAGTCAGATAAAAACTGAGTTGAAAGACTTCACAAAATACTATATCAAGCAGAAGAAATAATATCAGAGCATGAAAACAACTCTGACAAAATAGTAAATTCAGATAGCAATAAAGTGAAAAGAACATATATAGTATCTGGGATACAATTGAAAGATCATATATCTGCATAATTGACACACCACAACAATACACCTACATGCTGAGGGCATAGAGAAATTATTCAGGGAAATAAAAATAGAAATTATCCCAAATCTTGGGAAAGACATTATATTATAACATCCAAGTGTAGGATGCATTTAGAATCCCAAATAGACATGACCAGAAAAGAACATCTGCATAACATATTAGGTAAATTTCCAAAAGAATAGAGCAAAGAGACTTGCAAGATAGAAGCACCAAGTCAGATTAAAAGCAAACCCATTACACTAATAGCATATTTCTTAGCAGAAACTCTAGTACAAAACAGACAATTGTCAACCAATATCACTATACACAACAAGGTTCTTTTTCAGAATCAAAGTAGAAATGAAGACTTCCCAAGAAAAGTGTAAACATAGATAATTCATGCCCACCAGACCAACATTACAGATTATGCTTAAGGAATCTTATAACCAGAAGAGGAAGAAAGATAAATACAGTCATGAGAGCACATAAGAAAATAAATCATACTAGAAGAGTAGACGGGTAAATGAAAAGTAAAATGTAATCAGACACTATCAATATAGCAAACCATTAAACTTCTAAGATGGATAAGAAAAGAATAAACATACGTGGAATATTTAAAACAACCACAACAAATCAACAAAGTATCAGGGACAAGCATATACCTTTCAATAATAACTCTGAATGTAAATGACTTAGCTCTCCAATTAAAAGGCACAAATTGGCTTAACAGATTAAAAAAGAAGTCCAAACAAAGTTCTTTCTGCAAGAAACTCACCTCACCAGAAAATATATACACAGACTGAAAGTGAAAGGTTGGAAAATGATATTATATAAACGGAATATGAAAGCAAGCAGGGGTATCTGACGAAATAGACTTCAAAACAAAATCAGTTAGAATAAACAAAAATCATTATAAATTGATTAAAGGACCGATGCATCATGAAGATCTGTCACTATAAATATACATGCTTTGAACATCAGAGTGCCCAATTTTATAAAAAATACTCCCAGATATAAAGGAAGAGGGAGGAATCAACAAAATAAAGTGGGGGATTTCAATACCTACTCTCACCAGTAGATAGATTATCCAGACAAAAATCAACAAGGAGGCATCAGTTAAGTCCATTTGATCTGTGTTATAATTTAACAGACATCTACAGAATATTCTATCCAAAAGCTGCATAATACACTTTCTTTTCTTCAGCACATTGGATTTTTTCCATAATGCAGGATACATAAGGCCACAAAGCAAAAATTAACAATTTTTAAAATGAAATAACTTAATTGTAGCTTATTGGATAACAATGGAATGAAACCAGGAATCAACAGCAAAAGAAACTACAGAAATTACACAATCACATGGAGATTGAACAACATGTGATTGAATGAATAGTGGCTTATTAAAGAAGTCAGAAGTAAAATGAAAAAAAATAATTGAATCAAAAATAGAAACATAGCATACCACACACATGGGATATAGCAAAAGCAGTACAAAGGGAAATGTTTATAGCAATGGGAGTTTACCTCAAAAAAGTAGAGCTCAGATAAATAACTTAATGATCTATTTCAAGGTTAAGAAAAACAAGACCAAACCAAAGATCAGTAGAAGAAATAATAAAAATCAGTGCAAAAATAAATGAAATAGAGACTTAAAAGAGCAAAAAATAATTAAAATGATCAATGAAACAAAGAGTTTGTTCTATGGAAAGATAAACACAATTGACAAACTTTTAGCTAAACTAACCAAAAGAAAGGCAGTATCCAAATAAGTAAAGTTAGACATGAAAAAGGAGACATTATAATAGATAACACTGAAATTTGAAGGATTATTGAGTATTTTGAAAAAATATAGGCCAATAAATTGGAATACTAGAAGAAATTGACAAATTACTAAACATATGACCTACCAAAATTGAACCAAGAGGATATAAAAAACCTAATTTGACCAAAATTTCTATTACTGATTCAGTTACCAAAATTCCAACAAAGAAAAGCTCAGGATTGGTTGGATTCCCTATTGAATTTTACTGAAGTTTTAAATAAGAACTAACATCAATGATACTAAAGTATTCCATAAAATAGAAAGGGAAATAACTCTTCCGAACTCATTCTACAAAGCCAGTATTATCCTGCAACCAAAACTTGACAAGGATACACGCCCCCCCCCCAAAAAAAAATGGAGGAACAAAGGGAAAATGAGAAGGAGAAGAGAAAGAAAACAAAAACTATAAATCAATATTCCTGATGGACATAGATGCAAAATCCTCAACAATTACATATTACTTGGAAACCAAGTTCAATAGCCCATTGACAAGATCATTTATTAAAATCAAGATGGTTTCATTCCAGTGATGCAAGTTCGATTCAACATGTACAAATCAATAAATGTTACAGAACTCATAAAGAGAGACAAGGATAAAAATATACATGATCATGTCAAAAGATGCCATAAAAGACCTTAATAAAACTCGAGATTCCTTCATGATAAAATCCCTGAAAATATGGTATAGAAGGATCATATCTCAATGTAATAAAAGGCTATATATGACAAATACATAGCCAACATTATGCAGAATAGGAAAAAACTGAAAGCATATCCATTAACATCAGGTACAAGACAAGTGTGTCCATTCTCACCTCTCTTATTCAATATAGTAGTAGAAATTCTAGTTACAGCAATTGAGTAAGAAAAAGAAATGTGATCCAGCAATCCCATTACCACATATATATTTAAAAGGTGTGAAATCAGCATGTTAAATGATATGTATACCTTCATTTTCACTGCAGCAGTATTCACAATATCAAAGACATTGGAACCAACCTAAATGTCTATTAGTGAATGAATTAATAAAGAAAATGTTGCATATACACACAATAAAATACTATATTCAGTTTTTTTTTAAAGAGAGAGAATTTTTAATATTTATTTTTTAGTTTTTGGCGGACACAACATCTTTGTTTGTATGTGGTGCTGAGGATCCAACCAGGGCCGCAAGCACGCCAGTCGAGTGCGCTACCGCTTGAGCCACATCCCCAGCCCTATATTCAGTCTTAAAAACAAAGAAAATTCTGTCATTTGTAATAACATGGATGAACCTAGGAGACAAAATGCTAAGTGGAATAATCCAGGCACAGAAAGAAAGACACTTCATGATTTCATTTTGATGTGAAGCATTCAAAAGTAAAACTCACAGAAATAGACAGTAAAATGTTGATTACTAGAGGATGGGAGTTGGGGATTGGGGGTATTGAGGACATGTTGATCAAAGAACTTAACATTTTAGATAGGAGAAATAAGCTTTAGAGATATTTTTTATGTTATGGGGACTACAGTTAATTAAAAACATATAATTGAAAGTGGCTAAGAGTGTATTTTAAGTGTTCTTACCACAAAATATGTGTGTGAGGCAATGCATATGTTAAGTAGCTTGATTTAGTCATTCATAATACCTACATGTATCAAAACATCATGTTGTGCACCATAAATATATACAATTTTTCTTGCCAGTTAAAACCAGCCAATTAATTAAAACCTAAATTTTAGTTAAAATTCTTAGCAATATATAAATTGTCATTTTTTAACTTCCTCTGACATAATTTTAAAAATCTGTGCATATTATAGTCTTTGTAGAAGCAATCAGCTGGTATTGTATCAAAATGCTACACTAAGAATTAGCTAACATCTGAAGAATGTCATACTTTGCAATGCACATTGACTACTGAATTAGTTACAATACATATGATCTTAATATTTAATATATTCTTTTGAATTTTTTATTGGTGCATTATAATTATACATAATAGTGGGATTCGTTATGTCATATTTGTACATGCCCATAACATAATCTGCTCATGTTCCTTTACTAGTACCTTCTCTTTCCCTTTCCTCTTCCCTCCCCTAATCTACATGATCTACTGATTTCCCTCTGATAATTATTATTATTAATATAATTAGTGCATTATTAATATGCTTTTAATTTTTTTCTACACCTCACCAGTGTAAGTTCCTAAAGAAGAGGCTCATTTCCTCAATTTATCTCTTCTTCTTAGCATTCTAGAAACACAATAAATAGGTTGTCAATAAAAATAATCACCATTCAATAGTCATTTACTGATCACCTCACACAATGTGAGATGCAATGAGCAGGCACAATTCCAGCCTTGAAAGGCTAACAAAAGCAGACAAAATAGAAGCAAATTTTCTTCCTCTGGAGTGAAGACAGAAAACAATCTTGTGCCCAAGATACCATATCATTACCAATCAGAGGTCTGCTGTTACTGAGGAAAGGCTAGGAAACTTCTATACAAGATCAACCACAGATATAAGGCAGAGTTTGCTTTCCACAGGGACAAGGGGCATGAATGCTAAGTCCTAACCATAAGTCACAAATTCACAGGGCCTTGCAAGGCTTAAGGCTAAACCAGGACAAGAGTGAAACTCTCCTGCTCTACCTTGGATAAGAACCAAGTGATAAATAACAGAAATCTACTTTTGGGATAGGGTCAATAGATTGGAGATTATATGATGCAAAAATGCAGAAAAGACTAAAAGACTTTCACAGAAAATCCCTTCAGTCCCATGGCCTTCCATCTAAGCACAAAATAAAAGCAGCTCTTTGTCAGAGAAATTTAAAGCCTGTGATCTACTGAAGGTAAAGCTAACAAAAATGAAACTGAAAACTAGTTCAATTCCTAAGCTGTCAGTTCAATTTCCCATACTAACTACCTTAAAGAAGTGTCTGTTTGCAAATGTAAATACTATTTGCCTCGGTGTTTATTGCTAATATTGTATCTAGTGGTCAATTAAAAATTACCAGACATACAAAAAACAACCTAACATAAAAATTAAAGAAATTAACAAATGATGGAATCATTAGAAAAGGACATGAATTTTGAATTTTAAAAAATTCAACTCTCATATCTTGTTAAAGATCTAGTGAAAAATTTAGAAAATATGAATGAAAAGGAACACATGGTAAATTTCAGTCAAACCAAAATGTTTGAAATGAGTATTCCCATAATGTACTTACCAGAAGACTGCACACTTTTGAGAAAAGACTTAGTGAACCAGAAGATAAATTAATATAAGTGATCTAAACTGAAATATATAGAGAAAAAATAGTGCGGGGGCGGGGGGGAGGGGACAAAAGAAAGCATTCTAAGAAACTATGGGAACAAAT
>NW_026000249.1:10256068-10273628 GCF_001458135.2 Marmota marmota marmota | reverse complement strand
GGGGCGGGGGGGAGGGGACAAAAGAAGCTTCTAAGAACTATGGAACAATATCAAATGGTGTAACCTATAGTCCTAGAGAAAAGAGAAGGAGAAGAGAGGAGAGGGAGGAAAGAATAGGAAAAGAGAAAGGGCAAAATATGTAGTTGAAGAAATAATGCCTGAGAATTTGTAAGATATAATGAAATATATAAAAGAATCCAAGAAACTCAGAGAACTCCAAGTATAATAAATATCAATGAAAGTACAACTAGTTAAACAAATTAAAAACAAAGATAAAAAGGAAATCTTGACAAAAGCCAGGGGGAAAATATACATTACATACAGAGTAACAGAGGAAAGGATTAAAGGTTATTTCTCATATGAAACCATGAAATAAGACAATGTGATGACTTTAAAATACTAAAAAAAACTGTCAATCCAGAATTCTATGCCCAAACAATGTCTTCAAAGTAAAATTAAATAAAACTTTTTTGTTAAATAAAAGTGGAGAGAATTTGTTGACTAGACTTACTCTATAAGAACTATTAAAGTAAATTCTACAGATAGAATAAATATGATGACAAATAAAAACTTGAGTGTATACAAGGACATAAAGAACATCAAAAATTGTAAAAATGAGGGTAAATTTTTACATATGGGTTTTTCTTATATGTGATCAGAGATCCCAAAAACATTTATGTTGATAATTTTACTTTATTTAGGGAAGTCTCCCACAAGAAAAGAATATATAAAATGTAGTAAAGATTTATCCACAATACTTTCTTATTACTTATAGAAATCAAAAATAGAAGCTATTTAAATATCCTATAATGTAGAAATTGTTAAGCAAGTTATAGTACAATCTTCCTTCACAGTCAATTTGAAGGTTTATACCAATGTTGATCATGAGGAATTTTAATGACAAAGGAAAATGTTTCTAACTTAATATTAACCAAAAATAAACAGGAATATAATTTTATATAAAATATGGTTTTATCCATATGTGAGACTATACATAGAAGTAGTTGAATGCAATATAAATAGTGGTATTTTTAAATTTGTCTTCTTTAACATTTTCATAGCTTTGTAGTAATGTATTACTTTTGCTATCATACAAAACATTTAATTGAATAGATTACTTTGCCCTTCCAAATACAAAGATAACACTCTAAATAACAAAATCTTTCATATGTTTTTATATATGTAAGCTCTGTTTGTTCTTTTTTATTGGCTCTCTTTACTTATACATGAAAGTAGAGTCCATTTTGATATAATTATACAGAAATGGAATATATCTTATTCTAGTAAGGACCCTAGTCTTATGGATATACACGATGCTGAAATTCACTGTGGTGTATTCACATATGTACATAGTAAAGTTATGTCAGATTCATTTCAGTGTGTTTCCTTTTCCTGTCTCCTCTCCCTTCCCTTCATTGCCCTTTGTCTAATCCAATGAACTTCTATTTTTCCCCTTCGCCCCTTATTGTGAGTTAGCTTCCACTTATCAGAGAAAGCATTGAATCTTTGGTTTTGGGGGATTGGCTGATTTCACTTAGTATGATAGCCTCTAATACATCAATTTACTGGTGGATGTTATAGTCTCATTCTTTATGGCTGAGCAGTACTCCATTGTGTATATATACCACATTTTTTACCCATTCATCTGTTGAAAATCTTCTTCACATCACAGGAAACAATCAAGAGCATGAAGAAGAGCCTACAGAATGGGAGAAGATATTTGCCACCTGCACCTCAGATAGGTGTTAATTTCCAGAATATACAAAGAAGCCAAAAAACTTAACACCAAAGAAACAAATATTTGCCAATCAATAATTTGGCAAAGGAACTAAACAGACACTTCTCAAAAGAAGAAATAGTCAACAAATATATGAAAAAATGTTCAATATCTGTAGCAATTAGATAAATGCAAATTAAAACTGCACTGAGATTTCATCTCACTCCAGCCAGAATGATAATTATCAAGAATTTAAGTAACAATAAAGGTTGGTGAGGATGTGGGGGAAAAGGTTTACCCATAAAATTGTTGGTGGGACTGCAAATTGATGTAACAATTCTGTAATGCAGTATGGAGATTTCATAAAAATCTAGTAATGGAACCACCATTTGACATAGTTATCCCACTCCTTGGTATATATCCAAAGCATTTAAAAACAGCATATTACAGTGATGCAGCCACATCAATGTTTATAGCAGCACAATTCACAATAGCTAAGCTGTAGAGCCAACCAAGGTGCCCTTTAAGCTCTGTTTGTTCTAATTGAAATCTTTTAGGGATCTCAGTTTGCACTCCCAGAACTACTCAAACTTAAGTCATTGTGATTGCTAGAATTCCTCCAAAGACAGTGACAATATCTAATGAGTGTTATTGTTCAGGCAAACTTTTTTCCTAGAATTATGTAAGCTGGAAAGTCACTGTTAGCTCATTCTTCACACTAAAAAAAAAAAAAAAAGAAAAAGAAAAACAATGCCCATGAATTTTTTTTAAAATTTTAATATTTATTTTTTCTGGTTGTAGTTGGACATAGTACCTTTATTTATTTTTATGTTGTACTGAGGATCGAACCCAGGCCCTCAAACATGCTAAGCGACCGCCCTACTGCTGAGCCACAACCCCAACCCTCCATGAAATTTAATGTCCAAATTGAATAATAAAATATAGTACTTTAAACCCATTTACATATTATATCATTGAAAGGTTTGGGTTTTTTTCTTCACATGCTTTTCTTTAAGGGGACATATTTTTTTTTCTATTTCTATCAGTATAAATGAGGCTAGCTCATTTCCCAATATACATCTGTCTTAGTCTCTTCAATCTACTATAAAAGAATGTTGTAGACTGGGAGATTTATAAGCAAGATTAATTTATTTCTTAAGTTCTATAAGAAGTCCAAGATCAAAACATTAACAGGTTTGGTGTGTAGGGAGAGCCTGCTTCCTGGTTCATAAATGACATCTTCTTGCTGCATTCTCACATGGCAGAAGGGAGAGGGAGCTCTCTGGAATCTTTTTTATAATGGCACTAATGTCATTCATGAGAGTTCTTCCTTCATGAACTTCCAAAGGCCCAACATCCTAATACCATTACCTTTAGAATTAGAATATTAGCTTATAAATTTAGGGGAGAAACAAACATTTGTTTTGTAGAAATATCAATGAGAAACTCAAGTGGGAGGAAAGGCTGAGGAAACAACTGGCTTTTTGCCACCTCCAGGCTTGATGATTTGCTAGGAAGACCCATAGGAGTCAGAATATAGTTGTACTCATGGCTAATATTTATCATAGTGAAAGGACACAATGCAACATCAACAGAAGGCAAAGCTGCATGGGGCCAAGTCAGGAGGAAATCAGACACAAGCTTCTAAGAGTTCTTTATCAGTGGAATCACACAGGATGCAGTTAATTCCCTCAGCAATAAGCTGAGCTATATAGCAACCTGTGAGATATCTATCAGGGAAGTTCGTTAGAGACCCAGAAGCCAAGGTCTTTATTGGAGATTGGTCACACAGAAAACCTCTGCCTTGTTTACAGCAAAATTCCAGACTCCCTGGAGGAAAGCAAAACGGGAGTTCTACATAAGTTAGTTTGCACAAATAGTTTAGGCACAACAAGCCTCTTATCAGGAAGGTAGCAGGAATACACCCAAAATCAAAATTCCTAGATGTGGATCTAAGGCCAACCTTGTGAACAGGCCATTTTAAGTATAGCAGTAATAGACTGCTATGCTGATTCTTTTCCACATAGTAAAAAACTCAAATTTCTTCAAGATCTGGGGGAAAGAAGAAAGTATTTTCACTGGGGAAATTATTTTTTGCTCAATCTGAATATTTTTCTTTACAAATTATGTTCATTGTTGATATTATAACGGTGTATCTCCACAGTGGACTTCAACATAAACAGACATATGTATTACATTGCAAGCACATCAATGTTAGGCATTTCTGGTAGTAGTAAACATGTTAGTAAGAAATAAAATTTTATTTAAGGATGCATATTAGCAACTATTCATTTTCAGTCACAATTAATACTAAATAAAATTGAGACATCAAACATTTAACAAATAATCAAATTTAATACCACTGGAGAGAATTTGGGGTGAGGAGTGTTATCAAGACTCTTTTTAAGCATAAAGTATAGGAACTGAGGCAAAAGCATTGAGTAAAGGCGCTCCTCATGGCATTCTTCAAAATGTCAACCTACTATGGGAATTGACCCCTACTCCTTCAGACAGAGATACTCAAACAAGAAAATGGCTATTTTTGAATGTAACTCCAAAAGAACATCACAATTGCCTCTAAAGATAACCCTAGGTTAAGGAGAAGTCTGTTGATGCAAACACCATTATTTTTTAGCACTGTACATTGACATTATAATATATTCTCAAGTGCCTCCTTCCAAATATCCTTGAATGTACCATGAAAGGAGCTCTGGCATTAGTGGACAAATGAAAAATGCATAAGTCTTAACAGGAGGCCAACCTTGAATCAATTATATGTCACCCAATAACTGTATGATTCAAGCCAAGCTTCTTAGTCTCTCAGAACCTTAGTTTCCTCCACTATAAAATGTATATAATAGCAACAAACTCAGGGGTTCATATAAATATTATAATATTCCTAGTAAATTACATATTGTAGTAGAAGCACTATAAAATGTAGATAGTAATATTCTTTATAGCTTTATCCTTAAGATATTGCATCATAGTTCTCTGCATGAGCCATTCTTTAGAGGAGAGTAAAGCAGAAGGAGCCCCTGTGATATAACTAGAAACAAAACCTCTGTTAATTTGTTATACTGGGCATCTGTACTTTATGAAACTACATTACGAGTGGAAAAGAATTATTTTTAAAAAAAGAGTTTAGCGCACTACAAATTTTTCTTAATAAAATCCAGGAAACTGCAGATTCTGTTTTCTCTTGTTTAATACAGAAGCTTGAAGTAAAAGATTTTTCAAGAAAAATCTAATAAACAGGCAAAGGTAGAGAACTCCAATCCCACTGCTCATTTACATTCCCCAATTTCTGATTGAATCCCTCACCAGGAGTCCCATAAATCTCTTTGCAATGGGGGCTTCCTGTTGAGCACACTGTGTGACAAAATTAGAGAGGATGATTGCACATCAACATTAAAACAACGTGAAGTGTAGATCTTTAACTCAACCAGGAAAAGGGGATTTTTGAGAAGGTGATATTTTTTGAAGCACTGAGCCTGTTTGTGGATATTAAAATGATTTCACAGCAGCTGTTAAAAATCTTGTTTTCATTTGGTGGGGGTGGTGAATTACAAAATTAAAGAGATTCTAAAATGAGTAAGCTTATTCCTTATAGCCCCTACCACCCAGAATGAGGAAAGGAAAAGAAACATCTTGTGAAAGAATCATTTCTACACCTAATATAAATAACAATAATGAGAATGAGATGCTATAAAATGAGACAGATTCCGTATCAAACACAGCCAAAGGACAGATATTTACATCTCACGTTGTACCTGTTGGATACAGTTCTTTTTTTGCACAGTACTAAAAGGTCCTCAGTGGCCCAAAATGGTCCTCAGTTTTTCTGTGTGCCCTACATCTCTGACATTCAGGGAAAGGGATAAAAGGGGTAGTGAAAGTGGTCATAATTTTAATTTAGTCACATGACAGTCATTTCTTCCCAGTGAGCCTTAGCTAAAATTAAGCCACTTTTTTTATTGGACATGTTAAGGAACCATCACCTAGGTGTTTTATCAAAAGGTAGTAGATGGAAGAAGGCCCACTGTTAATCTCTAGGTCAACAATAACATTTTGTCATCCCTTACCATAAGTAAGCAATTAGTTTTTCTATGGTTTTCCTCTAACTCTCTACTGTTGCTTTCAGGAAAAAAGTCTGTCTGCTTCTGAAATTTGTAGATATATTGTTTTGAATTTGGCTTTTAAATTGGTCTTGCCTGACTTGTAACAACAACCTCAATTAGCACTTAACTGTTAATATGAAGGTCAGTAAATCCCTTAAAATGAAGAATGCTTTGAAAAGCAGATGGTTTTTAGAGAAATTGGGGCTTCAAAGTGAGAATGAAATAATTTTGAGTCCCACCTCTGTCACCAGTAAGCTGCATGAATTTGTCCTGTCACTTCTCTATTAAATACAATTGTTCATCTGAAAAATAAAGATGTAATTTTCTAGAGGTTTGAAGAGGCTTACCTGAGATGTGACAGTTGTAAAATACTTAGTATAATTCCAAACACGAAGTAGGAATTCAATTAGTGGTCACTATTGAATAGTGAATATTCATTTTTCCCAAGGGTGAAAAGAGTGAGAAGGCAAAAATTTTAAATAAAAAGGTACTGTTGGAACTTGACCTCACAAATGGCTTATATATGCAGCCTGCCAATCAATAATATTAATTTTCTTGAAAGTTGTGTTTGTTCCTGACTCTCCCTCCCCCTCCTTCTTTAAAATTTTAATGACCGGTTCAAGGTTTGTTGATTTCTATTTGTAATTCTATAGAAACATTCTCTGGTGACCAATACAGTTAAGTTTAAGAATAATGTAGAGAACTGAAAGTTGTTCACCAAACCGCTTTCCTCTTCTTCCAAAGCAACTAACTAGAATTAACTTTTTTCCAGCCTCCCATGACACCATGTGACTGAGTTTTAGGCAATGGAGTAAGAACAGAATTAATATACACAACCTCCTACCTCCTGCATTGCCTATAAGAAACCCCCAAAGCACTATCCTCCATGTTCTTTCCTCATTTCCTGTCTTGATGGATATGAACACAGGAAACTTGGAAGCAATGTCAACTGCCTGCTGACTAGAAAGACCATATTGGACTATTTTGTGAACAAGAAAAAATTCTCATGATATTATAATTTGAGGGTTCATTTGTCACAGCAGTTTGCTTTATTCCAACCAGTGAAAATGACAAAAAATCTTTTTTTCTTCAACTTCTGCCCATAATATTACTCTTTTGTTCTATGTCATTGGTTCTCAACTAAGGGCAATTTTGCCCCTTAAAGGATGTTTGGTAATGTCCATAGATATGTTTGGTTATCAAATCAGGAATTGATGCTGGCATTCAGTGGGTAGAAGCCAGGGGTATGGCTAAATATCCTACAAAATACATAAAAGCCCCCTCCCATGACAAGTAATTATTCAGCTTGAAATACCAATAGTCTCAGTTAAGAAACACAGCTCCTAGGCCATGATACCCTACTCAACAAGCCATCTGTAGTTCTACAAATGGTCTGTCCTTCCTCTTTTCTAAGCTGTCCTGTATTCATAAATAATGAACAAATTGGTTTTATTTTTGCTTTCCTATAGCAACATGAAAATTTGTACCAGGATATGGCTTGCTTCCCAGCCTCTATGCAATCCCCCTCAGTTCACAGCTGTCACACACTTGTGTGAACTCCATGGAAAAGTAAAAGGCTTGTCTTCTGTTTGTCACTATATCCTCAGACCCCAGAACAATGCCTGGTACATATGAGGAACTAAATTAATTTGACTGAATAATCACATTTTAGAAATAACAAGAAGTGGTGGGAACAGGAGTATCCAGTGCATATTTTCTCCATTTCAAGGGGCAACTAGTCAGATCTTACAATTGTTGCGTCAGGAAGGAAACCTGGGTTTTGTATAAAATCTTCCAATTTGAAAATATTGTTATCAGTTTTAAAAACACTGAACAAGTACTGCTGCTTAATCCAAGCAATATACATCTGTGAGAGTCATTTGGCTCTAGATCTTTCACCTTACACCAAATTGTTATTTTTACTAATAGCAGTGGCAAGCATCATTGGGCTTTTACTTGGCAAGAATTGTATCAGTTCACTTTTGTGAAATAAAAACCACCTCAGTGGCTTAAAATATCAATTTTAAATCTAAAAATTTGTTTGGCAGAAGGGCTGGGTTTATATGGGTATTTCTGGTCTTGGCTGACTCCCTTATCTATCTATGCTCTCCTTGTAGTCATCTAAGTGGTTATTCTCTGGTGGGTTGTCTGGCTATTTTCTGGACATTTGAAGAGACTGAGTCACAAGCTTATCTGTCTTCAGCAGTTTTGTCTGAGATTGTTTATATGGCAGTGGCAGTGATCCAAGAAGAAGTGTGGGGTCTCTTGAGGCCTTGGTGATGAACACTTCTATTGCATCCTACTGTTCAAAGCAAAGAATAAGACCAGCCCAAACTCAACAGGTGAAGAAAGAGACTTCACCTAGATACAAGAAACTACAAAGTTATATTGTAATGGGGTGTAGATACAGAGAAAGGGATCATTGAAGTCATCTATGAATAAACTCTACAACAGATGCTATTTAATTGATTTACATTGATAATGTCATTTAATCTTTATCACACTTGAGAGAGGCAAATTGGTTTAGAACAGAATACCATAGAATGGGTGACTTATTACAGAAATTTGTTTCTCACAATTCCAGAAGCTGTGAGTTCAAGACCAGAGTGCCAGCATGGTCCAGTTGTGGTGAAGGCCCTTTTCTGGTTTTCAGGTGCTGACTTCTTCCTGTGCCCTCACATGGTAGACAGAGAGCAAGCTAGCCCTATAACCTCTTCTAATATGTCACTAATCCCATTCATAAGGGTTTTATCCTTATTACCTGTTTCAGTCAGATTTTTCACTACTGTGACCAAAAGACCTGACCAGAACAATTACAGGAGGAAAAGTTTATTTGGGGTCTCATTGTTTCAAAGGTCTCAGTCGACAGATGGCCAACCCCATTCCTCAGGGCCTGAGGTGACGCAGGACATCATGGTGGAAAAGTGTGATAGAGGAAAATGAGTCAGGACATCACACCATGAAGCAAAGAGCTTCACTTGCCAAGAACAAAATATATACCCAAAGGCATGCCTCCAGTGACCACCTCTTCCATTCACCTTACCTGTCCACAGTTATCATCCAGTTAATCCCTTTCAGTGAATTAACACACCGATTAGGTTAAGGCTCTCATAACCCAATCATTTCACCTCTAAACCCTTTTGCATTGACTCACATATGAGCTTTTAGGGGATATCTTTACTATAACATTCCTAATTGTTTATCAAGGTCTGTATCTCCAAATAAAATGACATTGGAGATTTGACTTTGACATGGATATGGGAGTAGGGGACACAAACATTCAGCATATACTTCAAATGTTATTTTATACATTTCAAAGATGAGAAAACTGAGGCTTAAAATGTTAAGTGACTTCTCAAGTACTCAGCTGAGTCTTAAGCACAGATAAAAGGACATGAAAATCATTATCCAGTTTCTTGGAAGCCTAGGCCCCTTCTGTACTCTTCTCCTACTCTACTGCCACCATCTCATACCCCACCCCATTGTCAAGGAACAAAATGAAGGTTTTGCTTATCGGCCTAGAGAGTGAACCAATGCCTAGATTTCAGGAGGCTGCTGGTACTGGATTCCCCTTCACTGTACAAATCTTTCAGCCCCTTTCTTCCTCTGTGGTCTTCATGTCAGGCAGGAACTACCATCTGTCAGTTCTGGGGCTCATCTGTCAGTGTACTTATTTCTGGAGTACTCACCACAGCCCACTGGGTACCTCTAGTTTCATGTCTCAACCCCTCACTATGCTCCTTTTCTCTGTAACTGACCAGTAAATATACAGTTCTTTCCAAAACACAGCCAAATTTAGCTCCCATTGAAGTGCCTGGGGCAAATGCCTATAAAATACTTCTAAAAGGGACCTCTATTTCCTGCCTAGAGATTTGGGAAACCCTATCCCAACTATAGTCTATGTATTAGAGGCTAAAATTTCCAAAGGCTCTTAGAGGCTACAAGTATGTTTGATGAATGCCTAGGCAACTAGTTTCATGAATCCTGGGCTGTTGAATGCTAGCCCTGCTTATGTTGTAAAAGCATGACTGGTTTGCAAACTGCTGGGGACAAATGCCTTGTTTTTCTTCTGGCTTGGTTTTGAATAGAGAGTAGGAGTTTGGGCGGGACAGAGGGGGAGTTGAACTAGAACAGGCATTGTTGTGCAAGACTGTGGATGCCCCTGCACGAAGTCTGAAACAAAAACCAGAGCCTCATTCTGCAAACAGCTTTTAGGATGAGTCATGGTGAGGGAAGTGGGGCTGGGTGTCCAGTCTTTGTGCTGCCTGGGATCATGGCAAATATTTAAATGGTTGGGAGGTAGAGTGGGTGGGAGAAAAAGGGTGGGGGAGAGGGAGAGGGGGAGAGAGAAGTTACTGAAGGTTAGAGACCACACCAGATTTAAAGGAAGAAATAAGGGTGACCCTCCATTTAACATTATTAATTTTAACCCTGATAAATTACTTTCTTTGGTTTTAGAAAGCTCTTTAAAAACTAGACATTGGAAAGCTATAGGAAGCTTAAATTGGACCCTCAGTATTTCTCAGCCTTGGCTCCATGTTAGAATCACTTGGGAGGTAAGAACCCTAATGCCCACATTGATTTTTACACCAATCGCATCAGAGTTTGTGGGAGTTGATACTAGGCATTAGTATTTTTCTAAAGCATCCCAAGTGATTTGGTGTGTAACCAGAGTTGAGAACTACTGCTGTAAGTAAAACAGAACAAATGGTTGCTATGTGAACAGACCCATACCAAGTATGAAAACCACAGAGAGGTCAGAATCCTCATAAAAAGAGGAGAATGTTGCCAAATGCAACCTATTCCCTTTCTAACAAACTGTTCAGTTTAGTTTAATATTTTAGGCTACTTTAAAATTAAAAATGCTGAGACTGGTTTGTGTTCACTCTACTCCAGGCATATGATACACATGCAGTCATAACTTTGTTTTGTGTCCCTAGACCTACTGTTTCAGCTTCTGTTTTCAGTATCTAATCTGTTAGAGCGAAAAAAGGAAAAGGAAACAAAAGTTCGAAAGCAGTTTACTATCTTGTTAGTAGGTCTTATAAAATATCCCAGTTTTGATGGGGTCTATATGTAAAATACATAGAACCCCTTCCAGTACTTTCCTGGTTAATTCTGAAGTTTGACCTGTATCTAAAATAAATGAATTGATGAATTATCCTGGAAATAACTCCACCATTCAGTAGAGGAAATAGCAACTACATACATTTTTTTCTTTCTTTCAAGAGGACACAGCACATATGGGCATGCTTCATCTGATATCTGTTTCTTTTTAATCCAGATGTAATCTAACTACAGTAGGATCTAGACTCAGCCTGTGGATTCATTCAGCAGTGTTTTTAATATTAATAATACTATACAAACTTAGCTAAAAAGTATCTTGTTCTTCCTTCAAAGGAAGAACATGACAGATGTCACAACTAGTTGCATTTATTATCATTATCAAAATGATGGTAATGATCCACTCAACCCATTTTTGTCATAGGTAAAAAGAAAAGTTAGAATTCTGTGACTAACAAGAAATTTGAGTATGATTCAAATATTGGATACTATAGGAGAATTTCTGACTGTAATAGCAGTACTTATCTATCTGTATTATATCTATATCTCTATTTTAATATATTTTATAACTATATATGTGCATTTTATAATTTTAATTTCCCTCCTCTGCTGGCTTGGAAGTTATACATTTTTATCTCCATCCTTTAACAGATAATTCCCCTCCTCTATTGGCTTGGAAGTTATACATTTTTATCTTTATCCCTTAACAGTTTAACATACATAATTAACAAAAACTAAATTTAATATCTCCTTCAATAACATGAACAATTTTATTCCATTGAAATTCTCTTCTTTTTTATTTTTGTGTGTGTCTGTCTATCTGTGTGTGTCTGGGTGTGTTATGGTGATGGACCCCAGGGGCTTCATGCTTGTTAAGCATGCGATCTACCACTGAGCTACATCCCCAGCCCTCAACTCCTCTCTTCTTACATGTTATTTTCACCAGAATTTTAGTTCTGTCTTATTTTAATTCCCAAACTAAATCCATTAATTGGCTTTATACCATAAAATTTTAATTTGTTTTCATTCATTATGAGTATTATCCATGTAGATGGCTTATGGAGTCCAAGAAACCTATAACATTTCTTGGGGAAAATAGCTATATCCTGCCCAACCTTTCCCCACCATTTTCTTAACCCCAAAGAGTAACACTTTCAATGACGTTAGATTATTCTTTCGGTTTACTGCCATATTTCTAAATAATATATTGCTGTTTCTTGACTGTTTTGGTTTTAGAGATTGTCTATTGCCTTTTCAGTATGAATGACAAAATATTCTATCAATAATTAACATTATCTTATTATGATTATATAATCTCTATGTAATCTCTTTGTTCATTTGAACCAGATAACCTGCCATGGTCACACTTTCTTTCCTGGCAGTTTTTTTTCCCCTGAAGTTAATAATTTGTTTTTAATTTTTGTTGTTCATTTTGCTTAGTTTTCTACATACTTATTACAAATTCAACTCCAGACTTTCCCATTGTTATAAAAAATCTCTTCTGAGTATTTTAAACTGATTTTAAGATAATATGGCTAAGTAATTTCCTTGAAGAATCCCATGTGTTATCTTTTGTCTTTTTTCCCAGACTGGTCAGATTACCCAGAGAAGAAACTTCTAGTACTCTGGTAGAAATGAAGCTGGTTGTCAACATTCTGGGTACAGGTTTAAGAATGAAAGCTGAAGGTCTTAACATTTTGTGTGTAGATTTGGTCTTACTCCTACTTGTACACACAATACCTTGTTTTCAATCCAAAAAGGCCAAAGTTTTGCCTGCATTTGGAGAGAGAGTTGTCTGACTGGGTGGTAGGAGGTCTGGTATGCAAGGATCTAATTGCTTTTTAAATAGATCTTCAACAAATCCTCTTAGCTTGAACACTATATGCCCCATCCACTTTCAGAGGTAACCCCCGCCTCCAATTCAGGATTCTCAATAAAATTCCAAGTTACTCTAGATTTAAGGTTCATCTCTCTCTCAGGGCTGGTAGATCAATTAATACTCCTTTGCTTTCCATCTTCCATAATTGCTCTCTCTCTTCTTTGTTTGTGTTGTCTTTAACGAATTCAAGCCTTTAAAAAGTCCTTTATATTTATTTCAGTGGGATTTCTGGAAGCTGTAGAAGTAAATGAGTAGGTTTAAATTAAGCAAGTTAGGATGTGTTCAAGTTAGTGTTATTTGTTATTTAATGATTATTTTAGATGTACTCACATATCTTTCAATTCTTTGTGCACTCTTTTTTTTTGCATTCAATCCTTTCTATGGTATGATTTTTCTTTTTAAACATATCCTTTAGAGATTCTTTTAATGAAATTTTGTTGCTGGTAAAACCTATTTTTATCTGAAAAAAATATTTATTTCACCCTTTTTCTTGAATAACATCATAAGTTATAGTTCCAGATTGACAGTTATTTACTCTCAGCATTCAGAAGTTATTAAATCCATTGTTATGTTGAGAAATATGTTAAATCTTGTTTTATTCTCCATGTCTCTTAATCTTTTATATTTGCCATGTCTACATCTCTGTGCTGAAATCTCAATAATTTTTCATTATGTCTCTCTTCCACTGAATCTGTTCAGCTATAAAAACGATCCATTGAGTTTTATTTACTTCAGTAACTATATTTGTATTCCTAGAGGTACTATTTAGGCTTTTAATCTGTCTGGGAATATTTTATACTAGACTATGTTATCACTTCTCTTTTATTCCTCAATCACTTTAAACACACTTATTTTGTGGTACATAGCCAATAATTTTATCATCTGAATTTTTGGAGAACCTCATTCTTGTTCATGATAGATTTTTTCCCCATGCATTTTCTAACCTTGGATTGTGATCTCCTATTTGGTCTGGATCTAAGAAAATCCTGTGAGTACTAGAACATAGTCCTCTGTTAAGGCTTAATTTTTTTTCTGTTGGGCCAATTCAGAACACCTTTAATTTATTACACTGATTTGGTACTTCCTAAGATAGTAATTGTGTAAATTTGAACCCTAAGTCTGCAAGAAACAAGTCTAGGATCTTAAATTCTCACAACAGAGGGGTTTTGCTTTGTTTTGTTTATTTTTCAATTTAGAGCCTAAGTCAGTTTATCACTACAAACAAATTCCTTCATTATTTTCTTTTGCTGATAGGATTTCTTTCCATTTACTCCCTTTTTAACTATGTACCTCTCTGAGAAATCACTTAATCTCAGTTGAGATCCCAAATCTGGCTCCTGGCCCCTTATGTGACCAGAGCTGCAATTTCAGTACCAACTTCATATCGTAGTTTCCTGCTCTTACTGTATATTTGTCCATTCTGATTTTTCACACTTTCTTATAAGTTCAATTATGCATTTAGCATAATATTTTCCCAGCATATCTAAATGTTTTACTTTGAATGACTTTGACTTTTTCTTTTATTAAAGATAGCTTCTCTGCTATATTGCCAGAAATAGAAACCATGGTGTACCTTGGTTAAGACAAGGAAAGAAAGAGAACTGTTGATGTACTTCAGGTATTAAAACTAGGGAATAATGTGTTCACTTTTTAGAGTCATTTAGGACAAACAAAGGGGTCATTATTTAATCCTTTTGAGGGATGATTAGAGGAGATTTTCAAGTAGGAGAGTGATATTATCACATAATCTTTTATGAGGATTCCTGTGGAAAGCATATAGAAGATAGGCAAGAATTAGGATATACTAATGATGACCCAATAGAATGCTTTAGGTGGGAAAACTGTGCCAATTTCCTGGATTTAAAAAGTGCTAGGGAAAATATCTGGGGAACAGGATAAGATCTGGAAATTTGATTGCTTAAGAGGAATAAAATGTTGGCTACTGAGAAGATATCAGACAAACCAAAATTGAAGGATAGTCTTCAAAAAAAGCTTATACTCTTTAAAAATGTCCAGGTCAATAATACATAGTGAGGCTGAAGAACTATACAAGATTAAAAGAAATCAGAGACATGATGGCTAAGTATAAGGCATGATTCTACATTGAGATCCTACGTTGGAGAAATCACTATTATTGAAACAATTGATGCCATCTGAATATGAGCTATGGATTAGATATCACATTAAAGTTGAATGTTCTGATTTTTATAACAATATGATTATGTAAGAGAAGGCTTTTGTTCTTAGAAGATACACACTGAAGAATGTAAAGGAAAGGGAGAGCAGTGTTTCCAACTTACTGTTAAATGACCCAAATATAACAATTTGTACATGTGAACACATACACACGTGTGAAGAGAAACAGAGCTAGAGAAAGAATAATAAAGCAAGTGGAAAAGAATGTAAACAATTGGTGAATCTAGGCAAATAGTACATGGAAGGAAATTCTTTTTTTTTTTTTTTTTTGGTAACTGTTCTGTAAGTTTGAAATTAAAAGTTTTTTTTTTTTAAATGGGGAAGTTTTAAAGAAGCACTTTGTGGAATGCTTACCTTTAGGAAAAAGAGAAGGTGAATTGAAGCAAAGAAGAGCAACTTATTGATAGAGAAGGATAATTAGGCAAGGCTAGTTGACCAAAGTCAGGAGGATGTCTCACTTTCTTATCCTAAGTCTACCCAATATATATCTACATTAAGGTTCACAGATATATTAGAAAATATTTCAGAACAAAGGGAGTCTTCAAGAGCCTGTAAACAAATGATGTACTCATTTTGTGAGTTACCTAAACTAAGTGGTGTGATGATTCATTGATTCACTTGGCCAATAAATCATCATCTTTAAAAAAAATAAACTTCTGCTTTTGCCATATTACTCTCTGTGGAGTAGAAACTGAACAGCAAAATCTGACACTTCTTCTTTCAAAAGCACTGACTAGAACTGTACTTTTTACCCCAAATAGTTGTGATTGTGGAAATTTTATAATCATATTCTATTAATGAGAATGATGATTTCCATTGTAAGATTTAGGGTTTTCAAGTTTAAGGCATAATCTATATCAAACTTTAGGTTGAGTTATACCCAAATCATAAAATATATAAACTAATTTGATATTATACACCCACTATTTTATATCCTTTTTGTAGCAATTACTTTAGTATACTTATTGAAAAGACAATGATTTTGCGAACAGTTGGAAAGAAATGATTATGCTTCTTTCTTTGGTGCTAAGACGTTTAAATCACGAGCACTTCCTGCTACTTTAGAGATGGTGGGAAAAGTTGGAGGAGGGAATATTGATAGAATATTACCTTTGGAAGGAAAACACTAACTTAGATTTTTAAAATCCTCACAAGTAACATTAATTAGTTAATTGGTCAAATTCATAAAATATGAATACCTTAAGTCAATTTCACATCTTTGAAAGGCTCTTATATATTTAAAGTTAGTTAACTTTTTAACTCAGGTATTCACAAACTTTTACTGTAAAGGCTCATGTAGTAAATATGTTCAGCTTTGCAGGCCAGGAAGTTTTAGTTGCAACTGGTAAACTCTACTGTTGCAGCATGTAAACAACTAAGGAAAATGTTTATATGAATGGACATGACCATATTTCAATGAATTTATTTATAAAAACAGGCTGTGGACTGGATTTAGTCTGTGAGTTGTTGTTTGCCATTCTCTTCTTTCACTTATAACTATTTCATTTTGGAGTTAATCATGTTTATGTGAAGGAGAGTTCAATACCTGAAAGGGAATAATTTTCAAAACAATCTTGCACTTTGGAAAAAGTTTTTTACTAGTTACTCAAATTTCCCCAGTGCTCTGTGTCAAGGGAATAAATAAGGAGGGTCAATTGTCAAAACTCAAGCAATGATAAATGATCTATTTGTGACAGGTGGAAAAACCAAAGCGAAGTTAACTCCAAAACAAGGGAAGACCAAATACCTAGTTCCTATTTAAAAACAACAAAACATGGTCTGCATTTTGTCTTGTCTTTAACTGTTCCTAGCTTCCATGCCTTACCTTTATCTGCCATGTGGTTGTGGTTGTGGTTGTGGGGCAGGGGAGTTAAAAGATTGGTCCTTGGACTTCAAGTTATTTTGGTTTGAAGAGATTTATTATTGAATTAATCAATCAGTTTATACCTTTCACAGTACATCTTCCAATTCCAAAGCTCATTTCACAAACTTGTGGATTAGACATCCAGCATTTTAACTCTCCTAGAATAAAAATGCTCTCAGCTATATACACGTAAGTTTCTTCAGTTGGATAGTATCTTTAAAAGGAATATGACAAGCAAGTCCAATCTGCTCTGTAAAGGAACATTACTGTATTAACATCATCCCCACATTGTACTGTTCCTGAGAAGTAGTCTTTCATGAACATTAGATGTATTTTAGTTATCCCAGCAATAATTTGCAGTTGAGGTTAATAAAATCACAAGTCCATTCTTTTAGAGCTTAATCTAAAATTTTAGACTAAAAATATTAGTTATCCATATGGAATTTATTGATTTACTATTAAGGCCATTTCCAAGTATCTGTCAAAGTGGGTTTATAACCTATTTATTATAAGGTACTTTTTATGTCATTATCTTAATTGATCCTAATAACACCATGGTTAGCTGTGTCACTTTAAAAGATTTCTTTTTTTTTTTTAACAAGAGTTGGGGAAAAAATACACATATTCCTACATACATCATATTTGGGAAACTAAATAAACTCTATATGGGATATATATATATATATATATATATATATATATATATATATATATATATATAA
>NW_026000249.1:10233125-10254827 GCF_001458135.2 Marmota marmota marmota | reverse complement strand
ACATATATATATATATATATATATATATATATATATATATATATATATATATAATTTTCAAGAAAGAAACTATTTTTAAATAATTTAGCACCAGTTCTTATTACACGTGCTCCACATTCTGTATTTTATCTTTTAAATTATCTCATTTTACAAATCACATAATTTCACAGGACTGTGGTCTTCAGCTCTTGATTGTCCTGTAGATCAATCTTGGCATTTGCATTTAACAGTAATGTTTCTTGGCTCAACAAATGCTGGCTTGATTTTCAGAGCTGGCTATTTGAAGAGATCTTTTTACTAGCATATGGTGTTTCTTACAAGGATTTTAAACATTAATTTACACAGTGATTGAAAACTGTGTCTTGATAAATAGCTGCTTTTAATATGAATCCATGTCTGCAAGCATCTCCTTACCAGAAAGCTTGGACACTCTTTGTTCAAGTGCTTGGACTTGTATTTCCTGATGTAACTATATTCACTCAAAGAGGAGCTACTGGAAATGAGACTTGTTCTATCTCTTTGCTATAATCATAAGTTTAAGGAAGATTAATTTTCATTTTCTTGACCCCAAAGACTCCCACTTTTCTGTGCAAAAATAGTGAGCACTATCTCAATTAGCTTTACATAGCTTATTGGCAGTATTAAGGGACAACAATAATTGATTTGAGGACAAAAGGCTCACAGTTCTTCCTAATGAATCTTTCCCAAATCTGGAAATACCGATTTAACAACGCAGTTCTTAAAAAAAAGTTTCATTTAAGCAGAAAATAACACTTGATAATCACTATAGAACTAGGCTGCTGAGAGCCAGATGCAGCCCAAACCAAAGGCATATAAACATTAGGCCATCTGAAGAAATAGATTGCAGGTCTAGCTTTGCCAATGCAATCCTATTGCTCCTTATTTTCCTTCAAAGAAATGTAGTCAAAATGTTTTCCCTCTCTAGGCCCTGTGCCAGGCACATGTTATGCAGGCACTTTCAAAAGTTGGTATCACTGTAGCTAAACTCATTTCCTGCCTACATCAGTCCTAAGTTCCCATCTCTCTCTTCCCAATGTTTATCCTTCTTACTATTGCCTCGAAGGAACCTTATCATCCATCTTTCTGAGAAAAGAAAACAGTCCCATTTATCAATTATTAAGAAGTAGTAACCAATACCTCTGGCCATTGTTTGCCTTCCTGTTACCAATCATTCACCATTGTAGTGACATGATATTTCATTTGCTGCTGGCAGGACGGGTCGGGGAGGGCTGCCCTTCCAGCATCAACTGTGGGGAGCTTGAGGGTGCAGAGAAACCCCTCCAGAGACAGTTTCAGAGAATAGTGTCTGCTTTATTGTGCAGCAAAAATAGCTTTCATAGTGGGTATGTGCCAATTTACATATACCAGTCATGATAGGCCAGAGGTGATAAACAATATATCATCTTACAGGAGAACAGACACCAAGAGTCCAGAAACTGCCATGTAGGTTGACCTTGAACCAACAGTGGAAAGGAAAAGGTGCTTGCCAATGTTCTGACAGCACTCTGTCCCAAAATAAAGCATTCTATTAGGACTTTTCTGCTGCCCAATGAGTAACATAAGCATCCCTCCATATAGGTCCAGAGTCAGGCCCACCAACGATTTGCCTTGAGTCACACACCATGACGCTTTAGAAGGTTATTAATTATTATTCTGGGTCAACAGGCCACACACAACATCCCAAGGAAGTTAGGAAAAAAGGATTCAAGATCAAGTACAATTTTATAAGGCCAACCCCACATAACTGACTCAATAACTGAGTTAGTTCCCTCTTTCCCTTTTGTCTCCAAGTTGTTTCACATTTTAAGTTAATGTCTAATAGGGGCCTAAGTAAGGAATAGTTACTGTTGATAGCCTAAAACTTTGAAAAAAAAATGCTGATTGAATCCACATAATTCGTACAAATAAGCTAATAGAATATCTCAAAACACAAATATTTATAGTGGATCACCAACTGATGGTATAGTAAGGTTATGAATATCCTTTGAAAAACCTTGAAATTCTGTAGGTAATTAATTCATGTTTGTTCATGCAGTCAATTGGTGAGAATTTATTGGTTGTCTATGTGTCCAATATCTCCAAAGCCTCAAGGTGAAGGGAAACAAAAGGAATAACTCTAGTATTTTATAAATACATGTTAAAAAGTTATGCAGGAATCCAAAGTTTCTTATGAAGGAGACTTCAAGTAGTAGTCAAAAGTAACTTTAAGCCAAAAGTAACTTTATTTTACATAGGTAATAATAACACTATAGACAAAATTAAGGCATATAGAAGTTTAATAAGATGATCAAGATCATAGAGTGTGCATGGCAAAGAATATACAAACAGTTTAGGTGTTTTAAAGGCCTAGAACATTTGCCTTATCTAAAAATTGGATTAAAACATTCCTAGGAAATTCTTTGTGCCTCAGTTTCTTCATATATGAAACTAAGAAAAACTAAGTGAGGTAATGTATAGGTAGCACTTAGTAGCAAAAACAGCACAGACTAAGCCTGTGTAAGTAGGTGGTCTCCACTGCAAATGAACAGTTGTTCCAGGCACAGCACAGCTCTTAGATCTTAGTAATAGATAATAATCACACATTAAAGGTTAAATTGAGAAAAGCAAAGCTTTCATCTTTCAAAATATAAAAAATTTACCTGAAGAATTTGCCCATTTGATGTATATAAGCCAGTGTGGTTCTCATCTGGGGGACATATTACTCCCCAGGAACATATGGGGACATTTTTTATTGTTAACTCTTAGAGGAGAAGATACTGGTATCTTGTGTTGCTAGATATACTGCAGTGCACAGGAAAGTCCCCCTGCAACAAAATATTATGTGACTAAAATTTAAACCCTATTCTAAATGATGGACATTAATTAGGATACTAATTATTTATGTTGTAATAGAACCTTTGAGGGTGTTAGTTGTAGAAGTGGGTTTTTGTTAAAGTAGTTTTTCTTTATAGAAAAAAAATGAAAAGAATCAGGTATACATAGCATGTTTCTCCAATGAGGTCTCCATAAGAATTAAAAAAAAATGCCAGAAGTGATTTTGGAATAACAAATTATAGGGATAAAAATGAAAATATTTTTAAAAATAACAAAACATTAAACGATTTTTAGACCTGAATGCAAAATTATGGAGGTCGTACCAGCACTGGACATTTATGAGAAAACTAAATTCAAAGATAATCTACAGGGCTAGGGTTATAGCTCAGTGATACATTGCTTGCCTAACATATGTGAAGCCCTGGGTTTGATTCTCAGTACCACATAAAATATAAATAAAATGCAGGTATTGTATCCATCTACAATTAAAAGAAAGATTAAAAAATAGAATCCACAGATATTTCTCTTGGTCATTTAAAATTAGAGTCAAAAAATAGTGATAAAATTCACAGATTTGGATAGCGTGAGATTTTAATTAAGGGGCCAAAAAGGACTTCAATCAGAGAATGGCATCTATTTTGCATTGTGAAGTTTTAACTTATTTACAGATATGCACACATACAAAGAGTCTAAATGCTGAAATAGTTCTGACCCAAATAGTAAATATTGTAACTTCATGGTTTTAGTAAAAGATGACATTTAGGAACATCAGACTGGTAGTAAAAACTAGAGTAACTAATATTCATTTGTGAACAAATACTTTGCAATCTTTGTCATTCTGATCAACAAAAAAGAATTGTGACATGAGTTTGATAACATTTTTGTAATTTACAAGGTGCTCTAACATTATTTCATTTATTTATAGAAAAATATAGGGAAAACATTTTTTCAGTGACTGTTTTCTCCCAGGTATCCAAAATACTTGGCTTCTGGTAATAGAGCTCTATTGAACTATTCAATGAATGTGTGGCTTCCAACAGCTCAAGTGGCAGTAATTACAGTCTAAAATGATCTAATTCACGAATGGTAGTAAGAAGTAGATAGGCTGTCTTTAGACGTAGGTTACATCTCCTATCATACCACCAACTGTAATGCACTGGGAAATAATAAGTAGGTAATTCTAGCTGCTGAAATTCATAGGGAGCTATATGAACCTGATAAATCAATTATAGAGGCTGTAAAGTTGCCAGCAAATCAATTACAATATCTTTGCAATTCCTTACTGTTTGTAACTAAAATAAAACACTGGGGATTTGAAAAATAAGCCATCATTGATTGCTTAAAAATCAGTTCCTGATGTAGTGAAAGACATCCCAGTCACCATTCATTAGCAAGGCCTTCATTATATCTTTCAGAGTATGCATTTGCTGATGGGAAAAAAAGAATTTTCTACATATAAACATGATAATGCTAGTCCATTATCAGTAAGGCATACATTTTGAACTGTTTTTCTAGCAGTTAAAATGAATTTTCATTAAGCAAGCCATATATGCTTGCCTATCTTTGAAATCACATCAGAACTAAGAGTGTAATGTATCTATGGTACAATTTACCTTTTCATCATACATAGTTAATAAGTAGAGAATAATATCCTGGCTTTTATCCAGGTCATTGGCAAATCTCTGCAATTCCTTTTAGCAAATATGATATGCTTAGAACAAATGAAAAAGAATCTCAATTGTTGGACATGATACTCCCTTGGATCACAGATCTGTAGAACATGACAAAGCCTTAAAAATATCTTGTACCAGTGTTGCAAGTGAAAAAGCTAAGACTCAGAGAGATTGAGACACCCAAGTACACAAAGCCAAAGTGGTAGCTTATCAAGGTCTTGAATTCAGGATTCAGAGCTGCCAAGTCAGTGATCTTTCCATCAAAGTATACTGCCCTGAGATCACACGTGGTTATACCAATACCTGTGCTAAACAAAACAAAACAAAAAAATCACATGCCAACTTACAGTGTTAGTATACAGATGCTCTGTTAACTTCTTTGAATAATTGTGAATGAAATATTTCAAGTTCATATCAACTGTTCATACCATCCCAGAATTATTCTTTCATCACCACCCAATGAAAGAATGCATGAGGAGCCATATGTCCACTTAAAACATATCATTCAAATTTATTTATTTCCTCATACACCCTGGGCATTTTCACATTCTTTTTTAATTTATATATGACAGTGGAATGCATTACAATTCTTATTACACATACAGAACACAATTTTTCATATCTCTGGTTGTATACAAAGGATATTCACACCAATTTATATCTTGATACATGTACTTTGGATAATAATGATCATCACATTCCACCATCATTTCTAACCCCATGCCCACTCCCTTCCGCTCCAACTCCTCTTCCATATCTAGAGTTCATCTATTCTTCCCATGCTCCCTCTCCCTATCCCACTGTGAACCAGCCTCCTTATATCAGAGAAAACATTTGGTATTTGGTTTTGGGGGGATTGGCTAACTTCACTTAGCATTATCTTCTCTAACTCCATCCATTTACCTGCAAATGTCATGATTTTATTCTCTTTTATTGCTGAGTAATATACCATTGAGTATATATGCTAATTTTTTTTTTTATCCATTCATCTGTTGAAGGGCATCTAGGTCCCACAGTTTAGCTATTGTGAATTGTGCTGCTATAAACATTGATGTGGCTGTGTCCCTGTAGTATGCTGTTTTTAAGTCCTTTGGGTATAGACCAAGGAGAGGGATAGCTGGGTTAAATGGTGGATCCATTCCAAGTTTTCCAAGAAATCTCCATACTGCTTTCCATATTGGCTGCACCAATTTGCAGTATATGAGTGTACCTTTTTCCCCACATCCTCACCAACATTTATTGTTGTTTGTCTTTATAATAGCTGCCATTCTGACCAGAGTGAGATGAAATCTTAGAGTGCTTTTGATTTGCATTTCTCTAATTGCTAGCAATGATGAACATTATTTCAAATATTTGTTGATTGATTGTATATCATCTTCTGAGAAGTGTCTGTTCAGGTCCTTGGCCCATTTATTGATTGGGTTATTTTTTTTTTGTGTGTTTAACTTTTAAATTCTTTATATACCCTAGAGATTAGTGCTCTATCTGATGTGTTAGGGGTAAAAAATTGCTCCTAAGATGTAGGCTCTCTATTCACCTCAACACATTGTTACTTTTGCTGAGAAGAAACTTTTTATTTTGAGGTCATCCTATTTATTGATTTTTCTATTTTAATTCTTGTGCCAAAGGAGTCTTATTAAGGAAGTTGGGGCCTAATCCCACATGATGGAGATTAGGGCCTACTTTTTCTTCTATTAGACTCAGGGTCTCTGGTTTTATTCCTAAGTCCTTGATCCATTTTGAGTTGAGTTTTGTGCATGATGAAAGATGGGGGTTTAATCTCATTTTGTTGCGTATGGATTTCCAGTTTTCCCAGCATCATTTTTTGAAGAGGCTATCTTTTCTTCATTGCATGTTTTTGGCACCTTTGTCTAATATAAGATAATTGCAATTTTGTGGGTTAGTCTCTATGTCCTTTATTCTGTACCATTGGTCTACCAGTCTGTTTTGGTGCCAATACCATGCTGTTTTTGTTACTATTGCTCTGTAGTCTAGTTTGAAGTCTTGTATAGTGATTCCACTTGCTTCACTCTTCCTGATAAGGATTGCTTTAGCTATTATGGGTCTCTTATTTTTCCAGATGAATTTCCTGACTGCTTTTTCTATTTCTATGTGGAATGTCATTGGGATTTTGATCAGAATAGCATTAAATCTGTATAGTGCTTTTGGTAGTATGGTCATTTTGATAATATTAATTCTGCCTATCCAAGAGAAAGGTAGATCTTTACATTTGCAAAGGTCTTCTCTGACTACTTTCTTTAGGGTTCTGTAATTTTCATGATATAGATCATTCATCTCTTTCATTAAGTTAATTCCCAAGTATTTTTTTTTGAGGCTATTGTAAATAGGATAGATTTCCTTGTTTCCCTTTCTGAGGATTTGTCACTGATATACAGAAATGCCTTTGATTGATGGATGTTGATTTTATATTCTGCTACTTTGCTGAATTCATTTACTATTTCTAGAAGTTTTCTGGTGGAACTTTTATGGTCTTCTAGGTATAGAATCGTATCATTAGCAAATAGTGCCAATTTGAGTTCTTCTTTTCCTATGTATCCCTTTAATTTCTTTTGTCTGTCTAATTACTCCTGCCAGTGTTTCAAGAACTATGTTAAGTAGAAGTGGTGAAAGAGGGCATCCCTGTCTTGCTCCAGGTTTTAGAGTGGATGCTTTCAATTTTTCTCCATTTAAAATGATGTTGGCCTGGGGCTTAGTATAGATAGCCTTTATGGTGTTGAGATATATTCCTGTTATCCCTAGTTTTTCTAGTGTTTTGGATATAAAGAGGTGCTGTATTTTTTCAAATGCTTTTTATGTGTCTACTGAAATGAGCATATGATTCTTATCTTCAAATCTATTGATGTGATGAATTACATTTGTTGATTTCTGTATTTTGAACCAACATTGCATCCCTAGGATGAATCCCACTTGATCGTGTTGCACAATCTTTTTGATATGTTTTTGTATTCGATTTGCCAGAATGTTATTGAGAATTTTTGCATCTATGTTCATTAGAAATATTGATCTGAAGTTTTCTTTTTTTGATGAGTCTTTGCCTGGTTTTGAAATCAGGGTGATATTGACCTCATAGAATGAGTTTGGCAGTGCTGTCTCTTTTTCTATTTCCTGAAATAAATTGAAGAGTATTGGTGTTAGTTCTTCTTTAAAGGTCTTGTAGAACTCAGCTGTGTATCCATCCAGTCCTGGGATTTTCTTGGTTGGTACTTTTGATGGTGTCTTCTATTTTATCTCTTGAAGTTGATCTGTTTAAATTGTGTATAGCATCCTGATTCAATTTGGGCACATTATATGACTCTAGAAATTTGCCGATGCCTTCGATATCTTCTATTTTATTGGAGTACAAGTTTTCAAAATAATTTCTAATGATATTCTGTATTTCTATAGCATCTGGTGTGATATTTCCTTTTTCATCATGTATGTTATTTGAGTTTTCTCTCTCCTTCTCTTTATTAGCATGGCTAAGTGTCTGCCAATTTTATTTATTTTTCCAAAGAACCAACTTTCTGTTTTGTCAATTTTTTCAATTATTTCTTTTATTTCAATTTCATTGATTTCAACTCTGATTTTAATTATTGCTGTCTTCTGCTTTTGGTGTTGATTTGTTCTTTTTTCTAGGACTTTGAGATGTAATATTAAGTCAGTTATTTGTTGACTTTTTCTACTTTTAAGAAATGAACTCCATGCAATGAACTTTCCTCTTAGAACTGCTTTCATAGTGTCCCAGAGATTTCAATATGTCATATCTGTGTTCTCATTCACCTCTAAATTTTTAAAATCTCCTCCTTTATGTCTTCTGCAACCCCCTGTTCATTCAGTAGCATATTATTTAGTCTCCAGGTGTCGTAGTAGATTTTATTTCTTATTTTGTCATTGATTTCTAATTTCATTCCATTATGATCTGATAGAATACAGGGTAGTATCTTTACTTTTTTATGTTCGCTAAGAGTTGCTTTTTGGCATAGTATATGGCCTATTCTGGAGAAGGATTCATGTGCAGCTGAGAAGAAAGTGTATTCTCTCATTGAAGGATGAAATATTCTATATGTGTCAGTTAAGTCTAAGTTATTGATTATATTATTGAGTTCTATAGTTTCTTTGTTCAGCTTTTGTTCAGAAGATTTATCTAGTGATGAAAGAGGTGTGTTAAAGGCATCCAAAATTATTGTGTTGTGGTCTATTTGACTCTTGAACTTGAAGAGTTTGCTTGATGAATGTTTGGGGCATATATATTTATAATTATTAAGTCTTATTGGTGTATGGTTCCCTTGAGAAATATGTAGTGTCCTTCTTTATCCTTTTTGATTGACTTTAGCTTGAAGTCTACTTTATTTAATATGAGGATGGAAACCCCTGCTTGCCTCTGTAGTCCATGTGAGTGGTATTTTTTTTTCCCAACCCTTCACCTTCAGTCTGTGGATGTCTTTTCCTATGAGATGAGTCTCTTGGAGGCAGCATATTTGGGGGTCTTTTTTTTTATCCAATCTGCTAGTCTATGTCTTTTTATTGGTGAGGTTAGGCCATTAACATTCAGGGTTATTATTAAGACATGATTTGTATTCCCAGCCATTTTTGTTTATTTTTGACACTTAACGTAACTTGGTTTCTCCTCTGATTAGATTTGCCTTTAGTGTAATACCTCCCTCTGCTAATTTTCATCATTGCTTTTCATTTCCTCTTTGTGGAATATTTTGCTGAGGATGTTCTGTAGTGCAGGCTTTCTAGTTGTAATTTTTTTTAACTTTTGTTTATCATGAAAGGTTTTTATTTCATCATAAAATCTAAAGCTTAGTTTTGCTGGATATAAGATTCTTGGTTGGCATCCATTTTCTTTCAGAGTTTGGTATATGTTGTTCCACGATCTCCTGGCTTTGATGGTCTGAGTTGAAAAATCTGAGATACTAATTGGTCTCCCCTTATATGTAATCTGATTCCTCTCTCTTATGGCTTTTAAGATTCTATTCTTATTCTGTATGCTAGGCATTTTCATTATAATCTGCCTTGGTTTAGATCTGTTGTAATTTTGTACAATTGTTGTCCTGTAAGCCTCTTGTATTTTGTTTTCCAATTTATTCTTCATGCTTGAGAAATTTTCTGATATTATCTCATTGAAGAGATTTGCATTCCTTTGGTTTCAAACTCTGTGCCTTCCTCTATCCCAGTAACTCTTAGATTTGGTCTTTTGATGCTGTCCCATAATTCTTGGATGTTCTGTTCATGGTTTCTTACTATCTTCACTGTGTGATCAACTTTATTTTCCAGATTGTATACTTTGTCTTCATTATCTGATGTTCTTTCTTCCAAGTGATCTAGTCTGTTGGTTATGCTTTCTACTGAGATTTTTCTTTGGTTTAGTGTATCCTTTATTTCAAGGATTTCTGGGGTTTTTTTTCAGAGTCTCTGTTTCTTGAAGTAATCTTTTTCTACCTGTATTTGCTCTCTTATCTCTTTGGTGGAGTGATCAATTTTTGCCTGTGTTTGCTCATTTAGGTCGTTCTTTAATTCACAGGTCATTTTAATTATGAACCTTCTGAACTCCTTCTCTGACATTTCATCAACTTTGCTGTCCATGGGTTCTGTTATTATAGTGTCCTGGTTTGTTTGGGGCACTTTCCTCCCTTGTTTTTCATGTTGTCTATGTGTATTCCTTTCTTGCAGTGTGGATCTGAGATATTACAGTTTCTTCCCTATATTCTTGTAGTTACCCATGCAGATTTTCTGTACCTCACCTTGATGTTGGGCTTCCAGACCCTGCTAGTGTCCCTCAATGTATGCTACTTCACCTAAAGGTGGTGGCAGCAATAGCCAAGGTAACTCGAGATAATAGTGGAGGTGCCCCAAGATGGAAGTAATGTCTTACAGAGATGGGGCTGAAAGAGTGGGCCTCACACTTGCTTTGGGATGCCTGCTCTGAGATGCAGCTATTTCTAGGCCCTATTTTTTGTCAAAAAGGTAGGGGCTACTGAATGGGGAAGGCTATGGTGATGACTGCAGTGCCCCAAGATGGAATTTCACTAGACTTAGGCTCCCAGATGGGGCGTGCGGGGGTGGGGATGGAACTCGGACCTTCCCTGGACCTGAGTCCTGCTCAAGTCGATGTGGACAGTTATGGGCTGGGACTGGGCTCCTGTGGTAGTCTGCTGGTCGGAAGAGGCAGTCCTATGCCAGAGGCTAGGCTGTGGTGGGTGTCTACCCTATGGGTGAAAGGGTGGACCCAGGCCTACTATGAGCTGATGTGGGCAGTCTGGACTGGGTCTGGGCTCCTGCAGTTGTCTGCTGGTCAGAAGAGGTGGTCCTGTGCCAGTGGCTGGGCTCCAGTGGATGCCTGCAGGTGGAGGGGTGGACCTGAGCCTACTGTGAGCCTTGGTCTTGCATAGGCAGATATGGGCTCATTTTCACATTCTCAAAGCTTACTCAAAGGCATAGACTTGGGCAGAGGACCATCTAATAATCAAATAGCACATTAACTGATTTTTAAAATTCAAATATAAATTTCCCACTTCTTATTCTCTATTAATCATATTTCCACAAGCTTCTTTCTAGTTCAGAAACAATTTTATGTGTATTAAGAGGATGCCTGGGACTGGGGTTGTAGATCACTGGTAGACTGCAAAGTAAATAAACTGAATTTGAGCAACCTAAATGCCAATTGTGAGAAAAGCCACCCAGAGAAAGATATCTTTCATAATGTCCAAAACACATGTCAAACTGAAGTGTCTTTGGGGGTAAATATGTAGATGTAGTTTAACATTACAGCAGAAATAGGGGGTGTAAGAAGTGCAAAAGACTGTATCCATAGCCAAAATTCTCCCTGTATCCATATCCTTTACCATGTAACTTTGCAACCTTTTCCGATATGGGTGGAGTGCAATTCCTCACCCCTGGGCTTACCCATGTGATAGATTTTGATAAGATATAGAAAATGTGATACATAATCTTTAAAATTACCTTCATGATTGGACTAACTCATTCTCTTTTTAAATATTTGTTAGTTGTAGATGGACACAATACCTTTATTTTACTTGTTTATTTTCTATGTGGTGCTGAGGATAAAACCCAGTGCCTCACACATGCGAGGCAAGTGCTCCACCACTGAGCCACAACCCCAGCCCCTGGAATCACTCATTCTTGTACTTATGCCTTCCTCATAAGAAAGACTTGCTAAACTTAGCCTGCTGTTCCCAGAAGGAGGATGAGAAATTTGTAGAGCAGGGCTCCCTCAGCTAATGTGCCCCAACCTGCCCAGCCTAGAATAATACCTGAGCCAACAGAGATGCATGTGGAATAATCAGTAATGACTGATATTTTAAGCCACTGTTTTTTTTGGGGGGGGGGGTAGTTTGTTATTCAACAATAGCTGCCTGATATAGAGTGGTTCCTCATAGTTTAGAGCTATCTATCAATTCACAGAAGTATGCTGAGGATCACAAAAGTGGCTGAGGATCTTGAAAAACAAGAATAACTCTTCTCATGGGGAAACTCACAAACCCTGAATGAGCTTCCTATCTAGCAAGAAAGGTGAATTTAGGGGTAGGAAGTAGAGAAGGGGGTTCCAGTAATGACACTAATTTGATTGGACAGCTTTATTAGAGCCAAGATTTCTCTCCTGAGATCACAGGGATTGGCACAGATGGTGGAATTAGATTTTGTAAGGCTTGGCATACAGAAGGTGCGTAATGTTTTTGTGTGAGTAAATGAATGAATGATTCAATGAAAGAAACTAACATCTAAAGTAAGGTCAGACTAGTGTTTGGCAAAAAAAAAAGAATTGAAGCAAGAAGATATGGAAGCTAAATTATGAGTGGGCCAGGGGTGTGCTGGGAGCTTTACAAAGCTCCTAACAAGAGTAGGCACAAGCAGGATGAAGTAGTATAACTAGGAACTTGCAGGTATCTATTAGAAAAGCATTGGTGATAAGATTATGTGACAGAATGGCATGAGGGACTATTTGAGACACTTTTCTTCTAGAGATTATTGAATATACATTATAGAACACAATAGAGATTATAAATGAAATCAAATTTTATTTCAAAAAAAGATAATGTCTCCTTGACTGATTTTAAATAAGACTTAGAATTTGGTCCATAGATTCCATGCCTCCTAGCATTTTCCATAAAAAGAAAAACTTGAATTGTTGTGGGGGGTGAGAAAGATGGCTTCTTGAGGATTTACATAGGGTTCACCTGCAAATGGACATGCAACTACAAATCTTGAACACTGTTCCTATATCAGTGTTTCTATATTCTTATGTTATTCCTGTATTTCTAAAGAGAGATCATCCCTTCACTTTACCTTCCTGAAAGAGAGATACTCTCCCAATCTTGAGAAAACAAATCAGTCTTTGGACAGGTCTGCAATTAGGAGGAGATGGCTTTATCATTATACATATTGCTCTGCTTCTGAAGTTACTGAGGAGAAATGGAAGGAATAAGAGCCAAGGTTGCTTATAAAAAAAAAGTGCCAGACCACTCAAGTTCATAGGTTTCACTTGGAAAGATATGGAAAGATAATTCCTTCCTAAGTAGGGCTATTGGGATCATCTCCTGCCCACACTAAGTGTCTTGAGAATATAGTGGTCAGTCAATAAAACAATAAAGAATTGATTCAACCAACGTGCCATTTGTGGTGATATAAGGAGATAATTTTTTCCTCTCACTGTTCCTTGTTGAAACACCTGAGAATGTATAACTTGCTGAAAGGAGGAATATGGAATCAGGAAGACCATAGACCATGCCCCTCCCTCAAGTTTGCAGAGAAGTGGATCTCAACTCTATTATACTCAATGACCTTTTCCCTGTTTTTTTTTTTTATATAAATCATGGTATAGCATACATTATACAAAATTTGCCATATTATCCAATTTTTAAATATTTTTAGTTGGTGATGGACCTTTATTTTATTTGCTTATTTCTATATGGTGCTGGGAATTGAACACAATGCCTCACACATATGAGGCAAGCACTCTACCACTGAGCTACAAATCCAGCCCCCATATTATCCATTTTAAGTGTACTGTTCAATAATGTTTTCAAGATTCATCCATATTATAGTATGTATCATAATTTCCTTCCATGTAAAGGCTCAATAATATTCAATTGAGTCTATATATTGCATTTTATTTATTCATTCATCTATTGATGGATGTTTGGGTTGCCTCCACCTTTTGGCTACAGTGAATAATGCTGCTTTCAACATGGGTCTACAAATATCTCTTCAACTTTGAGGGGTATATGCCCAGAAGTTGAATTGCTAGATTATATGATAATTCTATTTTTAATATTTTGAGAAATATCCACTCTGTTTTCTTAAGAAATACTTTATGTTGTCCCTCTTACTATACCCAAATGAAATATATGGATAACATATTCTATTTTTCATAAGTAATTTTTAAATATCTATGTAATATTTTGTGATCTAAAGAACAAATAAAAATAAAGTTATTCATAATACAAACTGTATTTCAAATGGAAATATTTGGGCATGATTACACTAGAAAGCATCATATGCTTATTCCCATGCATAATAAATAAATTCAAATTTTAAAGAAATAAGAAAATTCAAATGTGTATCACTAGGTGAAAGAAGCTTATATGAAAAGGCCACATACTCTATGTATTATTCAGAGTTCTGATTTCAATTATACATCATTCTGGAAAGGGCAAAACTAGGGGGACAGTAAAAAGATCAGTAGTTGCTAGGGTTTTGGAGAAATGAACACAAGAGGCTTTTAGGGCAGTGAAAGAACTCTATGGTCTTGTAATGGCAGATACATGCCATTATAAATTTGACCAAACTCATAGAATATACAACACCATGAATCCTAATGTAAACTATGAACTTTGGGGAATAATTACGAGTCCTTGGTACATTCATTATAACAAATGTACTACTCTGGTACAGGGTATTGAAGGTAGGAGAGACTGTGTACAAGTGAAGTGTATGGTGACTCTCTGTACTTTCTGCTTAATTTTGCTGTGAATGTAAAGCTACTCCAAAAAAAATAAATAAATAAAGTCCACATTATTAAGAATTACCTAAAAAGTCAAGAGCCAAACAAGGTAATTTTCAATTTTTAAAAAAGAAATAAGGCATACTCAATTGAATATTATTGAAACTTTTAACATTTTGGACATTTTGAAATAAATACAATCTAAATAGTTGTATTCATGTATATTCCTGGGATATCCATAATGGGACAGGTACATATGCAGACTAAGTCAGGTATATTGTGTTGGCCACACAATAAATGTAAGTGGTATTACCATTAGTGGCATGATTTTCCATGTTGCTAAACATTTCTTAATAAAAGTCCAAGTAAAATTCTTTTCTAGTGTATATTATAGCAGCATCTATATTCCTGGAAATATGGTGAGTATTAAATTATGCAAGATGCTTTTTATATTAAAACAATTGAATTATTAAAATAATTTCAACCTTATGAGTTACATAATTAGTATAAAAATTCCCATGTGCTTTTTATCCAATTCACCAATTGTTAACACTCTTCCCTATTTGTTTTATCATTTTATTAATAGATAGATATCAGTATATTTCTTCTGAATCATCTAAGAGTAAATTGCAGAAATTATACCCATTTGCTCTTAGATACCTTAGTATATATTTTATAAAATTAAAAATATCCTCTTACATAACCATATTACCAAAATCAGGAAATTTAACACTGATACAATACTATTATTTAATCCATAATTCATATTTCAATTTTACCAATTAAATAATGTCCTTTATAGCAGTTCTTTTAAGATCCAGAATCTAGTTTAGCCCCAAATATTGCATTAAATTGTCAGATTGCTTTAGTCTCCTTTAGTCTGAAAACATCCTGCAGCTTTTTATATTTTACAACACTGTTATTTTTGAAGAATTATTGAGTAAATCTCCATTTGTATTTGTCTGTTTTTTTTTCTAATGATTGTATTCAGATTATGTGCTTTGGGCGGGAATACTACAAAATAATGGTGTACCCTTCTTAGTACATACCATGAGAAAATAAATGATACTGTTTTGTTACTAGTGATGGATCATTTTTACTGAAGTTATTCTCTAGGAAAAGCAAACTCTCATCACCCATGCTGCTCAATTTTTGTGCTTGTTCATAAGTAAGCAAAAGCATAAATTCATTTGACCTAAACACAGTATTTTATTTGAAAAGAAAATCAATCCCCAGTCAACATAACCTGTTGAATATCACCTTTGACATGAGCTGAGAGTTTTGAATTCAGATTTAAATTATGTCAAAAATTAATGTGCCTGGTGACACATCCTGTCAAAGGCTTAGATGGAACTTAGCTGGTAGCCAAAGTATATTACTTTACAGTCAGTGCGCTAGGTGACTGCATGCATCAGAAGGAAAGGGGACCACCTCATGTGACTGCATATTGGGTCTTTGCGAAGGGTTAGCTGCAAAATGCTTTCCCACAGCTCAGTGAAATAAAAAGGATGAGATTCATTTTTCTCTCATTTTGCTTTCATCTGATTTTGTTCTGCTAGCAAAGTACTTGAAGTAAAGCATCTATTAATCTTGGAACAACCACTGAATTTAATTACCATGTCTAATGTTAGCTTGTACAAAGTGTTATAGGGATATGTTTTCTTCCATAAGAAGTACAGTACAATATGTTCTTGTATTTCAAATCCATTTCACTTAATTCCAGTGCTTTGACAGGAAAAAGCAATACTGCTGCCGACCTTCATATTCAGGCTGGTATCTCTCTCTGAACTGCACACCTGAGAAAAATCGCATCCCACTTGTCTTCATCTGAACATGCTGCTATGTAGAACTATTTCCGTTTGCTACCCACCCTTCAACAATAAAAAAAGGATGAGGAGAGCATGAATAAATGTTGCATTCCAAGAGACTATGATGAATTTTATTAGTGTACAAAGCATATTGCATGAATTTACCAGGGGTCTTTATTCTGAGCTCACATATGTTCTGCAAAGCTGTCATTTTAAGCTGCTCAAAGAGTGGTGCTAAGTGGGATCATTGCATCTCCTTGTATGGCTATTCACCTTTTCTGGTGGGGTGGTGGGTGGGTATTAAACTTCAGATGCTGTGATGGGAATCTATGCAAAGTTTATGCATCCCTACATTTTTAGAAGTAAGTAGAGATAAAAACAGAAAGTTATCTCAATTCTCTCTGGGAGTCTCTTGGATTAAAATGCTATTAAAAACTATTTAAAACTGGGATGTTGGGTAAGAGGTACAAGGGGAATATGCACATAGAAATCAACTCTACTGACATGTAAAATAATGGCTCTCCATTTTTCCAAATGAGTGAAGGAAAGAATTTAATAAACAGGTAGTTAGGTTACATATTTTTAAACACCACACTAACTTGTTAAGATCTGTCAAACAGGGTGGGTGCAGTGGTGCACACCTGTACTCTCAAAGGCTTGGAGGTTGAGGCAGGAGAATTACAGATTTTAAGCCAGCCTCAGCAACTTAGTGAGACCCTATCTCAAAATAAAATATAAAAAGGGCTGGGGATGTGGCTCAGTGGTTAGCATCCCTGGGTTCAATATCTGGTACAAAAACAAAAGATCCTATTTGACGGATTTTTTGTTTATCTAGAGAATCTAAAAGGGGGATGATGATATCCATGCATAGTTGAGATCCTAGTCATGAAAATGGAGTAGAAAGCCTCTCGTTTTTTTAACCTTTGAGATTTTCATGCAAAGAGATGGTCTTATGAGATCAAATCAGAAACAATTATTTGAAACAAGTATAACAATCTTGTCTTCACCATCAAAAATATTCCTCTGGGTTTTATATCATACTTGAGTCTTATTCACTATTGAAATTTATTGTATATTATAATAAAATGTATCATGCTTCAGTTTCAGTCCTCTCTAAAAGAAACCAGTGCACACTTTTGAATAGAACTATACAAACTGAAACTTTCAAAATATGATAATAAACAATAACAAAGTAATGAATCATCATCTTAAATTTGAGCTATGATGATGTCAATCATACATATCAATGTTTATATTTTTATTACTTAAATTCTCAACCCTTCACTTATACATGTATTGATTCTACTGCCTTTTAGGCCCTATTTAGGCCTTCTCACTTTCATATCTTCTACTTTCCTACCTAAGTAACCAAACCCTCCTTTCCCCATCATGTGCTTTTCCTGCCCCTGTTCCTTCTGTCTCCTTGTCCTGACTGCCACCATTCTTTTTCCATATACACCTTCAAGTCTCTAAATCTATCTCATCCTTCTGGACTTGGTTTACATACACCCTCCTGACTGAATATAGCCTCCCTCTTAATCTTTTAATCACATCTCTTGTTCTGTGTTTTGTACCTTTTATTCATTCATTTATGCAACAGTTATTTATTAAATTTCTTTTCAGTGCTAGGTGGCATGTGCCAGAGATAGCTATAAATAAGACCTTATCGATCTGGATTTTCAGGCAGATCACATTCTCTCATGAACTATAGACATTAAGGAAAGAATTATAAAATTTATGATTTTTTTAAAGAGGGAAGAGAGAGAATTTTTTAATATTTATTTTTCAGTTTTTGGTGGATGCAACATCTTTATTTTATTTGTATGTGGTGCTGAGGATCGAACCCAGTGCCCCACACATGCCAGGTGAGCGCATTACCACTTGAGCCACATCCCCAGCCCAAATTTATGAATTTTGTAAAAGAAAAAACACAATAGGATGTGGGTGTGCCTAACAAGTTATGACCCTAACCTGGTCTAATGGGTCAGCAATGCTGTCCTTGGTTCAAATGGATCAAATTATTTGACATGAGAATTGAGTTACACTTTACTTGGTTTGAATCACATGAGATGCATTGTTCTGGAATTCCCAGATCAACCCACTCACATTCATACTTGGGCTACAGAAAGCAATTGCAAATAATGTTGATAAATAGTGGGTACACAGTGTGCACATGTAAGTATTCCCCAGGGATTTACAAAGATTTGAACCTGCCCATTTCATAAGGAAAACCTTTCCTAAGCCCTTTGAGCAGGCCTGACCTAGTGGCAAGTGCTTGGGGCTACAGTGGTGCTGATGACATACTCTCTCCTTCAAAGAGCTCATTATATAACAGGAAAACATGCCTGTGAACAAATAATTGGTTATTGATCTGTGTACCCATCCGTCTGGTTTAGTGCCTCTGGCTTTGTGCTCTTGTGCTGGATCCCTTCAGTCTCAGACTCTCTTTAAGTACTTCACTAGCAAGGGAGTCATCCAGTGTCATTTCCAGGCTGATTCTTATGTGATACTCAAAAATACTTTGTAAGCAAATCTTGATGTTTCTCAGACAGCTTCCTTATAATGTTTTAATGGGGTATCAAACTATGTCTACTGAGGCCCTAACTACTTTGTGAAATGGCAGAGAAAGGGATGACCTAATTATCTATTTTGTCTTCTTATATAGTTCCTAATTTTTAGTTTCAAAGACTCATTTACAATGAAAAAAAACATTTTTGTTTCAGAGGAATTTAAAGAGTAGATAGAGGGGTAGAACTTATAACTCTTTCTCTTTGGGGATTCTGTACACACATAAGAAATAGAGAATCCTCAATAACTATAATTGCATATTCTCACCCTTTATTTTATTCAAATAGGAAACAAAGTGGATCATAGAAGAATGATGTCATTCCATCATTTTTTAAAATTTTTTTTAGTTGTTGATAGACCTTTATTTATTTTACATAGTGCTGAGAATCGAACCCAGTGCCTCACACATGCCAGGCAAGTGTGCTACCGCTGAGCCATGGCCACAGCCCCATTCCATCATTTTTATTACAATAAGACTGATTAATATTTGGCCAGTATGACCCCAATATTGTTATAATTAAGATCAGGTTTATGATTTAAACATAAAAAAATGATGACTTCCTTAGGGTCTTTCTGTATACAATGAGGAAAAGAAATCATGACTACTCAGAAAATAATGAATAAGACATAGAAACAATCTAAAAGCTTCTAGCTGATATCAAATCTAAAACGGCAATAATACAAAACTAAAACAGATGATGATAATTTCCCCAAATAGGAATGGAATATGTAAATTTATTTTTTTGCAAATAAATTATCAGTGAAGGGTATGGTAAATAAGTAGGGAAAGAGGGCTGGGGTTGTGGCTCAGTGATAGAGTACTTGACTCACACATATGGAGACACTCGATTCGATCCTCAGCAACATAAAAATAAATAAACAAAATAAAGATATTGTGTCCATCTATAACTAAAAAATATTTTAAAAAATAAGTAGAGAAGGAAGCATAAAGAATATTTCCTCCAAAGAAAATATTTCTTCCTACCTAACAAAATTTTCTGTATTCAAAACCATGTTACCACTATTCTTACCCTTCAGGGTTTCCTAGTCATTTTAAAACACATGAGCAGTCTTGTCCTACTTTGCTCCTAAAAAATCATGGTTCCCCAAGATGTTTATTAAGAACAGGGCTGGAGTTGTAGCTCAGTGGTAGAGCAGTTGCCTAGCATGGGTTTGATCCTCAGCACACATAAAATAAATAAATAAAATAAAGGTGTATCTACATCTAAAAATATTTTTTTAAAAAAAGAACAAATGGAAAGATGGCAACTTTACAGAGAAGAAACCCAAAAGACACCACATTAACCAAATTATCAATGTTACCATTATTAATAATGGGGCAAACTGATATCATGAACCTCTTGATATGAAACACTGAGAAGGAAACATCAGTTCTGAAGCATTCTGCCAAATAAGCTCACCTCAGTTTAATCATGAGAAATCATCAGGCAAACACAAATTAAGAAACTTTCTATAAAATGACTGATTAGCACTCTTGAAAAGTATCAAGGTCATTAAAGTCAAGAAAAGAATGAAGAACTGTCACATATTGAGGAGACTAAGGAGACATAACAATTTAAAGATATGTCGGATCCTAGCATTAATCTTAGACTAGTAAAAGGACTTTAGTGGAAAAAAATTAGCAACATTTGAATGATATCTAAAATTTAACTAATAATATTGTATCAATGTTAATTTCCTGTTTTTTAATAATTTTACCATGGTTATATAGCATATTAATTAGGTAAAGCTGAATACTATGGTTTGAATATGTCTCCAAAAATGTTGGAAAAATATGGTTTAGATATGAGGTGTCCCCCAAAAAACTCCTGTGTTAATGCAGGAATGTTCAGAGGTGAAATGATTAGATCAGAAGAGTTGTAACCTGATCAGTCCATTTTAGTTTGAATGGACTACTGGGTGGTAACTGTGGGTAGATTGGGCATTGCTGGAGGAGATGAGTCACTTAGGGCATACCCTGTATGGGTTCATCTTTTTGGGAGTTCCTTCCCCTCCCTTTCTCTGCTTCCAGGCCAGCCATGAAGGGATCAGTGTTACTCTATCACCGTGATGCCCTCCCTGCCTCACCTTGGACCCACAGCAATAGACTTGGCCTCCTGTGTATTGAACCTCTAAATCTAAACCCCTAATATTTTTTTTTCTCCTCTACGTTTTCTTATTGGGTATTTTGGTCACAGTGATGGAAATCTGACCAACACAACCCCTGATGCAAATATGTTGAGAGGTAGAATCTTTAAGAGTTGTTTAGGCCCTAAGGGATGTATCTTCATGAATGGATTAATGTCATTAAGGAGGAAGTGGGTCACTGTCATGCCACTGGGTTTGTTATAAAAGCAAGTTTGATACTCTCTTGCTCTCTTGAGTGTTCTCTTGCTCTTCCTCCTATCACCATGGACTGACACAGCAAGAAGGCTCATTCCTTGATCTTATATTCCCAGTCTCAAGAACTATAAGATATAAATCTCTGTTCTTTATAAATAACCTAGTCAGTGATATTCTGTTATAGCACCACAAAATGGACAAAAACACTGTGTAAAGGATATATGGGAATACTATACACTGTTTTTGCAAATTTTCTCTAAGTCTGAAATTATTTAAAAATAAAAAGATTTTAAGAATCACATGGCACATGAATGTTAATGGGTAACTTTCACAGTATAAGTGGAGATATATTATAATGTGACCAAAATAAGATTAGTCAGGATGATATTATTTCAAGGCTGTAATTATCTGTAATACCCCTTTATCCAGTCTTAATTAATGGGGTCCACCATTAGTATCATTATATATATATATATATATATATATATATATATATATATATATATAT
>NW_026000249.1:10206475-10221996 GCF_001458135.2 Marmota marmota marmota | reverse complement strand
TCTCTCTCTCTCTCTCTCTCTCTCTCTCTCTCTCTCTCCTTTCTGATCATGATGTGAGCTGCTTCCCTGTGGCCACACGTTTCTGCCATGATACCTTCCCTCATCTTGAGCCCCAAGGATTGGAACCCGTCACTTATGGACTGAGCCCTCTGAAACTGTGAGCCCCTAAAAAGACTCTTACTCCTCTACAGTTGTTATGGTTGGGTCCTTTTAGTCACAGAACTGAAAAAAGCTGACTAAAACACTGGTCAAGTTTTTGGGATCTTCTAATATGGAATCATGTCATCGGCAAATAGGGATAGTTTGAGCTCTTCTTTTCCTATTTGTATCCCTTTAATTTCTTTCTTTTGTCTAATTGCTGTGGCTAGAGTGTTAATGACTAAGTTAAATAGAAGTGGGGAAAAAGGACATCCCTGTCTTGTTCCAGTTGTTAAAGGGAATGCTTTTTTTTTCAATTTAGAATGATGTTGGCCTTGGTTTTAGTATATATAGCTTTTATAATGTTGAGGTATTTTCTTACTATCCCTAGTTTTTCTAGTGTTTTGAACATGAATAGATTTGTATTTTGTCAAGTACTTTTTCTGCATCTATTGAGATTATCATGTGATTCTTTAAGTCTGTTGATGTGATGAATTACATTTATTGATTTGTGTTATGTTGAACCAAATTTGCATCCCTGGAATGAACCGTACTTGATCATGATGAACTATATATTTTTAATATGTTTTTATATGCAATTTTCCAGCATTTTATTAAGAATTTTTGCATCTATGTTCATCAGGGATATTGGTCTGAAATTTTCTTTCCTTGATGTGTCTTTGTCTGGTTTTGGTATTAGGGTAATACTAGCTTCATATAATAAGGATGGAACCCTTCCAAATTCTTCTATTTCATGGAATAATTTGAGGAGTATTGTTAATAATTCTTCTTGGAAGGTCTGGTAGAACTCAGCTAAGAATCCATTTGGTCCTTGGCTTTTCTTTGTTGGTAGATTTTTTATGACATCTTCAATTTCATTACATGAAATTGTTTTGTTTTAAATTTTGTAAGCCTTCCTGATTCAATTTGGGTTAGTCATATGTATCTAGAAATTTGCTGATGTCTTCAAGGTTTTCTATTTTATTGGAGTATAATTTTCAAAATAGTTTTTGATTATCTTCTGTATTTCAGTAGTGTCCATCATAATATCTTCTTTTTTGCATCACAAATTTTAGTAATTTGAATTTGTTCTTCTTCTCTTTTTTAGCTTGGCTAAGGGGTTTTCAATTTTACTTAATTTTTTAAAAGAACCAATTTTTTTCGATTTTTTAATTTTTTGTTTGATTGTTTTAAATTCATTGGTTTCACCTCTGATTTTAATTATTTCCTATCTTCTGCTTTTTGTGTTGATTAGTTCTTTATCTGGGGCTTTGAGATGTAATGTTAGTTTATTTATTTGATGACTTTCTATTCTTTTAATAAATGAGCTTAATGCAATGAACTTCCCTCTTAGAACTGCCTTCATAGTGTCCAAGAGATTTTGATAAGTTTTGCCACTATTCTCATTTACCAATATGTATTTTTTAAAATTTCATCCCTGATTTCTTCTACTATTCATTGGTCATTCAATAACATAGTATTTAGTCTCAAGGTATTAGAGTAGCTTCTATATTTTATTTTATCATTGGTTTCTAATTTCATTCCATTATGATCTGATAGAATGCATGGTATTATTTCTATATTTTTATATTTGCTAATCATTGCTTTATGGCCTAAAATATGATCTATTTTAGAGTAGGACCCATGTGCTGCTGAGAAGAAAGTGGATTCAGTTATTGATGAATGAAATATTCTATATATGTTTCTGAATTCTAAATCATTAATTATATCTTTTAGTTTTTTACCTTCTTTATTTAGTTTTTGTTTGGAGGCTCCAGCAGTGAGAGAGGTATAGTTAATGTCACCCAGTATTATTCTGTTGTGGTCTATTTGATTCTTGTTTGGGGCATAAATATTTGATTGTTATGTCTTATTGATGTATAATTCCCTTAAGTACTATGAAATGACATTTTTAGTTGCTGAGGGCCATTGCTAAGTAAGAATGACACATGGCAATTTATTTGTCAGCCTACCCAATGTTGCTTAGAGGAAGGACTCTCCATATTGACCCAGGTCATTTGCAGTGTCATTGCATGTAAGGTGACCTTGCTCAAGGACCAGGGCGGATCTGGGTTTAGGGCAGATCAGGGTTTAGGGCGTTCCCGGTTTAGGACAATCCGGGTTTAGGGCGGTTCCAGGTTTAAGGTGTACCCTGCTGGGAGTAAGGCGTATCCTGCTGCCTCAGGCGCGCCTGCTCGTTGAGTTCTCATTGAGTTCTCGTGGGATTCAGAGAGTATTTGGGATTTTGCCCGGAACGTGAATTCCCCCAGAACGTGTTTGTAGAGTGCCGGTGTGAGTTCGGGAATAAAGAGTTGCTGTTTGAATCTACAAGGTGTGTGGTGGCTCGTGATTTTGTGCCCAGCCAGACTGCGGCATTTAGTCCCTTCTGATTAGCTTTGGCCTGAAGTCTACTTTATCTGATATGAGGATAGAAATCCATACTTGTTTATGAGACCCATGTGAATGACATTTTTCCTCATCCTTTTCCCTTCAGTCTGTGGATGTCTTTGCTTATGAGGTAAATCTCTTTGAGACAGCATATTGTTGGGTCTTGTTTTTTTTTTTTTTTAATTCAGTCGGCGTGTGTGTGTGTGTGTGTGTGTGTGTCTGTGTCTCTGTGTCTCTGTATGTGTGTGTGTGTATACACACACACACATATATGTATACATGTGTGTGTATGTGTGTGTGTATATATATATGTGTGTGTGTATGTATATATATATATGTGTGTGTGTGTATACATATATATATGTGTGTGTGTGTATATTTTTATTTATTTATATGCAGTACTGAGAATCTAACCCAATGCCTCACACATGCTAGGCAAGTGTTACACCACTGAGCTACAGCCCCAGCTCCCAGTCTTTTGTCTTTTGATTGATGAATTTGGGCCATTTACATTCAATGTTATTATTGAGAAATGTTTTGTATTCCCTGTCAAATTGGTGAAAACTCTCTGGAAAGCAGTATGGAGATTCGTCAGAAAACTTGGAACAGAACCACCATTTGACCTAGTCATCCAATTCCTCAGTATATACCCAAGGGACATAAAATCAGCATAGTACAGTGACACAGCCACATCAATGTTTGTGGCAGTTCAATTCACAATAGCTAAACTATGGAAATGACTTAGGTGCCTTTCAACAGAAGAATGGATATAGAAGAATATATAATGGAATATTACTCAGCCTTAAAGAAGAATGAAATTATGGCATTTGCTGTTAAATGGATGGAACTGGAGACTATCATCTAAGTGAAATAAACCAATCCCAAAAACCAAAGGGCAAATGTTGTTTCTGATATGCAGAATAGAAGTTCACTGGATTAGACAAAGGGGAATGAAAAGAAGGAAGAAGGATGGTAATAGCAAAGACAGTAGAATGAATTGGGCTTCACTTTTCTATGTTCATATATGAATGCATGAATAGTGTAACTCCACATCATGTACAACCACAAGAATGGGAAGCTAGACTCCATGTATGTATGATATGTCAAAATATATTCTACTTTCAAAGTATCTAAAAAGAACAAACTAAAAAGTAAAATAAAATAATACATTGGTTACAGTTGTAAGAAGGCAAACATCACCTTATTTTGAGGAAAATTACTCTCTATATTTTTGTAATGAATTATGCAAACTTCAAATATCAGTTAAGAATCTGTTAATTTCCCATTGTAAGACAAATTTCCTTGAGCTCTAACCTAATCTAGAGTTCTGCTGAACTTTTTCAGGTCTCCACAAGCTCTTTAAAATGTTTGAAAATATGGGCCCCAAAACTGAAAGTTTCTCACCAGTGAGAGGTATATTCATACTGTATTATTTTCTTATAAACAAATTTATTATGACAAATGAAACATGAAACAATCCCCAAGGACATATTTCTAAAAATATTGGCACTTCCTTAAGAAGAGCCTTAGGCGGGTTCCTCAGGAGGTATTCCAGAAGAAGGTGTTGTATCATAGAGGATGACAGCTCCCTGTATTTTATTGCTCAGGAAGACCTTTCATTGGGACAAGATGTAGAGATGGAGAATAGTGATATTGATCATTCTGAACATCTGTACACCTAGGCTAACATGTGCATGTGTCTTAATTTTCATTCAAAAAGTTAAAATGATCAAAAATAGGAAAAAGCTTACAGACTAAGCAGTAAAGAAAGAAAATGTTTTGGTACAGGTACAACATGTGTTTGTACTTTAGGCTAAGTGTTATTAAAAAAGTCAAAAGCTTAAAAAAATAAGTTTATAAAATAAAAAGTTAAAAGCAAGCCAAGGTGTCAATTTATTATTGAAGAAAGATTTTTTTTAAAAAAATGTGTAGCCTAAGTGTACAGTGTTCATAAAGTCTACAGTAGTTTAAGATAATGTTATAGAGTTTCACATTCATATTCACTCACCACTCACTCACTGACTCATTCAGAGCAAGTTCCTTTCCTGTTAGAGCCATTCATGGTCAATGCCCTATGTAATTATACCATTTTTATTCACTTATAGTGTTTATACTATATTTTTACTGTATCTTTTCCATAATTAGACATGTTTAGATACAAAAATATTTACCATTGTGTTACAGTTACCTTCAGTATTCAGTACAGTTACATGTTGTATAGTTTTGTAGCCTAAATACAGTAAGTGTTACCACATTGGCTTAGGTGTATAGTTTATATGATCTAGGTTTGTGTAAGTATACTCTGTGATATTCACACAATGAAATAGTCATATATAATTAATTAGAATAAATTAAAAACAAAATAGTCCAATAATACATTTCTCAGAACATATCCCTATCATTAGGTAACAGGTGACTGTATATATTCAGAAGAAGAGAAAACATTTTCACAAAAACTTGTAAATGAATATCACGGCAACATTATTCATAATAACCTAAAAGTGGAAACAACATGAATATCTATCAGCTGATGAATGGGTAAATCAAATGTGGTATATCCATACAATGGATATTACTCAGCAATTAAATGAATAAATTACTGATACATTTTATAACGTAGATGAGCTTTGAAAACATTGTAATAAATGAAAGAGGCAAGTCATCAAAGACTATCTATTGTATCACTGTGCTTATATGAAATGTCCAGAATAGACAAATTTATAGCGATGGAAAATAGATTGGTTCTTAATTAGATCTAAGGAAAATGGTGACTGACTGCTAATAGATATAGGTTTTCTTTTAAGTGGAATAAAATTGTTCTAAAATTAGATTTTAGGCCAGTGCATTGGTACAGGCTTGTAGTTCCAGATACTGGGGGAGGCTGAGGCAGGTGGATCACTTGAGTCCATGAGTTTGGGGCCAACCTGAGCAACATAGCAAGACCCTGTCTCAAAAACAAATAGATCATACTGATAGTTCTATCACACTGTGGATATATTAAAAACCACTTGTAAGTATATTGTAAGTGGGTGACATGAACTGCATATTAGTTCTATGTCAATAAAACTACTTTTTCAAGTTGCATAGAGGTACCACCTCAAATTTTCAGGATATATTCATGCTTATCCTTCCTTTCACATCATCGTCTCATTACTAAATCCCTTTTGATAATGACATGTTTATTCATCAATCAACATATTTTTCCATTTTCCATTAGTGTACTTATCATGTAATTAGAATCTATCATGAGCAAAACTGTTGGCAATTCAAACATGATTTAAATAAGACATGCACTCCAATAAATCTACTATAATATAAAATGTAGTATATGCTATATTTACAATCTTATGAATTTTCAGAGAAGAGAGTGATTATCTGGGGGTTTGGCAGAGGCACCAGTAAAGCTTCCCAAAGAATAGAAGGTTGGTTTAGGTTTGGATTCATAGCATTTAATTGGGATACAAGAGAGACATTCTGGTGGAGGTGTCTAGGGGAATAGTTGGAAATATAGAGTAAAACACATTTAAGAGGTCAGAGCTGAAGCTGTACATTTAGGAACTTTCACTGAGGCAAGAGCAAAAGTAAGGTGTTGTATAAGAACTGGGAAAAAACTATAGATAAAAAAAAGAAGAAAGTGAACTCTATTATTGGGGAACAGCTTTATTTAGGAAGAAATTTTTAAAATATACGTCAAATAGATGGTCTGAATAGAGGGTAGAAAATCAGGAGAAGATAGATTCTGGTAAGTCAGAATAGGAAAATTTTAAAAACAAATCAAACAGAATAAAGATACATTAAAAAGTGTACTTCTTTGTCAAGAGATGCTTAGGAGTAACAGCCAAGAAAGTTGTTGCAGCAATGTGGTCAGGATCTTTACAGGAAACTGGGAAGTAAATGGATGGAGAAGAAATAGGATTACTAGAAATGGAAGACACTTCAAGAGACTTTAATAGCATGAAAGGAATGATATGGCATAGGGAGTGATTGGTGGTTCTGGAATGAGGAACTTGCTTATGAATGTGGTGGAGACTTGAGGGGAAATAACAAGGACATATATGGAGGGGTGAACCTTAGATCACTTAGTACAAAATAATAAATCATTCTTTTAGGTGGAAAGGAGGGGAAAATCTAAAGGTGAGTGAGAATACCAAGAAAGTGTGGTAGAGTGGAAGACAGCTGAAGAAGCTAATGGCATATGATTTTTGTCCTATTCTAATGAAGTCAGATAGAATGGATATGTTGGAAAGAACAGGAAAGCAGATGATGAGGGATTCAGGTACTGAAGGAAAAAGGTCTGGGGACTATGGAGATTGTCACTGGTATTTGTAAAAGGGCATGCTGAAAAACAGAAGGTGACAGCTCACATTAATTTGAAGTAAAATCATTGTTGGGGTTTTAAGGTTTTTCTCTAGTCATCCTGAGCATATTATTTGTAGTTTTCCTATAATTCTATTATTTCTTTTCTTTTTTTCTTATTTTTTATTCATTCTAATTAGTTATACATGACAGCTGAATGCATTTTGACATTTTATACACAAATGGAGCACAACTTCTCATTCCTCTGGCTGTACATGGTGCAGACTCACACTGGTCATGCAATCATACATGTATATAGGGTAATAATGTCCATCTCATTCCACCATCTTTCACACCCTCACACCCATTACCCTCTGCCAAATCCAAAGTTTCTCCATTCTTCCCTAGCCTCCCCCCCATCATGAATCGGCATCCACTTATCAGAGAAAACATTCAGCCTTTGGTTTGGGGAATTGGCTTATTTCACTTAGCATGATAGTCTCCAGTTCCATGCATTTACCAGCAAATGCCATAATTTCATTCTTCTTTATGGCTGAGCAATATTGTGTATGTGTACCACATTTTCTATATCCATTCATCTATTGAAGGGTACCTATGTTGTTTCCATTAGTGTTTAGCTATTGTGAATTGAACTGCTACAAACGTTGACATGGCTGTGTCACTGTAGTCCACTGATTTTAAGTCCTTGGTTATAAACTGAGTAGTGGGATAGCTACTGTTTTCTTTCTGATGACAAGTGTACATTTACTCTAAGAAATAACTATCAGCACAGGTCAAATGAAAACATTCCAGCCCAATATGCAACTTTCCCTACCCTTGTGCTTACCATAGCTTCATAGTTCCTACCTATTCCTCCCAATTTCCTTTCTGCCAAGATGTGTGTTAATGCACTGTCTCAAGGTGTGCTACTGATTGATTCATTCATTCATCCATGCACAAAAAGGAAAGTGTTCTTTTCTCTTATGAACAGGCTTTCCTATTATTTATTTATTTGGTGCCAAGAATTGAATCCAGGAGCACATAACCATGGAGCCACATCCCCAATCTTTTTTTTTTTTTTTTTTTTTTACTTTGTGACATGATCTCACTAAGTTACCAAGTTGCTGAGACTGACTTTGAACTTGCCAACCTCCTGCCTCAACCTCCTGCACCACTGGGATTACAGTCATGCACCATACACCAGGCTCAGGATTTCCTATGATTTGAAAGACTGTGTTGAAGAGTACATTTTAAACATTTTGTTCGTGGAGGACCTGTAATCTGGCAATGAAAGGTGGGCATGTGGTAGAGTAGATCAGGTAGTTGGATGAACAGTCAGACATGAAGACATTACATGTCTAATTTTGTCTTTTGTTCACTTCACTATAGTTTTCCTCTGGTCCTTTGCTTTATACTGTCCTTATTGAGCTCACCATCTTTGTTGATGACTGTATTATTATTCTGTCTCTTTCATACCAGTTTCCTAACCTCAGTGATTTCCATCTACACTGCATTTAGTCATTCACAATACTTCTGAAATAGCCATTTCTCAAAGTCTCTAAGAATCTGAACTCTCAAATTCCCCACATTCCTATAATTCCCATTTCAATATCATCACACATGATGAGCCTGAGCTTTCATTTCCTCATGACTGCTTCCAGGCTTTCCATCCTTTCTACTTTTTCTATCTTATCTCCCTAGTTTTAGTTAACAACTTTAGTCAAGCAAGTCATAGGTGTAAAAGCCCAAATGTATAATGCCCTATCCCTTTAATATTCCAGATTTCTCACTGCAGTGACTGTGTTACTAAAAGGCCCAACACTTTGTCAATTGGGTTCACTACAATTTGTGCTATCTAGTCTTAGATTTATTTTCTGTCCAAAGGAAAGCTTCTAAAGTACCTTCACAAAGTTTTCATTTTACCCATTTCTATTCTCATTAGAAATCATACCTTGAGACTATGAAGTTTACTCTCTTTGAGTACAGTATCTCAACCTCCCTTCTCTCCAGTTTAAACCCTCTTCACACTTCAACTTCTCTTTTTTCCTTTTTATTATTAAAAAATCAGATTGTTGCCACCCTCCTCCAATCCATCATAGAAAAAGATTGCCTAAAAGGCAACACTAATCCCTTTTTCAAAAAATTTCAATGGAATGGAATAGATTCCAAACACATTAGCCAGCCATTCAAGGCCCTCCAAAGGTGGTCAAAATTTACCATCCATAAGAGTCTTCTATTATTTCTTATATAACATGTGCTGCTATCAAACTTAACTAGTTGTTCATATCCAAAAATGCCTTGCATTCCATGCCATTATATCTGGTAGAGTCAAGGTGTGATATTCCATTTATATAATATACACTTAAATTCTGTCACTTTCCAGCTGGGTAACTTTAGTTATGGATATAGAATTAGTGATACTCAGTATCTTCCCTTGTTACTTGTGAGACTCAAGTAGAAATGATTGTTGCAATACTGGAAAACTGCATAATGCCACCAAGATGTAAAGTGGGGTGTTTTTTTTTTTGCCATTCAGCAAATATTCATTTATCACACATTACTTGCCAATTATTAGTACTGTTGTTCACTTTGCAAATGAACATTATACACACCAACACACACACTTATGGAGACAACCCATTTGCATCCACTGATCAACACAAAACAAAAACATCTGTGAGAATCAAGACGTAAAGAAAACACATATAAGCTTTAGATTTGGCAAAAAAAAAATTAAAAGCATCATTTGTAGATGGGTTGATGGTCCATTTCAGCTCAGACCCATCTTTAAATTACACATCTTCATTGCTGCTTTTGTGAATCTATAAATTAATTCAGATCAATACCTTAAATAAAGGAATTCTGAAAACTTTTTAGGAATAGGAATAGAATCTTTCATTCCTCAGGATGTGAATTTAAGATTTAAAAAAAAAAATGATTGCCTTAAATAAGCCTATGTCTTGAATCTTTTCAATCCATGCCAGATGGGATGTTCAGGAGCAGATTGTACAAGTTAGCTTGCAAGAGAACATGGCCTTATAAATACAGCTTCTCTTGATGAAGGCTGTGACTCTATTAGATATAAGAGAAGACCTTACTGAGGTCTTAAAGGGTTTTTTTCACTATAGTCACCAATATAAAAGCCTACACTGAAAAGTACATTATCTTCAGTACTAACAGACTTCTTGTGCTAGTACCAATAAAATGAAATGTTGATTCTCAGAGAATTTGGGGGTAGGGGAAGCGATGGGCAAAAAGCTACCCCATGAACAAACTGTTTCTTTTTCCTCTCACCCCACCCCTCTTTTTTAAAAAATCCAAAATAGAAATTTCAAAGCTTAAAAAACTTCAAGGCAATTTAATTTAAGTTGCTTCCCATGACTTTAAACACTGAATGTTCACACCTACGTCAGTACTACATTGAGAACCTCCCACTCAGAGACTGTATTTAGGAAAGAAAAGATGCTGTGGTCTGAGATGAGGCCTAGATTTGAGGGATCTTAAGTTCTTAGATGAATTCTTCAGAAAGACTCTAAAGTTCAGCGGATTTAATTCTCACTCCTCTGTGGAGAGTCAGGTCAAACTTTTCAGGAGGCTTCCCTTTAGAAATAATTATAGGAATTAAAAATGTTTATTATAAGATAAACCACAGTAAAGCCTCTGATAACTTACTTCACAATTCTCATATATCCTGGTTTATGCAATAAGGTTTGTTCCTAAGAATCTGGATATACATTGAGTTTCAGCCTCAGGACTTTCCTGATACAATGCTGAAGAACAGACACTGTGATTTTTCCCTACACTTATGCACTGACAACAACTCATGACCCATCATCTTTAACAGTGTTTGCACATTTATTAGTTTTTAATATATAGTGCAGTTTTACTGATTACCCCTTTCTGGGGGTAAATCTTGGTTTTAATATTTAAGCCATAACAGGGCCAAATTGCATATCTGGCATGTTAATTCACACCCCACCATTTTCATGTTTTTTTAGCTTAAGCCAAGCCAGGTGAGTAGGCGTCATCTAAGATAAAATCTTGCTGACTTTTTTTTCCCCAAAGAAAAGCTAGTGAACAGGAGGTGATAAATGCTATGCTTCCTACTCAGACTCTGTCACCTAAGATGTCAGTTCTTTATTTTAATTATATTCTTTGCCAGCTCAAAGAGGCAAGTAATTTTGCTACATATTATCCTACCTTTGTTAGAGTTCCTTGCAAGTATCAGTGGAAGGTCTTTCATTTATTGTGCAAGAGCTGGTCTTAATATCCAATTCCCAGCCAATCTATCGGTATTCTGGAGAAAGAAGCAGATTATTCATTGTCAAAAAAGCAGACCAGATAATTACTGAAATGCAAGTCAGGTGTGAAAAATGAAATGCCTTTCTGAAACAATATAGTGATTGGAAAGAATTTTTAGTAATGTTTTTAAGAGCAAAATCTACATGCTACTGCACTCAAATAGAGGCATTGACCAAAAGGCTTAGCACAATGCAGACATCATCAGGAAGATTCTGAACACAAAGGAGAAACTAAGAATTCATATCTTGTTTGGCTTTCCAAGAGGATTAACACGAGGATTCTATTGCTAATTGTATATTTTGAAGGCACTGAGACCACCAATGGAGTAGGGCAGGAGGAATATAGGGGCGGAAAGGCAAAATGTTCAAAGAGAGGGTACATTATAAAGCCAACCACCACAGCAGCAATTGGAACTGAATCCTGAGAAAAAGCTCTGGGAAATGGTATGAATCATATGCCTCAGCCTCATCTCACCCAAGAAGCAAGGAAGTTATACCCCAGCTTCTGACAGTCATTGGTTAAGGGCTATTGAATTAGAGGGGCAGGGATTATTTCACCAATATTTCTCATCTGCTTCTCTGGACTCAGAAAAAAAATCCTAAGGCCCAAAATGTAGTCACTGGCATCTGTAAGGGTCTCATGCATGCTGTCAGGACAACAGGAGATAGCAGCACAATGATAGCAATCTGCTATAGTAGCTCCTCTTTGTACTGGTCTCTGAATGTTGTACTGGTCTCTAGTTATGGAAGGTCCAAACAGGGCTGCCAGATTTAGCAAATAAAAAATGTAGGATGCTGAGCTCAAACTCTATCTCCAGAAATACAGAGCAGAGAGAGACAACAAGGTCAAAATATCTAGGAGGGAACATTGGTCCACTTGACCTCTCCTTCTTCTATCCTTACCTGTATCTCCCACTTGTCATTTACTCAGGTGAAACACCTTTGCCTTCCATGTTAAAAGTGAAAGTGTTGGGAAACTGTTAACTTTATTCATGGAAGGATTCAGGATAGGCATTTACTCCTGGATACAGACTGAGCTGAGTATTTTTCCATGATCATGTATAGATTATAAGCACCTTCAAATAAAAATACATTCACACATTTATTGAAACTTATTTATGCAAGGCATTATTTTACATAATTTATATGAATTATTCAATTAATCCTCACAACATTACAAGGTGGATACTATTATTAACCCTTATTTCTAGGTAGGGAACCAAAGACATGGATTAAATAGCTTGCCTAAGACCACAAACCTAGAAACCATCTCTAGAAACCAAACTCTTAACCATCATGATAATGATTGGAAGAGTGAATAATTGATGGAAAACAGGATAAGAGAATCACATAGGAAGTGAAGGTGAAAAATGTTATAAGGAAGATGGAATTGGATCTCTGAGTAGTAGACTGGACCTGAGGATTCCAGATTCTTTGAATAAATTAAAGACAACAGCACATGATAATGGGGGAAATACCTTATAATGGTCTGATCCCTTTCCCTATCAACATAGGGAAAGAAAGACAAGTTCAGAAGAGAAGGAACCAGGCCAATGGGATTAAAATAATTTCTATATATGAGCTAATGCAGCTCCAACTAGCATTATAGCCACTGCAAAGATAAGCTCAGGGTCATTATTATACATATAAATTTTCACTGTTCTACAGATATGTTAGAAAAACAACTGCAGAACATATGATTAAAAACTCTACAAGCCAGTTTTTACAGAATTATTATAATAAAACAGCTGTATAACTTAGGCACTTTTGAATGTATTTTCTGTAGAATAGTTGTAGGAATATTTTTCCAATCTGAAAGAGTTGTTTTAAACACATCTTTTATAGGGTTACCAATAAGTGTACACATTTTCAATAAGAGATGCTGTTTCTGTTAGGCATTTACAGAATACTGGTAGGGAAATGTCAGAATTCTGGATATAGGAAAACCTCATCCAGATTATGTGACAGATCATTTTATGAATACTTGGCTTACATGGAAGCTTCAAAAAGCTTTCATACAGCTTCAGATAACAGTTGGGTGCTAAATAATCCTTTCCAAGTAAATCAGTTCTGAAAAAAGTTAAAAAGTTAAGATTGTTTTCAGTACTTTCCTTTAAAACTTAATGTGATGGGTTCTGAGAGAAAAGTACCAATGAACATTAAATAACTATAGACTAATAATTATGTAACTATACAAATGTTCTGAGGACGATATGACTTAAAAATACTAACAAAAAATTTGTATCAGCAATTTCCATCAAAAATAGGCTCTGCTTCCAGAAAAGATGGTGACATGAACCTATCTATTCTGTTCTCTGTGTGTTTCTTTCACATTTTTTCTATCATTCTTGACTTCTTTTGAATTGAGTATTTTATTATTTGCTTTATTCTATTGCGTTTCAGCAATGCATTTTCTCCTAATTTTTTATTATTTACCCTAGAAACTATAACATGCATCCTTGATTTACCAAAGACTGATGAAAAGTGATACTAATTGTCTGAAAATAAAAAGGTCATGGAATTTATTATACCATTATGTCTTTCCCATTTTGTGTTATTGTTCTGTATTCTAATTCAAATTATTTTGAATCATATCATTGTGCTTTCATGGTTCTTTGGTTTTCAACAATTTTACTACTTTATCTCTCAGTATAGATTATTTGTATTTCTCCCAATTTGGACTTTTATAATTTCTTGAATCTATAACATTTTGTCTTTCATCAGTTTTCAAAAATTATCTCTTCAAAATTATTTCTGCTCTATCTACCCTCTTCTCTCCTTTAACGTAGATCATTCTATTTTTTCATTTTGTTCCATACGATTCTTATGTTCTTACCTGTTTTCCATCCTTCTATTTCCATGTTTTCTCTGGATATTTTATTCTCATCTTCTTTCCAGTTTATTATTTTCTTTTAAGTGTTGTCTAATATGCTATTAAATCGGTTGAGTTCATAACTTCAGACATTGCATTTTCACTTCTTGCATTTCCATTTGATAATATTTTGTATTTTTCAGTAATTCATCTTGTCATTTAAATTCTTGAAAATAGTAATCACAGCTTTTTTAAAGTTTAGGCCTAATATCTACTTTCTCAGTTTCCCTGAGTTTTGTATTTCTATTTGTTTTTGGTCAATGCATGTTTTGTACATGATTGGTGGGTTTTCACTGAATGCTACACACATGTATGAAATTTTTAGAGGTAATTTGATGTTCTGGAAGAGGATTTATTCTTGTCTCTGGTGGTCAATTGATCAAAAATTACCACATTAGTCCAATCAAATTTCAACTGATTCAAAGTTTCATTAGCTTCTGATTTTGTGACAGCTGGTACATATCTCATTCACTCTAATTCACCGGTATTCTTTTCAAGTCAAAACTGAAGACCAAAAGCATTCAAACAAGCTAAGCCTCCATAGTATGTCCTAGAGTCTATATTGTTGTCACTGAAATTGCTACAATCTCTGTCCTTTCTGGGATTCTTTTTTCTCTGGGACATTGGCCTTGTATGACTTTGCTGTCTTGGTGACTCTGATACTTTCAAAAATGTTTCTCATATTTTATAGTTTTCCTGGCTCTTCTCTTAAGGGTTGTTTTATGAAACAATCCATTCAAACATTTCTAGAAACAGAACTCCTCTCAATTAGCTTTTTAGTCTCTCTTCCTGAAAATGGGTAGACAAGTTTAACCAAATATGGAAATAACTTGAATATGGAAGAAAGACAAAAATCAGCAAACAGAAAAAATACAACCTGAAACAGCATATACTATGCAAGCAGAATAAGTGTTCAATAAATTTTCGTATCCTTAGAGAAATAAGAGAAGATATTGAATCCATGAAACAAAAAAGAATGATATGAAAATTATTCATTAAAAAGTCTTTAACTTATAAAAGACCAATTTACAGAATGAAAAGATTTTTAAAAGAAAGGACATTTAAAAGAACTTTTCAAATCAAACATCTTGGAATCCCTAAAAAAAGTAAAATATATATAATATATATATATATATTCTGAAAGCCATCTGGCTCAAAGAAAATATTCACGTTGTTTGGGTTTTTATAGCCTTGGAGGGAAAATCAGGATAAAATTAAGCAATAGTTTCAGTAGTTAAAGAATATTGATAGAAATATAAAAAAGAAGATCAGATATAAACTTATACCATATCAATCCCTTATTATAATAATTTTTAATATTATCCCCATGCTATTTAAATTTTCAAAACTATATTTTCATAAAAGGCACAAATGTATGTAGTGTATGATCAAAGCTGACAATGGAAGATCCTTTTAATCTTGCTATCCTAGCTGTGTGTTGGTCAGGGTTCTCCAGAGAAATTGAGCCAATAGGAGATGTGTGTGTGTGTGTGTGTGTGTGTGTGTGTGTGTGTGTGTGTGTGTGA
>NW_026000249.1:10195072-10206450 GCF_001458135.2 Marmota marmota marmota | reverse complement strand
TGTGTGTGTGTGTGTGTGTGTGTGTGTGTGTGTGTGTGTGTGTGAGAGAGAGAGAGAGAGAGAGAGAGAGAGAGACAGACAGACAGACAGACATAGGTTCTTTTCCTATATGGATATATGGAAATTATCTAAGAATCTAGGAAGATAATTATTATAAGGTATTTGCTCACATGTGATTTTAGAGTTTAAGTGATCCCATGATCATCTGTGAGCTGGAGACCCAGTGGTATGTTTTAAGAGCCTGAGAGTCAGAGATCCAATGGTGTAGATTACTGTCTGGATCTGAAAGCCAGAGAACATGGAGTACTGAAGGCTAGAGAAGACTAATGTCCTGGTTCAAGCAGACAGGCTGAGTTAATTCAACCTTCATCTTTTTGTTCAACTTGGGCCCTCAATAGATTGAATGTTGCCCACTCATATTGGGGAGGACCATTTGCTTTATTCAGTCACCAATTCAAATGTTAATCTTCTCCAGAAATAACATCACATATATACTCAGGAATTATGCTGAATTGACAATCTGGGCATCTGTGAACTCGTCCAGTTGATACAAATGTATCCCACTGTGTGTCATTTCTTGTAATAACATTTCCAAATTTTCATCATTCTGATGTCTAAGAAAATTTAACAGTAACACAAATATTAACCTTTAGATTCCAATCCTTTAAAATAAAGACAAACTATAGAAATTTTGCTAATCATTTATATTAAATCATATAGCTTTCAATCTAATACTGTTTTACTTAATGCTGTTGTGTCACAGATAAACAAAATGTAAGCTTCTAAAAACTCATAAGATCAATGTTTTGTTTTTCCATTTAGATTTGACTATTAATCATGGAACCTGAGGTGTTCAGAAACAATGAAAAGTACTATTTGAAATATACTTTTAATCTATAACTTTATGAAACCACATGAGAGAATATGATAACTAGTAAATGTATATTCTGAAGTCTTTACCAAACCCATGTACAAGAATTGAATTATTTCAAATCTACTTGCCATTTTCTATCATGTTTCTTTTCTCATAAATGTAAAAAGAGAAGAGGAATTGTGTTATCATCATTATCTACTGCCACCCTCAACAGCCTGTAATAAGCTTTAAGACTATCTTCCTTTACTACTGAACAATGACTCACCTAGAGTTACATAAAACTCTACCCCAGGAATTCAAATCTCCTTAATCTCAAAGGCTTATTTCTTGAAGCTTTAAAAAATACAGTTTTAAGGAAATATTTAAGAAACTGCAAATGAAGAGGGAAAATTACAAGAAATTGTCAGGCTGTGCTTACTATTATGATGGCCTACCCTCTATGCATTCACTTCTTGGTTCATTCAAGTGTGGACCCTACATTTACATAACTCTGAGAATGAGAGGCTGCTTAGTTGGCACCCTAGGTGTCTTGATTGCCTCACCCTTGTCCCTGTTCTATGTAGGACAGGGCCCAGAAAATTGTATTTAAGATATAAGCAAAGGGAGAGGTCCTCACAGGGGACATTGAGAAGTAGTCAAAGAGGAAGAAGGGGAAATGAACCAATGGTGTTTTAAAAGCCAAGAAAAAAAGAGCCCAACCATAAGAAAGTAGTGTTCATCATCATCATCCAACTTTGATCAGGAATCCTGTCAGATAATGTTCAAAAATTTTTCATTGCTAAGAACTGCCAGCTCAAAGGAAACACATTACTATTAAATATACAAAGAAGATGTTCAACTTTATTTGAATTTTTAAAATGCTGATTAAAACTTTCAGCAGCCACTTTTAATACAACATTTTAGAGAGGACATTAGGAATTTTTCTCTCAAATATTGCTGGTGGGATTGTAAATTGGTATAACTGCTATATGGCAGCATCTATCAAGTTGCTTTGACCCAGCAATTAATTCCACCTCTGCAACTATCCAATATATTCTTGACTCAAGTCTGATGAAATGTATTGCAACCTTGATTCTAAATATTCATACAACATAAGTGCTATAGAAAATATGTTAAATAAATAATGATATTTTTCCATGTCATAGGATTGATAGAATAATACATAGTTAAGGGGAAAATTTGAGCTTTATAAGTACTGATATGTAAAGTTCGGTGTCATTAAGTAAGAGCAATAAGTAGTAAAACAATATTTTTAGTATATATCAATTTATAATTTTAAAATTAAAGACTATTTATATTTATTTTTCATTAAATACCTTTATAAGGAGGCACAAAAATGATGATAGCTATTGGGTTCTTGAGGAGGAAACTAACTAAAAAGCAAAATTTGAAGAGAGAGTTTTCCTTTTCACTCTACTCTTATACTTTTAAAACAACATGGAAGGCATAGGAACCATACTGTAACGGGGTAAGAAGTAATACTGAAGTAAATGTACACATTCTAGTGAGAATAATTTTCTAAGCTCCTTGTCCCTGGATGGGAGAAGAGTAATAGAATAACAGCCAGAAATGGAGCTGATGTTATGGAACAAAGAGGCTAAACCACCGCATGAGTACTAAGGTCACCAAACAAAAAAGAGTGAAGTAGGTAACTTATGTAAATAATCTCTAACCTTTATGCTTCTGCATAAAGGTTTAATGGCAAAATCAGTGCTTTGCAAACTCTAAATACACTTTCAACTGTTTCTTCACTGGAATCTCCAACCTGATTTATAATTTTGCCGTTTACTCACTGTATAAGCTTAGGAAGATATTTCACTTCTCTGTGCCTCACTTTCCTCATCTGCCTACTTTATTGTGAAGTAGATGAGATGTTGTGAAGATTAGATGAGTTAATAGTGGTAAAACATTTAGAGCCATGCCTGGCACACAGTGGATACAGATATCCCACATTATCCATGTTTTCACTCTAAAGTTTTCAGTTATCCATGGTCAGCCATGGTCTAAAAATATTAAAAGGAAAATTCCAGAAATAAATATTTCATAAGTTTTAAATTATATGCATTCTTATTGTTGAAATCTCATTCTCTCCATTCATTAGGGCATGAATCATCCCTTTGCCCAGCTAATTTGTAATGTATAGACCACCTTTCCATTATTACTTAGTAGCTATCTTGTCTCAATTAACAAGCTGCCTGTCCTGGTGTCTTCAGTACTTGTGTTGAAGTAGCCCTTATTTTGCTTAATAATGGCCCCAAAGCATAATAGTAGTAAAGCAAAGGAGGCTTCAAGGCATTAACTCAGGTAGTATATAGTAACACTGTAGGACGTGGTAAAAAGCATAATATAGGCAAGGTCTGGTCTTATCTGCAGTTTCAGGCATCCACTGGAGGTCTTGAAAGGTATCCTTTGCAGATAAGGGAGGACTACTGTAGTACATTTATTAGTTTTTTTTTAGGACTATCATAATAAAACACCACAGTCTGGTATTTATTTTCTCACAATTCCAGAGGCTAAATGTCTGAGCTCAAGATGTTGGCACTGTTGATTTCTTCTGAGGGTTCTCCTTTAGCTTGTAGATGGTCATCTTCTCCTTGTCTCTTCACATGTTCTTCCCTCTATATGTCCTAATCCCGCTTTTAAATAAGTGTACCAGAAATACTGGACTAAGCCCCCTCAATGATGGCATTTCATCTTAATTACTTCTTCAAAGACCCTAACTTCAAATACAGTTGCATTATGAAGTATTTTGGGCTAGAGATTCACGTTTATGATTGTTCAGTGGACACAATTCATCACACAACATGCATATTTAGGTCTGATATAATATCCAGGATAATAGCAGGTGTCTGAATGCAGAGGAAATTAGTGATACTTATATGATATCTTCAATGAAATTGGGAGTAGGGCTAAGGATGTGGTAGATGATAGCATTAAGGAAGGGAAAAAAGTAATTTATCTCACAGAAATTAAAGTGAATATATTAAAATTATATGCTTACTAATTTATACTATATAATATATAATATGTGCCTATTAACTTGATTCATTCTGTATTAAAATTATTCATGGACTCTAAGTCCTCAGAAGCTCTTTTTTTTAAGAGAGAGAGAGAGAGAATTTTTTAATATTTATTTTTCAGTTTTTCAGCGGACACAACATCTTTATTTTTATGTGGTGCTGAGAATCGAACGCAGCACCCCGTGCATGCCAGGCGAGTGTGTTACCACTTGAGCCACATCCCTAGAACCCCTCAGAAGCTCTTAATGTAAAACTTTAAGAAGTTTTGAGGCTGGGGTTCTGGCTCAGTTAAATAGAGCACTCACCTGGCACATGTGATGCACTGGGTTTGATCCTCAGCACCACATAAAAATAAATAAGTCCTTTGGGTATAGAGTGAGGAGTGGGATAGCTGGGTCAAATGGTGGTTCTATTCCAAGTTTTCTAAGGAATCTCCATGCTACTTTCCAATTTGCAGTCCCACCAGCAATGTATGATTGTGCTTTTCCCCCCACATCCTTGCCAACATTTATTGTCTCTGTATTCTTGATAGGTATCATTCTGACTGGTGTGAAATGAAATCTTAGAGTAGTTTCAATTTGCATTTCTCTAATTACTAGAGATGTTGAACATTTTTTCATATATTTATTGATCAAGTGTATATTTTCTTCTGAGAGTGTCTATTCAGCTCCTTAGCCCATGTATTGATTGGGGTTGTTTGTTTTTTGGTGTTAAGTTTTTTGAGTTCTTTTTATATTCTGGAGAAAGTGCTCTATCTGACTTGTGTGTGGCAAAAATTTGCTCCCAAAATGTAGGCTCTCTCTTCACCTCATTGTTCATTTTTCTGAGAAGAAGCTTTTTAGTTTTTGTTCATCCCATTTATTAATTATGATTTTATTTCTTACCCCTTAGGAGTCTTGCTAAGAATGTCAGGGCCTAATCTGACATAATGAAGATTTGGGCCTACTCTTCCCTCTATAAGGCACAGGGTCTCTGGACTAATTCCTAGGTCCTTGATCTGCTTTGAGTTGAGTTTTATGCATGGTGAGAGATAGGGGTTTATTTATTTTGTTGCATATGGATTTCCAGTTCTCTTAGCACCATTCGTTAAAAAGTCTGTCTTTTCTCCACTGTATGTTTTTGGCACCTTTGTCTAGTATGAGATAACTGTATTTATATGGGTTTGTCTTTGTGTCTTCTATTCTATATCATTGGTCTACACGTCTATTTTGGTGCCGATACCATGCTGTTTTTGTTACTATAGCTTTGTAGTATAGTTTAAGGTCTGGTATTGTGATGCCTTCTACTTCATTCCTCTTGATAAGGATTCCTTTGGCTATTCTGGGTCTCTTATTTTTCCAGATGAACTTAATGATTGCTTTTTCTATTTCTATAAGGAAAGGACTTAAAATCAGCATACTATAGTAACAGCCATATCAATGTTCATAGCCGCTCAATTCACAATAGCTAAACTGTGGAAGCAATCTAGATGCCCTTCAGTAGATAAATGGATAAAGAAACTGTGGTATGTATACACAATGGAATATTACACAGCATTAAAAGAGAATAAAATTATGGCATTTGCAGGTAAATGTATGGAGTTAGAGAATATCATCTAAATGAAGTAAGCCAATCCTCAAAAACTAAAGGCTGAATGTTCTCTCTGATAAGTGGATGCTGATCCATAACGGGGAGGGAGGAGACATGGGAAAATGGAGAAACTTTGGGCAAAGGGGAGAGAGGGTAGGGAGGGTTCATGGGGGCAGGAAAGATGGTGAAATGAGGTGGACATCATTACCCTAGGTACATGTATGACTGCACATATGGTGCGATGCTACATTGTGTACAACCATAGAAATGTAAAGTTGTGCTGAAATTGTGTATGATAAATCAAAATGCATTTTGCTGTCATATATACCAAATTATTATTTTTTTTTAATTATTTTTTAATATTTATTTTTTTTTAGTTTTCGGCGGACACAACATCTTTGTTTGTATGTGGTGCTGAGGATCGAACCCGGGCCGCACGCATGCCAGGCGAGCGCGCTACCGCTTGAGCCACATCCCCAGCCCCACCAAATTAAAATAAATAAATTAATATTTAAAAATATATGAAAACATGCTCCTTGCTGAAAGCAGCTTCTCTCTTCATTATTCTCCCCAAGTGCCAGCAGTTGTCACTGGCTATGAGATGCTTCCTAACTGCAAAAGGGCTCTTCTTGCTATTAAAGGAACAACCCCCCAATAAATAAATAAATAAATGTATTGTTTCTATTTACAACTAAAACTATTTTTTAAAAGGAAGTTTTTATATAAGTAGCTTGTATGGACAATGCACTAGGTTAGCCATTAGGTTTTATTTACATGCAGAAGAAGAAAGGTAAAGGATGACTTAGACTAACAAGCAGAAAATTTGAGTAAAATCTATATTTATGCACTATATTTTCATGAAGTTAAATTTCCATCTAGTTTTAAGTACAAAAACTGGCAGAGACATTTTTTATAACACTGAGAGATGTTTTAAATAGTTCTAAGAACCATTGACTTGTAACCTTAATATTATCAATGTTTATCATCATAAACTTACATTTGATAAGGTGTTTGTGTAGAAAGCAAGGATTTTTTTCACCTAAAATTTTGAACAATGGAGGCTGAATTGCTGTGAACTCTGGAGTCTGTACTTAACTTTGAATAACCACTGGAGGTTAAATTTACTAATCATCCTGGGATAATTAACCTGCTTATTATGACCAAACTGATGTAGCTTTAATTACTGTTGTAAAGGACCATGCAGATTCCTTAGAACTAAAACCAAGTCTAAAGGCTCCTTGAGGAAAAGTTACTTTTCATGTAAAATAAATGAGCATATAAAATAACTGAAAACAAGGCTAAATTTCAGTTTTCCATAATAAGTCAATGACATGAACATCAGTAAGATGTTTTTCTCAAAGAACATGGAGAAACAATGTCCTGAAATCAGCAAAGAGAACTGAAGAAGTGTGGGAAAAAGAGTTTTCCCCCACTTGAAAGGGTTTTAGGTGAAGCTGAATCTTTGAGGAGAGCCCTGATTTTCAGTTTCCATAACGAGATGGAAGTAATCTCAATAGCAAGAGGGCACAGAATATTTTGGAAATGTAAGTGTGGCAGAGCATTATCAGAACACTTGAGGCCTCATGTATTAGCAGTTGACCAAGGGTAATAGAGTTATGAAGTATGTGGGCTTAGTGATCCATAATTCTACCAAATTATTGATTCTACTGGTGGATGAGGTAGGCACTTACGCAAAACATACATGGATTGAACTTTCAAGAAAGCTCAAATCAACAGGGAAGATTCCACCTTCTGGAGAAGGGGTAAGCTGAGTTCTGCATTGGTTGTGAAGCCCCATGGGAGATAATTGAGTCTCCAGGATATTGGAAATAGGCTCTTTGTAAATGGATAGAAGCCAGGAAGATGACTCAGAGGGCCTGGCCTCTGGGAGCTATGGTGTGATTATGATCTAACTCAAGTCTTGTAAGTTCTCATTAAATCTGACTACTCCTGGTATGCCACATAGAGATGAAGGACCTTATTTAGCAGTGTAGGGAGTAAGGTGTGATCAGTTGAAATTTTAAAATTAGGAAAAAGAATAAGTTTTGGAAAGAATGATTTGATTTCTGATTATGTGGAGTTTCGCTTGAGTAGACCACTGTTCAGGGTAACTGAACAGGGAGGAGGCAAAATGATAGAAATCTGTAGAATTAACACATGAGGACACTTAGTTTTGTGAATGTGATGTCATATTTCTAGTATTTAAAGGCTTTATACATTTTTTCTAAACTCTCAAGCTTGGCTCAAGCTATCTGGTCTGAGATCCCTTAAGTGGCACTGTGTTTAGCTCTCTTATTATCTCCAACTTTCCTTATTTTCTGAGGCCACCTAACCTTTATCTCTAGCTCTGATACCAATCCTGACCTCTCTCCTACATTCCATATCCATATCTCCAAGTGCTGGTTTGAAAACTCCACATGGATATACTGCAGGCAGTTTGATTTCATTTGTAACAATCTATTTCCTACCTCCTCACACTTCATCCCCCCTAAACAATAAAAGTACACCTATATTTTTTACCTTAACAAATGGTAAGCCATCCTCCACTCCCCCTTATCTCTCTCGAACCCCACCATATATTTCCATTGATATTAACTCTGTGATATTTCTTCCATCTGTCAACTCCCTCACACCCACTTTCACTGCCATAGTTTCATGCCTCATCACTTCTTGCCTGGACTTGCAATAGCCTCCAGATACTCCCCTCTCCAATCTGTCTTTTACACTTTTCTCAGAAATGTGTTCCTTCAAAAAATAAACATATCCAGACCGTAGTTTAAAAATCTCAATTGAAGTTTTCCATACACCAAAAAGTCCCATGTTATTAACCTGGCTTGCAGAGTTCATCATTATATGCCCCCCAAATAAGTTTCCCTTAAAGATTTTTTAAACTGAGGTAAAACACACACATTAGAGGTACAATTTGATTATTTTTAACAAATGTATACACACGTGTATACAAAACCTCAATAAAAATCAGATTATTTCCATCACTTTAGAAAAATCCCTACCATCTCTTTTTAATGTGTACATTTCCATAGACAGTCACTGTTCTGCTTTTCATTATCTTTGATTAGGTTCATCTGTTCTAAACATAAAGCATATACTCTTTTTCACTTAACATAATGGTTTTGAGAGCATTTGTACTTTTTAATTTACCAACATTTCACTAGACTTTATTGTTGAGAAGTATTTCACTGTATTCTGATATCACTAATTTGGATTGTTTCCTATTTGGGACTGTGATGTATGAAGCAGCTATAAAATTTCTTATAAAATGCTCTTGTGAAGCTATACTTTCATTTCCCTCAGATAATTATATAGGAGTGGGATCTCTAGGCCATATAGAAGTTTAATTAACTGTATAAAAGATTATGAAATCACTTTCCAAAATGAATGTATTGTTTTCCATTCTCACCAGTAATGTGAGCTCTTCCATACACTCAACAAAATTTGGTGTTGTCATGTTAGCCATTCTTGTGGCTGAATATTTGTTTTTAATAGGTTATTGTAGCTTTAGTTTCCATTTTCTTGATAACCAATAACTGAACATTTTTCTGTGTACTTATTGGTCACTTTTGTATCATCCTTTTTTTTAAGTATCTGTTCTAGTATTGCCACCATTTTAATTGGGTTGATCACCTTTAAAATATGCATTATATGCATATTAAAAACATTTTGTATACATTTACAAGTGCTTTGTCAAATATATACATTGTGGATATTTTCAATTAGGATATGGCTTGCTTTTACATTTTTTATTTCTGTCTGATGAACAGAAATTTTAAATTTTTATGAAGTCTAATTTATGAATTATTTTGTTTATTGATTTCCATGCCCTATATAAGAAATATTTGCCTTCCTCAAATAACAGAGATATTTTCTAGTAGCTTTCTTCTGAACATTTTATAATTTTATCTTTTTTATTCATATCTATGATACAACTTGAGTTGATGTTTATATATGGTATCAATGTTCATTATTTTCCATGTATATATCCATTTGGTGAAGAATCATATACTGAGGTTTGTTTCCCCATTGAATTGTTTTGGTGGTTTATTACCAATCAATAGACTTGTAAGTATGGATATGTTTCTGCATTCTTCATTTGCTTCCATCCATCTAGGTATTTGTCTATTATTTTGCTAATATGACGCCATTTTGATTAATGTAGCTTTCTAAGTCTTAAAGTTAGCTGGTGCAAGTGGTTCAATTCTTCTTTTATAGATTGCTTATACCATTCTGTCTCTTTGCATTTCCATATAAATTTTAAAATCAGCTTGTCAAATTCTATTTTTAGAAGCCTGCTAGAATTATGATTGGAGTTGCACCAGATTTATAGATCAAATTGTTGAGAAATGGCATCTTTACAATTTCATTACTCAATTACTTGCTGTAAGTATTTAGAAATAAAGTTGGATTTTTATGTTAACCATATACACTGTACCCTTGATAAATTCATTAATTATTTCTAGTACTTGTTTTTATATTCCTTAAGAATTTTAATGAAAAATCATATTGTTTATTTTGGGACTCATGGTTTCAGAGGTCTTAGTTCATAGACAGCTGACTCCATTCCTTGGGAACTGATGCAAGGTAGGGTTAGGTTGGCTAGTATTTTGTTCAGGTTTTCTGTATCTATGATCATAAAAAATATTGATCTATAGTTTTCAATTCTTGTTGTTGTATTCTTACCTGGTTTGGGTGTCAGGGCAATGCTGGCCTTATAGCATATGTTTGAAAGAATCCCTTTCCTTTCTATTTTTTATGAAGACTCTACACATGGTGACTTAAATGAAGAATCTGAGAATGATAGTTGAAAGCATCACAATTCCAAAAATTCTCTCTATGGATCCTGTCTTATTCAATATTAACTTAAGGAGTACCATGGACTATTCCTTAAGGAGTAACTAAGGAAGATTTGGTATTAGTTATTCTTTAAATGTTTTGTAGAATTCAACTGTGATGTCATCCTGTCCTGAGGTTTCCTTTGATGGGGGCTTTTTATTACTGATTCAATTCCATTCCTTGTGATTAAACTATTCAGGTTCCTACTTATTCATGATTCAATCTTAGTAAGGTGTCCATGGATTTGTCCATTTCTTCTACAATTATAAATTTGTTGTCATATTTAAGTTGTTCATAATAATCTCTAATAATGTTTTGTATTTCTTTGGTGTCGATTGTAATGTTTCTCTTTTCAGCTCTCAAAGACATTTGAGTCTTCTCTCTCTTTTCTTAGTCTAGTTAAGGGTTTCTCTATTTTGTTTATCTTTTCCAAGAATCAACTCTTTGTTTCATTAATCTTTTGTATTTTTATAGTGTCAGTTTCATTTATTTCTGCTCAGATCTGTGTAATTTCTTTTGTTCTATTAGTTTTTGGTTTAACTTGTTCTTATTTTTTCTAGTTCCTTGAGATGCATTGATAGGTTTTTTTACCTAAGATCTTGCTGACTTTTCTGATATAGACATTTATTGCTATAAAATTCCCTCTTAGTACTGCTTTTGATGTATCCCATAGCTTTTGGTAGGTTGTGTCTATTGTTTAAAGACTTCTTATTTCTTTCTTGAATTATTCTGTGATCCCTTGATTGCTCAAGTGCAAGATGTTTAATTCTCATATATTTGTACAGTTTCTAAAGTTTTTCTTTTTATTGATTCCTAACTTAATTATGATCATAAAAGATACTCAGAATGATTTAATTTTTTTGACTTTTTTATTATTAGTTGTTCAAAACATTACAAAAGCTCATGACATATCATATTTCATACATTTGATTCAAGAGGATTATGAACTCCCATTTTTACCCCGTATACACATTGCAGAATCACATCGGTTACACATCCACTTTTTTACATATTGCCATACTAGTGTCTGTTGTATGCTGCTGCCCTTCCTATCCTCTACTATCCCT
>NW_026000249.1:10177955-10194514 GCF_001458135.2 Marmota marmota marmota | reverse complement strand
GCAGCACCATTATTTGGTGCATAAATATTGATAAAAGAAACCACTCACCAACAAGACATAACAATTAACAGTATATAATGTCCTTCCTTATCCGTTTTGATTAACTTAGTCTTGAAGTCGATTTTATTCGATATGAGGATGGCCACCCCTGCTTTCTTCTGAGGACCGTGTGCATGGTATGATTTTTCCCAACCTTTCACCTTCAGCCTGTGTATGTCTTTTCCAATCAGATGTGTCTCCTAAAGGCAGCATATTGTTGGATTTGTTTTTTAATCCATGTTACCAGCCTATGTCGCTTTATTGGTGAGTTTAAGCCATTAACGTTTAGGGTTACTATTGATATATGGTTTGTACTTCCAGTAATGTTTGATTGTTTATCTTTTTTTTTAAATTTTGTTTGTTTCTCCATGATTAGCTTTTTTTTCCCCCCCACTCTTGCTTAACTGAGGTACTTCCCACTCTTGGTTTTGGTTGTTGTTTTTCATTTCTTCCTCATGTAGTGTTTTGCTCAAGATGCTTTGCAATGCTGGTTTTCTGGCTGCAAATTCTTTTAACGTTTGTTTATCATGAAAGATTTTTATTTCGTTGTCATACCTGAAGCTTAATTTTGCTGGATACAAAATTCTTGGTTGGCATCCATTGTCTTTCAGTGTTTGAAATATGTTGTTCCAGGATCTTCTCTATTTCAGCGTCTGTGATGAAAAATCAGACGTTAACCTTATTGGTTTACCCCTAAATGTAATCTGCCTCTGTTCTCTTGTAGCTTTTAATATTTTCTCTTTGTTCTATATATTGGATATCTTCATAACAATGTGTCTTGGCGTTGGTCTACTGTGATTTTGTATGCTCAGTGTCCTGTATGCATCTAAAATTTGTACCTCCATTTCCTTTTTTATATCTGGAAAGTTTTCTATAATTATTTCATTCAGCAGGTTGCTCATTCCCTTGGTTTGAACCTCTATACCTTCCTCTATCCTAATGACTCTTAAGTTTGTTTTTTTTGTTATCCCATATCTCTTGGATGTTTTTCTCGTGTTTTTCTTACCAGCCTTTCTGAGTTGGCTAGACTCTTCAAGATGATATATTTTGTCTTCATTGTCTGACGTTCTGACTTCTACTTGCTCCACTCTGTTAGTGATACTCTCGTTTGAGTTTTTAATTTGGTTTATAGTTTCCTTCATTTCTGGGATTACTGTTTGATTTTTTAAATAATATCTATCTCCTGGTAGAGTTGCTTATTTACTTCTTTTATCTGTTTATGTTATTCATTTTCATTGTCTTCTTTCATTGTTTGAATTTGCTGTCTCATGTCCTCGTTAAGATTCCATTCCATCTGTATAAGGTATTCCTTGAGTTCTTTATTTGACCATTTTTCTGATGCCTCTAGGTTCTCCTGTAGATTTAGGCTGTCCTGCATTATTTGTACTCCTTTTCTTCCTTGCATTCTCATGATGCTCATGTTACTTCTGGTTCTGTTTGACTGCTGAATTACTGTTTACTCCTATAAATTTATTTTGGTTTTGTGTATCTCCGGAGTCTCTCTTTTGTGATAGGAGACTATGACCAGAGATGATAAATTTTGTTGCACTTTAAAGCAGATTCATTCGTTTCCTAAACTGTGTACGGATTCTGATGGCATATAGCGATCTGTGGTTTGGTCTTGGGACTCATGTTTAGGTCAAGTGATGTGATGGTATAGAGGTTGGTATATCTTGGCAACCTTGGAAGATTGCTCTACTGACGAGGGATATTAACAGGAGAATGGTCTGGAGTATTTGGGGGTAGCTAGGGGATTGGTAGCACTATATAATGCCTCAGAGCATTTACCTATACACATTTAGTAAATTACACATAAACAGCGTGGTGATGCTGCAGATGCCGGTTTCAATGAACCTATCCCCTCCGCCGTATTCTGGTGATGACAGTTCTCTGCCATATTGGTGTCCCATGCGAAGGGCGGCCATTCGTTCCTTTTGCCGGGTGTCCAATGTGAAGGGTGGGTCCAGACCGGTTCTCCCAGGCCCTGTCTCAATCCTGTGCTCACTGCCTATGAAGGCTTGGTTGGTATTACCTCAGAAGGTTCACGGAGGAACCAAAGAGTTGTTTCTCTATTCAGCGGGAGCATTTGTAGCACTGAGTCACGGCTGTTTGGCTGCAAGACACAGGCAATCAGCCAGAAAATGCGTACGGGAGCCTGAATTCACCCGCTCCAGGCTTGGTGTGGGTTGTGAGGGGCACAAACTGCTCACCCCAGGTCCACGTCAGTCCAGCATTGCCTAGTGATCCTGAGCAAAGAGCATTCAGTCAGTTTATGACTCCCTTTGCCCGTGCAGCATTTCCTGGCTTTCAGGATGCTTAGTGTTCCCCATATAGTTTTTTTTTCAGCTCCAGTGTAGCACAGAGACCTTAAATAACTTTTCCAAGGTCACTGAGCTACTTCGCATTACTAACAGCACAGAGTATGTTTTGAACCTTTTCTCAAGAGGGCCCCAAATGGGACCAAACCACAGTAAAAATATTTAATTATTTTCCTCCCTTACATTCTTTCTTATCACCTTCATTAGGAACCTCTCATGCTGCCTCCTGCGCTGCCACTACCGCTGGCCCGGTGAGCTTATTTAATTTTTTAAAAATTTCTTGAGTCTTGTTTTTTGGCCTATTATAAGATCTGTTCTGGAGAATGTTCCATGTGCTAGTGGTAAAAAAAAAAAAGTACCTTGGGCAGCTATCAGATGGAATGTTCTGTAGATGTATGTTAAGTCCATTTGGTCTAGGGTGCAATTTAACTCTGTTTTATTATTGATTTTCTGTCTGATCATCTGCCCATTGCCAAAAGTGGGGGTGTTTACTTTCCCAACTCTTATTTGAGTCTGTCTCTTCCATTAGGTCTAATAATATTTACTTTATATATTTATGTGCTCTCTTTTGGATGCCTATATATTTGTTATTGTTATTTTCTTTTGGGAAACTGATCCCTTCAACATTATTATAAAGACCTTTCTTGTCTCATTTTACTGCTTTTAATTTAAAGTCAATTTTGAGGGTGAGGGTACCAGGGATTGAACCCAGGGGTGCTTAACCACTGAGCCATATCCCCAGCCCTTTGTTATGTTTTATTTAGAGACAGGGTCTTACTGAGTTGCTTAGGGCTGCTGAGTTGCTTAGGACCTTGCTCAGTTGCTGAGACTGGCTTTGAACTGGTGATCCTCCTGCCTCAGCCTCCTGAGCCACTGAAATTACAGGCATATGTCACTGCTCCCAGCTGCTTAGACTATTTTTAATCTGATATTAATATAGTGACTCCTGTCTTTTTGTGGATTTCATTTGCATGTAATACCTTATTTCATCCCTTCATTTTCAATCTATGTATGCTTTTAAGGCAAAGTAAGTTTCTTTTAAGGAGGATATGGGTCTTGTTTTTTTTTTTTTTAATTCATTCAGTCACTATAAGCTTTCAGTTGGAGAATAGTCTAGTTACATTAAAGGTTATTATTTATTGGTAAGGTCTTACTGTGGCCATTTGTTTTCTAGTTTTGTTGTACTTCCTTTCTCCTTTACTTTAGTCTTCCTTTGTGGCTAAGTGAATTATTCTAGTAGTGTGTTTTGGTCCTTTGTTTATTATTTTTGGTTTGTCTCATAGATTTTTGTTTTGTGATTGCCATGAGGCCTATGAAAAACCTCTTTTGATGATAACAAGCTATTTTGAAATGATAGCAAGTTAAAATGATTATGAGGATAAAATAGAAATGAACAAGAAAATGAACAAAAGAACAAGAGAAAATATAAGAAAACTCACTAGTTAAATTCCATTTCTCCTTACATTTTGAATTTTGATAGACCATTTTGTATCTTTCTGTATTGTCTATTGCTTAATATATTGTCATATTTTTATCACTGCAACCACAATACCTAATAAGAACAACTTAGAGGAATAAATGTTTATTTTGGGCTCACAGTTTCAGAGGTCAGTCCATGGTCAGCTGACTCCATTGTTCTAGATCTAAGTAAAGCAGAACATCATGGCAGAAGTGCATGGTGGAGGAAAGCTGCTCAGCTCATGACAGCCAAGAAGCAGAGAAAGAGCTTGCAAAGAGTCAGGGACAAGATATATAATCCCCAAGTTCATTCCTTCAGTGACATACTTCCTTTAGCCACACCCTTCCTGCCTATAGTTACCACCCAGTACAATAGTCCTTTCAAATTATTAATCCATCAAATGGATTAGCCCACCAATTAAGTTATAGCTTTCATAATCTATCATTTCATATCTGAACATTTCTGCATTGTCTAACATGAGCTTTTGGGGGACACCTCATATCTCAACCCTAATACATATAAATGTAGTGATTATTTTAATTGTCTTAATTTTAGTCTCCATAATAAAGATATGAATGTTTTGTGTACCATTAGAGCTATTCTGAATTTGCTTGTAAAATTACTCTTACCATCAAGTTTTATACTTCCTTGTTTTCTTCTTACTCATTAACAACTCACAGTTCAAAGAACTTCCTTTAGCATTTGTGATAGAATGGATCTAGTGGAGGCATATTCTCTCAGCCTTTGTTTGTCTGGGAAAGTCTTGATCTCTTTCATTTCTAAAGTATAGCTGTGCTAGGCACAGTATTCTCAATCAACAAGTTGTTTTTTCCTTTAGTAGTGTGCAAATCTCATGCTGCTCCCTCATGGCCTGTAATTTTTTGGCTGCTGAGAAGTTGGTGGTCAAATGAATTGGGACACCCCTATGTGTTCGTTCTTTCTTTTCTCTTACAGTCTTGCAAATATTTATCTTTTATCTGTGGTAGCTTTATTATAATATGTCTTGAGTTAGATATGGTTGAATTACAGGAAAGTTGACCTGTATTGATTGGGTATTTTTTCCAGTCTTTCTAATGTAGCTTTGTTTATGCTTCTCTTTCCATAAATTCTAAGCAGGCTTCTTATCTTCTCTGAGCCTGTAGTAACTTCTACTATTTCAGCTCTAGATGGCACCTATGTCTGGATATACCAGGTATCTATTTATGGTGTGTTATCACTATTTCAGAACTAAAGGATGATACTTTCCCAAGTTTGTCCCAAATACTCCATCCTTGTCTGGTTCAGAAAGAAATAGGAGAGTATTAGAGGGAACAATCTCTCTCCACGAGTCTCTCTCTGGGGCCAGAGTAAGTCAGGATGCCTCATCCACTTATTGAGGGATCTTGCTTGGCTCTGGGAAGAGTCATCATGGTTGGATTGGTCCCAGGTTTCCACATCACACCTGTGGCCAGGCTTCCACATTATACCTGTGGTCAATAAAGCTGCCTAGCTGTGTCATATCCTAAGCCCATAACCCACCAAGAATAGTACCCCACTGGGTTAGGACCAATGCTCACATTTCTAATGGTGGCCTATTATTGATGTGCCCCCGAAATTCCTGAAAGTAGCCTCTGGTGATGTTAACCAGAATAGAAGTCCAGTAGCCTGGAGTCACTCCAGTGTCATTCCCTGACCCTGGAACTGTTACAGAGGCCATCCAAAGAGAGGCCTGGAGAGGGGGCCATTAGTGTCTACCCATGTTTTAGATTTTTTGAGCCTAGCATTAAGCTCCATGGCCAAGTCTTGTGCTTACTACCCTGTGTTACCCTCAGTGAAATCAGTCTTCCACCATGTTCTGCTACTCAAGGTTAGCATAGTATTGGTGAAGGCAAATCCTTAGCCACCTGGACTGATGCTAAGCAAGGTTATACCTGAATGTCACAGCTGCAAGGACCTACTCAGTCTCATGGGTACCAAAGCCCATGTTGCAGCCAGTGGTGATACAGCTAAAACATTAATCTATCCTGCTGGGGCACAGGTCTCTGCCTGGTGCTAGGGTAGTTCCAGAACCCCATCTGTGAGCACTGGCATGGCTGGAGGTGGGGGGGTGGGCAGTGGAGACAGTTCCTTGGCCACCGTGGCTGATGTTAATTTGGGTTGCAAGTGTTCCCTAGGGCCATTCCAAGGCTGGACCTGATATAAACAAAATTCATGCCTGTTCTGTGGGCACAGAGGTTTCGGCCTGATGATGAACCTGTTCTACAGCCTCTTTCTATAAGATCTGGCCTGCATGTGAGCCTTTAGTTTCTACAGTGCTTAGTCTTACTTTGATGGGCCTGGCACTGGGCTCTGAAACAAAGCCTTGTGCTATATTTTGTGCTCTGCTCCCTAGAAGGTAGACTCCTGTTCCCTGCTCTGTTGCCAGATATGGCAGGAGGAGTGNCTTGTACTCTTCATGTTTTCAAAAACTGCTTTAAATTCCTTGTTTGTCAATTCCAATAACTGAATCCTATCATGGTGTGTTTCTATTAAGTGGTACTTTTCTTGATTACAGAACATTTTTTCCTGCATTTTGTATACTGAATATTAGGACTAGAAAGATTGTATAAAGTCTATAATATGTAATCTTTTATATGGCATTGAGTTTTGTTCTGAAAAAATCTTTTAATTGCTGGTGGAAATCTTAGGTCCTGTTGGCCTTGGTTTTATTCTGTTAAAATGGGTCTTTTTAACTTTCTCTCAGTCTAGATCATGGTCATTATTCCTGAGGTGTGGGCTTCATGGTGTCTCAACTGAATACCTGAGGTGCTCAGTGAGTTCTCTCTTCTGTGACTTGGCTAGAACACCAACATCCTCCAACAGTGCATAACCTACAATCTCTAATAAGCCTAGCAAATTCAAGCCCTAACTACCTGCAGCCCAGCTCTTGGCCAAGGATCATGCGAACTTCTGATGCTACCTTTTTTCATAGATCCATTTTCTCTAGTATTCAGTTTCACAAATTCTAGTCTCTTCAGAGATCTAGAACTCCAAATTCTGCCTCGCTTGAGCTCCACCTCATAGTGTGAGGCAAGATAGTATTCATAAACAAAATTATAGGATGGTTGTGGGGTTTACCTCCCATGTTTTCCTTCTCTTAAGGAAACTGCACTGTTGATCATTGCCTGAAAATAGTTGCTGCATATATTTAGTCAATTTGTTGAGGACAGATGAGTAAGCCAAAAGCCAGTTACTTTATAATGTCTTGAAGTAGAAGTTTTACCATTTTGCTGTTTATTATTTTTTCCATTTTTGCTGTTTAATTAAAATAGAACATTGTTTCTCTCCTGATATTAGAAACTGAACTATCCGGGTGTGGTGGTGCAACCCTGTAATCCCAGTGGCTTGGGAGGCTGAGACAGGAGGATCATGAGTTCAAAGCCAGCCTCAGCAAAAGCAAGGTGCTAAGCAACTCAGTGAGAGCCTGTCTCTAAATAAAGTACAAAATAGGGCTGGGGATGGGGCTCAGTAGTCAAGTGCCCCTGAGTTCAATCCCCCATACCCCCTACTCACACACCAGAAAAAAGAAACTGAACTAGATTCATTGTATTGTTGGGGAAATGGAGAGCATGATGAGATAACATTGGCAAGACTGATTTAATAGACAAATCTAATTCTGAACCTGAAGATTCTGGCTCCAAATGTGTGGCTACTTGGAATTTAATAGTCAAGACACAGCATTATCAGAGAGGGATTTTCTTATCTCCCTACCTTCAATCTCTTCCTACCTATTATACTTTTTGCCTTAAAACTACCAATGATTCTTTAAGACTCCCTGAATAAATGCAAAGATCAGGTAGTTGCATCCAACCTGCCCCAAGGAATTGCCTCATCAGGTGTCTGCTGTTCTGTAATGAAGCCTTTTTCCTTCCTGTTCCTGACCTCTACTTCACGCCTTTCTCTGAACTTCTGCATGGGACATCAAGGTATAAAATAAGCATCCTTCCTGTCTGCATTTACAATGTTTCTTCAAGTATAACCCTCTAAAAAGGTTTATCTTCTGAACAATTCTATTGATTTCTCAAGAAGCTATTTATGTCCTCTCCCCTTAGCCTCAGCTGCTGAAAAATCTGAGACCCAAATAATAAAGGTTTTTATTACATTCAATCCCCCTCCTGGATGTACTGGGACCCTGATTCTGTCAGGTCATCCACTTCTATGATTTTTATAGCTGTTTCTCCTCCATAGCTGTTTCTTCTGGGACGACCTATCTCAGGATGTACTCTGGGCCATTGCCCCTGGGAAATGTTACCAAGGTCTGTTAATATACTTTTTTTTTTAAAAAGAAAATGTCCAAGTTCAAGTCAAACTTTTATTTTTGTAGCTGCTTCTTTTGAAGAAATTAAAGAATACACAGTTCAGTGTTAAGGAAGCTTTCAGCAGTGGCCCTACTCAGGAAGAAAAGTAAAGTGACACTGAGTAAGTAGCAAATGTCCCAGCATTGTGAGTAAAGACCATTCAGACATTCCCAAGAGTCTCTCTGTAGGAACAACAACACAGCCATGATTGCCTCCTGGAGAGTTTCTTGATCTAAATATGCTGGTGTGGGTAGAAAGGTAACTAACAAAACCCCCTTGTGACTCTAATTCTTAGGAAACTTCATGTAAATTAAACCCCTATATTATGCTTCAAGAACCCTAAGATTCCACAAAGTACAGATATAAACTGGACTTGAAAATGATATTAGCTTACATGCTTGCCTCTGTTTCAGTGGTTTTTGTATATGGATTTTGAAAATCACATTCTGTCTACTAGGTTGCAATTTCCTTGAGGGCAGCAATTGAATTTATTCTTTAACTAACAGGTGCCTGTCCTCCCTGTCAGCCCTCTAGGCCCCTGATGTAAAGTTATACACCCGAGGCAATGTAATTGCCCAGCTCTGAACTGAATGATTTCTGTACAATTACTGTAAACCATCAGAAAAGCAACACATCATTCAAATTGGATTTCTAAACCAAAAAAAATGGTTTTCAAAATGAAAACATGGCTTACAGAACTATATTCTTTAAGATGGCATTTCCTCACTGCCAATCATCATTGTTATAAAAGAGAATCTAAAAAAACTCTCATAAATATACATCCCAACAGCAAAAACACATTTCTAGTGATTATCTGACACTGGTATAGAAGTATTATTCAAGTATAGAGGTAGGATTTCACTATTTCCATCTGGGTTTAAATTCCAGGTTCGTGTCTTATGAGCTAGATGTTTATAGGAATAATAAGAATATCTGGAACACCTGTTTTTCCTACCCTCAAAATGAGGAGAATGCTACTTAATTTTTAGGTTTGTTTTGAGGATAAAATAACATGATGTGCCTCAAATATACATAATTTTCAGCTTTTGTTGCTCTATAAAGTACATCACCTATAATCGCCTGATTCAGCCAGAAATTGTGAACTAGAGCTATTATATTGGGTAAAAGTGGAGAGGATGGTATGATTTAGAGATTATGTTTAAAGATTGGTTTAATAGATACCACTTTTTCTGAACCCAAAGATTCTAGAAATTGGGCATATTTTTTTGTTTAAAATCATTCATGAAATTTAGTCTTTAAGAAGTCAATTAATAGAATAGTTAAATTGATTTAAAATGTAATTGTGGAAAACTGCTTCTCTCAGGTTTGTAAAGCTAAATTATTTTCTTTTTTAAAAATCTGATTTCAAGGTTATGACTTACCTTCCTTATCAATTAGTGCTAGCAAGATCATTAAATGAATTCACCTACCATGAGGTATCACCATCACAGATGTATTGTGTGAAGTAATTCACAATTCTGGACTGAAATAAATTGCAAAACACCAAAGAAAACAAATCTCTGAAACCTTGATAGAGAAAATGCTCATTTTTAAATGTGTCTATGACTACATATTTTATTTTCCCACTCAAGTATAGCTGCAATCCTCAAAAGATGGCAAATTAACATGCAGAGGCTTCACTATAAAATGGGTTTCTCCCAGTTGAACTAAAACAATAAAAGTTATTTTAACTTCTGTCTACATTAGCATTTCTGAGCTGGAAGGAATGCATGAAATTTGACAAATTCTAAGTCCACTGCAGAAATCCCATCTACTGAGTTCTTAATTTCAATGTATACATTTTTCAATTTTAGAATTTCCATTTGATTCTTACAGTTCAGTTTTCTGCTGAAATTGCTTATTTTAACATGAAATTTATTGAACATATTAAGTTTATTTTAAAGTATATGACCAATAACTCATTATCTGGGACACAAATATGTCTGCATCTATTTCCTGCTTTTTTCTTTTTTTTAAAAAAAAATAGTCTTTTGTCATGTTTAGTTGGAGTTTTACTAATAGAAGACAAACATTGTGTTTGAAAATTTTAGAAGATTATTTGAGTCTCTGGTGTTATTTTCCTCTACTGATGATCTATTTTTGCTTCCTGCAAGAAGTTAGGGTAGGGAAAGATTGTCCTCATTTTGTCTGGGATTGAACTTATTTGAGACTTGATTTCAGTCTTTGGGTCTTTGGGAGAGCTTGTCCATTACTAGTTCATTCTTTTACCTTAGATGCAAGGATGGTTCAATATACGGAAATCAATAAATGCTATTCACCACATCAATAGACTTAACGATAAGAACCACATGATCATCTCGATAGACGCAGGAAAAAGCATTCGACAAAGTACAGCATCCCTTTATGTTCAAAACATTAGAAAAACTAGGGATAACAGGAACTTACCTCAACATTGTGAAAGCTATCTATGCTAAGCCTCAGGCTAGCATCATTCTGAAGGGAGAAAAACTGCAGACATTCCCTCTAAAATCTGGAACAAGACAGGGATGCCTTCAAATAAGTAAACACTTTCTGGGCTTCAGGTAAGTCCCCTAGCCTTTCCAAGCTTCAGTTTCCCTTCCTGTAGGATAGGGATAAAATTATAGATCTGACAGTGATATTGGGGCACTTGAATGAAATAACTTTTGTAAAGCAAATGATGTAATGTTTGGTACTTAATAGAGCTTCCATGCATGTCATTTTTCTCCCATCTTTTATGGATCTAATCTTTCCTTTTAAAATGTTCAAGGCAAAACTACAATGAATGCCATATGGCAGTTGTTCTAGACAGGATTTGAAGGGAAGAAAAGCATATTATTCCAACTGCATTTTCTCAGTATCTGAAGCCCAAGTACCTTCTGCCTATCTTATATGTGGAATCCAGCATCATAGTTTATCCTTTTTTTTTTTTTCAAAATAAGCCATTAAAAAGCACAAATTTTTAGAAGTAAAGTACCTAATTCAGGATGCAATATTTATGAGCTAATTTGAATTTCATATGAGGAAAAATGTAGCACTTTGCTTACCCTTCAAAAATAAAAATGTGTAGCATATGCATAAATATTATTAGAGGGCAAAAGGCACAAATGGGCTGAGGGACAATTGTAATCTGTCCTTATCCCCCTGATGCACAACAATGGTATAAAAATGCAAACAGTGGACACTATTTGACAGAACCATGGGTTACAACACAGAGAATGCCTCTTGTTTACTCATTTACTTCAAAAAATATACCTCGTCTCCTTCATCAAAAGCTAGGAACTTCTTGCAATAGGTATTTGAAAAGAAATGCCATAAAGCAGAGTACTTTTCTCTTTAATACCAGTAAAATTGGCAATCTTGGTCTGCTTGATAGTGGTAAAATTGTGGCAAGGCCATTCCTACTATCATGGATAGGCATACAAAGTCAATGCCAGGCTCTTGGAAATCCTTTTAAAAAAGAGTTGTATTGAATTATAATTTACTTACAATAAGCTGTAGCCATTTAAAGTGTAACTTTTCCATGAATTTTATTTATACAATTAAACCATCACAATAATTAAGACAGAACATTTCTTCTTCCCCACTCAAAGATTCCTGTACCTCTTTGAAGTTCATCTCTCCTTCCATATTCAGTTCCAGGAACTCAATGATCTGCTTTCTGTCATTATAGGTCAATGATAATTTCTCTATTAGTTCACATCTTCTAGAATTTTATATAAATGTCATTGTGCAGTGTTTTTTTTTTTCTTTTGGTTAGTTTCTTTCACTCACCATTGTATTTGAAGTTTGCCATATTGTTATATGTGTCAGTAGTTCATCCCTTTTTATTGCTGATTTATATTCCATTATCTAGTAATCATATGTGTGTGTTTGTGTATGTATGTGTGTGTAAAATTTGTTTTTCTGCTCACCTATTAATGGACATTTGCATTCCTGCTAGTTGTTTTCTATTTAAAAATAAATCTGGGGGCTGGGGTTGTAGCTCAGCGGTAGAGTGCTCGCCTAGCACATGCGGGGCACTAGGTTTAATCCTAAGCACCACATAAAAATAAAATAATGATATTGTGTCCAACTACAACTAAAACAAAATATTTTTTTAAAAAAATAAAGCTGTGGGGGATGGGGTTCTGGCTTAGTGGTAGAATGCTCGCCTGGTGCAAGTAAGGCCCTGGGTTTGATCCTCAACACCACATAAAAATAAATACATAAAAATAAAGGCATTGTGTCCATCTACAACTAAAACAATATTTTTAAAAAGTAAAGCTGTGAATTATACTTTTGTGATCATGTCAAAATATACCCTAATGTTATACATAACTAAAACGAATAAAAAATAAAACTTTATGAACATTTACATACAAGTAATTTTATTTTCATTTCTTTTGAGCAAATATGCAGAAGTGGAAAGGCTGGGTCATATGATAGGTGTATATTTGACTTCATAAGAAACTGACAAATCTCTTTCTGAAGTGTTTGTACTATTTTACATTCCCACCAATTTATGAGTGTTCCAGTTGTGGGGACACTTCTTAACATATGTTTTATTTGCCTAAAGAAATTAACTCAAAGCAAACAGTTCACAGTAAATATATAGTAAATTTTGGCATTGGGTTCTTCATTTATTCTGTAGTCTGTTCCTACACCTGAAAAATAAGTATAAGAATGGAACCTACCTCTGGAGTTTTAGTGTTCAAATGAAATATTCATATAAAGACCTTAATACATGGTAAGTGCTCATTAAATGTTGTCTATTATTGCTATCTATATATTATTAAGGCTGTATGCCAGGGATTTACATTTGTCATCTCACTTAATCTTCCTGACAACATTGAATTACTCAATATATATACTTAGTGGATTAAGTGACTATGATTGACTCAGAGAGGTTAAAAGTCTTGCTCTAAAATCACACAAATAAATGATGATCTGGAATTCAAATCTAGGCATATAATTACAAAAGTCCAAGCACTTTAAACATTATGTTTGCTGGTCTTACATTTTAATAAGATTGAGTGAATATAAGTACATTATTATCATCAATCCAACCAGCTTGTCACAGAATGTATTACTTGTTCTTTGTGAGGTCACCCAACCAAGAGAGCACTTCCCTTTAGCCTTGTATTTCAGGGGCTTAAGTTCCATTCTGTTTTGTAAATTATTAGCATCTAAATATGAACAGAGGAAAATAGCCTCATATGTCCAGTACCTCACCTGTCCCCTAATTTCCATTTGGAAATGACCCCACCCATTGATCATTCCATCCTAGGATATAAGCTTTCTCCAGAATAGCTTTCTACCTATAATGCTGCTCTAAGAAGAAGGTACCTACCAAACTGGAAAACTGCCAGTGCTAAAGTTGAACAAATGTCTATTCTAACACCTGGCAATTCTACTCCTAGGTATATGCCTAGCAGAATTGAATGCATATATTTACCAAAATAGATGTACTAAAATATTCATAGCAGCAATACTTATAATAGCCTCAAATTGGCAGGTGGGGGGAGAACCAAAGAATCAGCAACAGTATATAAGTAACAATATATAAGGTGGGGAATGTGAGTAATTGGAAGGGGACATGAGCAAGTTCTCTGAGGGTGATGGTAATGTTCTACTTATATGGATGTGGGTTACTTTGGTATTCAATTGTGAAAATTCACCAGGCTACTTGTTTATCCTTCTACTTTCTTATGTTATGCTTCAATTCAAAATTCAAAAGAAATTAACCCTTTACTCTGGTTCCACATCAAAATACAAAACCCTTCGCCAAGACTGCTGATAATGTTCCTTCTTTCATTGTCCCTTGTTCTAAGCATCCACTCAAAGATTACTTTGTGAGAAAGTTGGATAAAACCAGTTTTTCCAACAATAAAAACAAAATTCCCTTTCCTACAACCAAATGTGTATGTCCCTTCCTTACTTTTGCCTTATATAAAAAGAGAAAATAAAAATGTGAGACTTGCACTGAACAGTGACTTTAGGTAGAAATGAGTACCTCTGGCAAATTTATCCTTAGGGGGTACTCTTAGAGAATGTGTCACTCAGCAAATTCTGCAGTCAGCATAAAGTAAAGCAGCAAACAATGCAGGTATTAAAAAGGTTTTGTTTTATAATTCAGTTTGCTAAGAAAAAAAGAATCATTGATCTTTGCCTGTTTCCATTAGTAAGTAATGGTCCCCATACTGAAATACAGCTTCCCTAAGCCAGAAGCCACCACATTTATTAGAACTACCTATAAATACAGATATATCGAAACCAGACTCTAGGAGGTTAAAATAACTTGAAATGTGTTGGTCTTTGGGTACACTTTCATATTCATTAATTAAGAAACTTAAATCATAAGAGAGTAGCCAGGGAAATTGTTCTCTTTAGATGCTTTAGGCAATTTTTATTTCTTTGACTTACTTGGCCAAACAGTTTCATGTGGGATTGAACCCCAACTATCATTGTTTATCATTCACTTTGCTATTTACTGAATGTTCCTGGGTATAGCAAAAGCTGTAAAAATCTACAAAATTCCTTTGGTTACTGCCTGACAGAAAATACATTTGTTGTTGTTTTCCCTTAGACATACATGAATTCTATATCCAATTTGAACTGTCTGATCTGAAAGCAGAGAATAAGTGGATATAAATGGAAGAAAGACCTAGAGCCCAGCTATGCAAAGAAGGGGTCCCAGACCAGTAGCACTGGCATCCTCTGGGAGCCTGTTAGAAAGGCAGACTGTTTGTCCCTGCCTACTTTTACTGAATTAAACTCAGCATCTTAACCAGTTTCCCAGATGATGCCCATATACATCCATGTTTGAGAAGCATTGCTGTGGAGCATACATATGTGAACTTTAAGAGAAACTAAATCTCCAGAAGGATCCCAAGTGACTATCTAGGCTGAAATTCAAATGCAGTCTGAAAGCCATTTGCTGACTGTGGGTCACACGCGTATTCTGTCTTCCCGGAAGAAACACAAATTACCTTTGTAGCCCTTACTTGGGCATGTTCCTGTTTCAACTACCAGGATAAACATCCTCCAGAAAGACCCATTTTTCTACCTGGACTTGACAAATGAGCTGTGACCTGAGGTCAAGTTTAAAATCAACCAATCAAGACTGAGAGCTTCCTGCCTTGCATGTTTGCATCCTTCATTTGCATAGCAGTTGGGAGTGGGAATCTGGAAAAGAATTTCTCAGTACAAGACAGCCCCTATCTTCTGCCTAAGTACATTTCCTTTTTGTACCAAAGGCTACAACTCCCCAGTTTTCAAACTGCTTCTTGGAAATAAAGACTCCCTTTGGTCTTATAAATTCTTTCCTAGTGAATTTTTGTTGACACAGGAAACATTGACTTCTCTGAGTAGTTGACAAAATTTTTTCCCATTTTATATTAAATACAGCATGTTCTTTCTTATAGCATGCAAAATAGGTACCAGTTTGAAGAGTATGTTTTAACCTTCTCCAACCATAGAAAAAAGAAACTCCCAGCCCTCATGAGGTTAGGAATAGAGGTAGCCTATTAAAATTTCCTAAGTGAGAGCTTAGGATGTAGCTCAGGGGTACAGTGTTTGCCTAACATGTTGAAGGACCTTTTGGTCACAGCAAAAAAGCTGACTAAAACACTGTGTAAGATAACTGACATTCTGGAACAACTCCAACATGACTGTGAGCAACCAAAACAAACACACCCCAAAGGGAATAGGACAGAAGAAAATTTTAAACAAAAACAATAATTAAAAAAAAAACAATGGGAAAGGGTAAGAGAAAAGTTTGCATCTACGAGTCATTAATAGGATATAATAACAAAGGAATAATGTAAAAATACTTAAGAGCTCTGGGAAGTTAAAGTTATCATAGCTAAAAGAAAAATTATTCAACAGATGGGTTCAAAGATAAACATGAGAAAATATCTCACAGAGAAAGACAAAAAGACCTAGAAAGCAGGAGGGAGAGATGGAAGTTGGTTGATTAACTTGGGGATATCCAATTTCTGATTTATAAGAATCTCAAAATAAAAATAGATGAAAAGGAAGTGAAGAAATTATAAAGAGTTAATAATAGAAAATCTCCCCAAAATTGAGGAAGTGAGTTTTCAGCATGCAAACACTCATGAAATGCTAAGTTCAAAATACAACACAAAGCCTATAATTTTATTTTTTTTTATTTTTTTTTACAACTAAAAATAAATATTTTATTTTTTTTTAAGGGTGGAAGGTTTTTATTTATTTTTGTGTTTTTTTTTTAATTTTTTATTGTTGGCTGTTCAAAACATTACATAATTCTTGATATATCATATTTCACACTTTGATTCAAGTGGGTTATGAGCTCCCATTTTTACCCCAAATACAGATTGCAGAATCACATCAGTTACACATCCATTGATTTACATATTGCCATACTAGTGTCTGTTGTGTTCTGCTGCCTTTCCTATCCTCTATTATCCCCCCTCCCCTCCCCTC
>NW_026000249.1:10148877-10173361 GCF_001458135.2 Marmota marmota marmota | reverse complement strand
TGGTCACAGTTCCCTCTACCTTGCCAGCGCAGTGGGAGGGGGCGGCTCTGCCTCTCAGCAGGCCGCTGCTCCTCTTCTGCCGGTGGGTCGCAGGCCCGCCTACCTTGCAGGAGTGATTGGAAGCTCTGTTCAGCCGTGGGCCACTGGGCCTTTTCTGCCGGTGGTCACCGTTCCGCCTACCTGGCAGGCGCTGGGGGTGGGGGGCGGCTCTGCCCCTCAGCAGGCCGCTGGGCCTGCTCTGTGGATGGTCACAGTTCCCTCTACCTTGCCGGCGCAGGGGGAGGGGGCGGCTCTGCCTCTCAGCAAGCCGCTGCTCCTCTTCTGCTGGTGGGTCGCCCTATAATTTTAAATGCTAGATTAACCAGGATAAACAGAAGAACCCTCAAAATTCCAGAGACAAATGTACACAACGAACCAGAAATCAATTTACAATCAGACTTCTCAGCAGCAATGCCCATAACATTTTGATGAAAACTTATTTCCATTCTGGAATTTTAGTCCCAGCTGAAATAATATTCATGAGTGAAAGAAGAAGAACATTTTTAGGCATGAAAGAATTCTAAAATGTATTTCCAAGAAATTACTCTAGGCCATGTCTCCCTAACATAAGGGAATACATGTGTAAAATGCAAGACATAGGATCCAGAAAATAGGGGATTCAACACAGAGGAGAGAATGGATAATTCCCTTGTGAACAGAATAAAGAACCAACATAGGTTGAACCAGAATAACAGAAGATGCCAGGACATCTGGGCAGAAGTGGAGGTGGGAGATGAAACTGATAGTTTGATAGTATTACAAGCATCTGAAACACTATGGGAGAATATGGAAAGAATTAGTGATTGGTTCCCAGAAAACTAAGTAAATAGAAAGAAAAGGCAATTACTACTTATAGGAAAAAAGTATACAATAAAAGAAATGGAATTATTGCATACTATCTGCCTTGATTGTGAATAATTTTACATTTTTTAGTCATAATGTCTAACACAAGATACTCACTTAACCAGAACTTGAGATTTAACTATATTGGGAAGATGAGGAGAGGGAAAATATGAGGGTGTGTAAGAGTATTACATTCTGATCTCCTATTCTAAGAAGTTAATCTATAATGCAAAAAAAAATAGATACATAAAGAATCACACATAAAATTTTGTAGATAATTATGTAGGTAAGTGGAATATATAGTGAAAATAGTTGAATGTAGTTTTCTCCAAAGAATTGTTCTTGAGGGTAGGTAGGGGTGGAGTAGCAGCTATCTTTCTTACAAGCTATGTAGTGCTAATTTGCTTTTTAAATTAAATTCATCATTTACTAAATCTATTAGTAAAAATTAAAAGTACAGACAAGTCAACAAATTACTTCTCTCCAATTATACTATAACTTGTATTCTTTCTCCCTCTTTTTCATAGCATGAAAAGAACTGTTTCTTATTAAGAAATTTGAGGCTTTAGGGAGCAAGTGATTACTATATATGTGTGGTCTGGCCAGTAGCTCAAAGATCACATCAAAGAATTGCACCTACATGAAGACTGGTCCCAGTGGACTATTTGTATGTGCATTTGGTGACATTGCAACTGTAATTTCTAAACAGGGCTGGCATTCTTGAGCAAACAGATATGACAGGATGCTTAAATGATGAAAATCAAACCCATGGGCATTTTATTAGGAGTCATAGTCCTAAAGGTAGAAGGAGGATCAGATAAGAACTTGGGCCTCTGTCCTAATCATTCAGGAATCTTACTTTTCTAGCCAAGAAACATCATCAGTTTCATTTGACAGGAGAGGCAGTCTTCCTCCAGGCAGTGCCAGATAGATGAGGTAGAATGGCACAGATCCAGAGCAGAGCCACGTGGGGACAACAGTCGCCTGGGCATAAGAGAAGCCAGGCTGAAAAGAGCCCTTCAGTTTTGATTACTCATTATCCTGACTTAGTGGCTCCTCAGCCGTCTTTGTGACAGCCCGGAGCAGTGACCAGCGGAGCATTCAGTCAACAAATGTTATCATCACTGCAATAATAATCATGTTACCATCCATCATAATAGTGTTTGTTCTGACAAAAGACTCACAAGGCTAAGGATTTCCATTTGGGAAAAACCAAGGGGAGAAAGGAAATGTGAGTTGGACAGGTATATCAGTAGAAGGTGGAAGAGAAAAGGGCATGTGGAATCAAGAGCAGGCTAAGGGATAAAAGAGAAGTAGCAGAGAGGAAACTAGCATGGTCTATATGAGAAGAGCTAGAAGAAACTGGTATCACAATAGTGTTGAGAGCAGGAGATGGTCTTTCTGCCACAGTCACGTTATATCCATCCTACAATGTGTTGATTTGTTAGACACACCACTGGGAAGATTTTCAGTTATGTAACAGATGCTGTCAATGTTCCTCCCACATCCTCTCTGATCTCCTTACCCTGTTGGTGCATATCAGCTATAATTCCAATGGCAAGTGTATACATCCTTGCCAGAGGGCTGACTTGGGGCTACCAGAACCAACTTTACTTCCCTAAACAACGGGGCCTACAAACCCACATTCCTCTGGGGACAGTCTTGATCCAATGGCTGATGGATATGAAAGATATAAATATCTTGGATACAGAACCTGGAATGGATTATGCTGAGATGTGTGTTTTCCCCATTTCCAAAACTTTGTAGAGGGAATAAATTTTAATTTCCCACATGGTAACTTTTCTCCTTTTTATCGGCCTATAATATTTGTACATAGTTAGAACAGAAATTAGAATGGAACTAGCTTTTAAGAGATACCTTTTATTGTCTGTATTTCCTTTTCTATATCGCTTCCCCACTCCCAAAGAACCTACACCTTCATAATAGATTATATACATTCAATTCTTGTATCTTGCTGGAGGAACTCAAATAAGGCAAATGTCTACTCACTTTCATACATGGTCATCATCAAAGGTAGATCCATGATGTGTTATATCTATTAACTACAATAAAGTAAAGGGCAGCCCTGATAACAAAGAATAACTACTAACTACAGTTTCTTCTCAGGCTTACCATTTCTAGTAAAAGAATCCTCTTTCTATCTAATGGGCCAATCAACACAGAATAAACAAGAAAATTTAATCCAAAGAAGAGGCTGTCTATACATGATAATATTTCCAAGACAGAGTCTTAAAGGGATAACAAGAATTATATTCCACCCACACAGTTTGGAAAAACATGCAGCAAGCATACTACTCATGGTATGGTATTTATCATATTATATGTGAGAACAATCATAGAAATAATACGATTCTAGTCTATAAGGCATATAATCACAATTATGTAGATAGGTGTATTAATTCCTGTACTGCCTGTGGAGGGAGTTTCTTGTAAGTCTTTGTCCCAGGGCCTAAAGACCCTCACTCATAACAAAAAAAAATGCTTGGAAAGTAGAACAGTTCCCACTCCTCCTGCAAAGGTATGGAAAACTGAAAACGATCCATTAAGCCCTCGGAGTGAGGAAGAAAATCTCACCCTGATGAAAGAGTTAGGTATATTCTTGGCCCATGAACAGTATGGAAGGAGAGATTGGGTGTCTTATAGCAAACTAGCCCTCAGAACTTTCTAGATTGAATCCTCCATTGGCAACCAGCCTAGGATACCACAAAAGGACATCTGAAGAAGAATTCATGAGACAAGAAAATTGATTTTCTTGTGTAATTCTATAACCCTCAGAGAAGAATGGAGACCTATTTTAAGACACAAATAAAATGTAACCTAAGTAGATGACAGCACTGGCTCCCTCTTTACCTCAATGACTGGATAAATGTAGGAGTGACTATAGCCACATATGACAACAGAAGATTTATTCTCTCAAATAATTCAATTCATATCTATTGAACTTATAATAGCATGATACTGTGCTAAATACCGTAGTGTTCAATAATGAAAAGAGCAAAGTCTCCCATGGTGCTTACAATATACAATTCACTGTTCTTCGTTGTAAGATTCACACACACGCCTATGAAATTGGCATCCTTGTCATTCCCTTTTTGGATATGAGGCACAGGGGTTAGGTGACTTGCCCAAGACTGTACAACTTGTTGGTGATAAAGATGGAATTTGAACCCTACAATTTGCTGCCTCACATTGTCTTGGAGTGCCCTATTGTCTTGGAGTTTACATTGTGGTGAACAAAACAGACCTTACATAAGACATTAGTCATATTCGCAATCTTTTAATTTCAATCTTAATCTAGACCTTTTAGAAAGGAGGTGCTATGTACAAGATGCCCTGAGGATGTTTATCAGCTTGTTCACTCCACAAATACATATTAATAGCATACTCTATGCCAGGTTTGGGGGGTGGGGGATGCTGGAAATTGAATGAGAATAAAACAGATTACCCCTTTTCTGTCTTGCAGGGGGAGAGGAGTGTCAGACATTATTTGAATAATGACACACATTTACATGTGATTACAAAGGTGGTAAATGCTTTGAAGGAAAGTACTGAGAGTTATAACAGCATATAATAGAAGGACTTGACATTTAAAATGAGATCAAATGAGATCTGAAGTATGAGTAACAGTTACCTTGGTGAAGAGAAGAAAACACATTTCAGAGAGACATGTGCCAAGGCTCCGAGGTGAAAAAAAAACCTGAGGACAGCAAAAAAAGGTCAGTGAGGCTGGAGCCCAGCAAGTCAGTAAGCATGCAAAGAGGTAGGGGTAGTCAGCAGGGGTCACATAACCCATCAGATAATCAGGACAGTTTTGAAAGTGAAACGAGTGCTGATAATTAAGTCACAACAACAGACATAAACAGGTATTGAACTAGGTGAACTGAGACAGATGGTGACCCTAATGTTTGCCTTGTAGAAGTCTCATTCTCTAGTCTAAGAACAGTAAGAATCCATTGAACAATTTTAAATGAAGAGAAGGGTAATGTATAATTGAAGTTTATTATGATTATTTTAAATAACACTCTAGCTGTAATGTGAACAATAGATAAGGCAGCAAAAGTGAATGCAGGGAGACAAATATGGATATTATGACAGTAATCCAGATGTGTCTTGAGCCAGGGTGACAATAATAGAGATGGAAAGAAGCAGATGAAGCCTAATGAGGATGAGTAGTAAAATCAACACAACTTTCAGATCAATTAAATTTAAGGAATAGAAAACAACACAGGAGCAACCTGGAAACTGCTTAATGAGGTCAGGAGAGGTAAGAAAGAACTAGCCAAAGAACGAAGAACGAAAGAAACAGTCAAACAAAATGGCCAACGCATCCATTTGACTCCTCATGAAGAATTTGAAGATAATTAAGAAACTTGTTATCCCAGTTTGGAGGACTACTTTTTATGTTCTTCACTGTGACTCCTAAAAATGAACCAGTTCCTGCCATCTAAACTAATGTGCATAATTAAAGAATGTGGACATATCTGAAAGACCTAGAACTAATGGAGTGGTAGGAGAAAGGAGGGCAACATGATATCAGAAAGGAAATGTATCTTGATAAATATTATGAAGGGAAGGAGCTAAACTGGCTTGTCAAAGAAACAGGTAGTCCAAATATAAGACATGGCCTAAGTGAAGAAATTCAGTTGAATTGTATATTAAGATTATTTTATTGGGTTTCCAAAAATGTTATCATTGAATGTTTAAGGAGGTCTTTGGTTTTTTGTTTTTCTTTTAAATAAAGGTAGAAAATAAGGAATGACCATAAAGTAGTTTTCTTTCCAAATTAATCATATTTAATTTTCCAAACTACTGTCATATGCCATCTGATTCTGTCCCAACTGAAATCATCACATTGGGGAAGGAATTCCTTCAAGGGAATTGTACAAAGTGCACTGATTTTTCCATATAGATAAGTGAAGTCAGAGCATAATGTTCTCATAGGAAGTATCTCTCTTTTTGTTGTTGATTTAACTTATAACTGAGGCTAATGAAGTAAAATTGTGTTTAAAATGTCTCTCAAGCAACCTCAAGTTCTTGTTATATCATTTACTTTAACCAAAAGGAAAATAATACATAGTTGGATATCTTTTCAAAATTATAATCCTCATTCTCATTTAACATGGACATAGTGTAAGAGTAAAAGAAAATTGAAGTTAAAGTGTAAAAGACTGGGTATTGTAAAGCTGCTTCTAAGCTGCAAAGCCTGAGTTAAAATGTAAATTCCTGAGGCAGTTAAGACAATGCCCGGTACTGACCATTTAGTTGATTAATAGCCTAGGACCCTGTGCAGTTTGGCACGTAGGCATTCAGGGCCCAAACCAATCAGTTTGAATGTATCCCCTCCTTAGGAGTGACCTATCACCCCCGCCCAACCTGTTCCCGCCAATGAATGTGCTAATCATGTTTCAGAGTTGTTGTTTGATTTTCCCCGCACCTCATGATGATTTGCTCTGATGTATGCAAAGCCCCCGCCCTCCCCAAAAAGTGTACTTAAGCACCGCTCAACCCCTGCTCGGGGCTCTGGGCCGCTCTCCCTTGTTGAGTGAGCACAGAGCCCCAGCGCGCTGGATTCTTCAATAAACCCCCTTCTGCGGTTGCATGAGTCAGTCTCTTGGTGGTCTCTTCCTCCGTCGTTCGCCGGACCCTTACAATAGGAGTGAAAATATAAGCAAAAATTCTAATTATTATTCATGTTTCTATAATGTCTCTAGTTTCATATTCCACTGCATTGGGTGAGGCTGATATTTCACTCTATCTTCCAAAAATTCCAAAGAGGAAAAAAGACAGGTATGCTTCATAACGAGTTGTCTTTACCATATAGCAAATGAATAATTCAAAGTTAAAGATTTTTGTCTTGGGATGAAATCTAAAGATTTTCTATCTTCTTATTTTGAAGACTTAGAAAGTAAAGCTCAGAAATCACTTGCCCAAAATTGTACATTAGAGTCAGAATAAGAACTCACCTTCCTGATCCCCAGGCCCTGCTCTTTCCACCACATTCCATAATTCTAAAAATGTATTGGGCTTCAAGATTCATGAAGTTTCTAAAAAGCTTTATGGAGTAAGAAGAAATAGTAGTTTATTTAATTAGTAATTTTCAGAAGGAAAATATTCATTACTTTTAATTCAGTATTAAATTTAACATTAGATAAATTTTCATGTTTTTAACACAAAGTCAACTGTAATTTCTTTGAGCAATTATATTGTACTGAGACTTTTCTATGGCAGAACAGAACTAATTTGATGAAACTTCACAAATTCAATCTTAGGTTACATTCTCACATTAGCCTTCACTTGGATTTGAATCTGAGGGACCAACTTTCCCTGAAGCAATAGAAGATAATAAACAGGGTATTTGTATAAAATATAAATGCAACCAAAGAAATGGCAAGAATGCTTTGCCCTTGATTTTGTTTAAAGTTTTTGAAGAGGAATTACAACAATCCTATGTATTCAGATAAAAATCTGTGTGTCACCTCAGTTCCTCATTGTTGAAAAGTAAACACGAAGCTCTGTAATGGTCACAGATAGAAATGTTTTAATTCAATATTTTTAATATAGGAAAAAGTCAATAATCACATTTGGTTAAACATGCTCTAATAGGTCTATTTTAAAAGAAACAACACAAAAATTATTGGTACACAAATTACTTCTTCTTGAGACATGCCACTCTCAATCAGTTCCCCTTTTCCACCAGTTAAGAAATTTTTAAATTTTCAGTTACTGATTGAGCATCTGGATAATATTCATAAAGCATGATTTCAACTGTCCTTTAAAAATCTTTCAATTATGTTACTACTAACTTAATCTATCATCCTGTCTCATTTATTTTTGAACATTAAACATCTCAGAAGAATATCCTCTGCCCCTTGGCTTCTACCTCTTTACAGTCAATTTTTAACCACTACTCCATTGAAATGACACTCTTAAAGGTCACTAATGAATGGCTAGCCTTCTCATGCCACTAACCAAATCTTTTGGCCTTTTTTCAATCATCATTCTTACTGACATTTATCTGCAACATTTAACATTGTTAATGTTAATATCATCCCTTGTCATCTGGGATGCTAAACTATCCTGACTCCTCCATTCTACTGAGTCAACAGCAGTTCTGGTCACAGTAGAGAGCCATGAGGGCCTCACTTTTTGTTTTTTTATTTTTTATTGGTTCATTTTGGTTATACATGAAAGTAGAATTCATCTTGATAAAATTATATAAGCATGGAATATATCTTATAATCAGGAACCCATTTTTATGGGTGAGCACAATAGTGAGATTTACTTAGGTATTTTCATATATGCACATAGGAAATTTATGTTAGACTCATTCCACTCTTTCCTATTCCTATACTCCTCCCTTCCCTTCATTCCAATTTGTCTAATCTACTGAATTCTGTTCCTCTGCCCTCCACTTTGTTGTGGGTTAGCTTCCACATATCAGAGAAAACATTCAACCTTTGGGTTTTGGGGGGATTGGGCCTCACATTTTGAAGAAAGGTATAAAATGAGGTAATACAGTTCATTTAAGGGGGGAATGAGTAGTTTTGGTGAGTGAGTCATTGAGGACAAACAAACCAAAGGGAAAAAAACAGAGTTGACCTCCTAGTGGAAGTTGAAACTGTATATGTAACAACCCAGATACCCTGTAGCCATTTGCCTTTCAATAGGCCATCAGTAATGCCTTCCTGTTGGTGTTTTTAATGCAAATGACAAAATACTTACAGGCAAAGTTGTAAGTGGTCTGGAAAGAGTTTGGGAAGGATTGATTGTGATCTTGTGATCATATAAAGGATCACAAGATTTTACAAAAGAAAAAAATCTGGGTTAAGAGCATTAGGATTACTTTGGATCTGCATACCTATAATAGCTTCTTGGAACAGCACTCATAGGTTCTGTGCTGGCAAAGTCAAGCTTGGTAAAGTATCATCTGATTGCATATTCATCTGTTTTGCACATTGCCTAGCTGCCTTTAAGGAATCTTGGTCTGAAAAAAAAGAGGAGTACCTTCCCAGCAGGGATCACAATAACTGGAGGACCCCCTGCACTGTTAAATCACTGTTAAATCTGCTTTGACTCACCTAGAGTAGGGTGAGGGAGAAAAATAGGAAGTATCTACTTTTCTCTTGCCCTCTCACCTCCTTTAAAAAACATTTACTGAGAAACCAATACATGGCAATTACTTTGTTAGATATTGAGGATACAAAAATTAATAAGACTAGTAACCAAAAAGTGTAGATCTTCTAGGCATCTTAAACTCAATATTAAAAGAAAATATTCCACAGCTGGGATCAGTGGCGCGTGCCTAATCCCAGTGACTGGGGAGGCTGAGGCAGGAGGATCGCAAGGTCAAAGCTAGCCTCAGCAATTTAGCAAGGCCTGTTTCAAAATAAAAAATAAAAAGGGCTGGGGATGTGGCTCTGTGGTTGAGCACTCCTAGGTTCAATCCCCTATACCAAATAAATACATTAATTAATTAATTAATGCATTCTAATCTTCATATCACCTTCAACAACTACCGATTCTAGCCCTTTCTTCCTGATTTCCTTATTTCTGTTATAAGCAAGCAACATTCACCCCAGCTTTAAATTCTAGATTTATTACTCAATTTCTAAAATAATCATCGCTGTCTTCCTTTTTCACTGCCATTCCTATTGGGTCCTCATTAATTTTCTACTAAACTAATGTAGTTTCTAGCCTCCTTGCTTCTAGTTTCTCCACAGTTCAATTCATCTGGCTCAAAGCCACTAAATTAATTTTATTCAAGTAAATATAATCAGTCTTCTAGTCAATGCTATCATGGATTTCACAAAGTGGATATTCAGAGCACCTACCAGCTAACTCCAACTTATCTTTCTAACATATTTCCACCATTCCAATACATACTCTGTTCTTCAATTACATTAGTTCAGTAGTCTGAATAATGGCACCCAAAGATATCTAAATCTCAATCCCCAGAATCTATGAATGCATTATGTATAATAGTAATGGGACTTTGGTGATATAATTAATAATCTTGAGATGAAGGTATTTATTCTGAAGAATGAAAGTACATTGGGATGCGGTTGTGGCTCAGCAGTAGAGCACTCACCTGGCAGGTGCAAGGCCCTGGGTTCTATCCTCAGCACAATGTAACAATAAATAAATAAAGGTATTGTGTCCAGCTACAACTAAAAAATAAATGTTTTTTTTAAAAAGTACTGTAAGGGACCGGCGAACGACGGAGGAAGAGACCACCAAGAGACTGACTCATGCAACAGCAAAAGGGGGTTTATTGAAGATCCAGCACGCTGGGGCTCCGTGCTCACTCAAGAAGGGAGAGCGGCCAAGAGCCCCGAGAGCAACTTGTGCAGGGTTTATATACATTTTTTTAGAGAGGGCAGGGGCTTTACATACGTCACAGTCCCCTTTAACAAATCATCATACACCGCGGGAAAATCAAACAACAACTCTCGAACATGATTAGTACATTCATTGGCGGGAACAGGTTGGGCAGGGGTGATAGGTTAGTCCTAAGGCGGGGTATACATTCAAATTGATTGGTTTAGGCCCCGGGGGTGCATACGTGCTGAGCTACGCGGGTCCAGGTTGTTAAGCAACTAAGTGGTCAGGGGGGGATTTCAACACATATCTAATGGGCAGTTCCGGGAATTGTCTTAACTGCCACAGGAATTTCAGGTTCTGAGTGCAGTTCAGAAACTTTATAATACCTGGTCCTTTACATTTTAACTTCAGTTTCTTGTATCCTTTCAGTACATTATGCAATATATACATATCCATGTTTACAGTAACAGAATTCACAATAGCCAAACTATAGAACCAACCTAGTGGCCATCAATGAATAAAGAAAATATGGTATACATACAAATGGAGTATTATTCAGCCATAGAGAATTAAATTATGTCATTTGCAGGGAAAATGGATGAAATTAGAGAGCATTATGTTAAGTGAAATAAACCAAACTCAAAAAGTTCAGGGGTTGGGGCTGGGGTTGTAGCTCAGTGGTGGAGTGCTTGCCTTGCATACACGAGGCCCTGGGTTTGATCCTCAGCACCACATAAAAATAAAGATATTGCATTCATCTACAACTAAAAAAAATATTTTTAAAAAATCAAGGGTCATGTATTTTCTCTCATATGTGGAAGCTAGAAAGGAAAAAGGAAAGGTAGCAATAGGGAGTTGGGGGGTAGTCTCATAAACATTGAAGGGAGATCAATAGAGTAGAGAAAAGGGACCCGGGGAGGGAAGAGGAGGGCAAGGGGACATATTGGAGTATGATATTGGTCCAATTATTTGTACACACACGCAATATAATAATATGTGTAACAACAAATCCCACAATTATGTACAACTGAAATGAATCAATTAAATACAGAATAATGGAAAAAAGAACATTGGGATGGGAAGATTATCATGAATTGTCCATGTGTGTCCAATGTAATCACAAAGATCCTTATAAAAGGGAGCCAGGAGATCAAGAGGTGATGTGATAACAGAAGCAAAAAATGGAGTGAGGCAGCTGTAACAAGGAATGCCAGCAGCCTCTAACAACTTGAAGAGGCATGGAAGAGATTCTTCCCTGGAGCCTCTAGAAGGAATAAACCCTGCCAGCATCTTGATTTTATCCCTGTAATGTTCATCTAGGACTTCTGATCTCTAAAACTATAAAATAATGTTTATATTGTTTAAAGCTACTGAATTTGTGGTAATTTATCATAGCAGTAATAGGAGCCTAATACTCAATAGCTATTGATACATAAATGATAGCTACAAAATCTCAATTGCATACAAACATAAACATTTACTTCTGGGCTCACTTGTCTACATGTTCTCTGGGCTCTGCTAATCTTGGATGCATTTCTCTGGACTTGGCTCCTGCTGTTGGTTCAGTTCACCTCTATTTCATGTCTCTCTCATTCTTCTGGAAATAGCAAGCTGCTCAGAAAATGTCCTTTTCATAGTAAAAGAAAGAGGTGCCAAAGCACAAATCTTTAGTAGGCAAGTACATTTCAAGCAATTTTTCACATCAAATCTGCTGGTATCCAATTGGTCAAAGAAACTCATCTGGCCAAACCCTTGATCAATGGGACATTAAAATATTTCCTATCTCTAGTAGGAAGAAGTTCACATCTCAGCCAAAAGACATAGATTCAGAGGGGGTTGAAGAAATGGGAAGAATAATGCAATATATCCTGTGATACATTGTTAAAGTAGTTTTCAATAAATAAACAAAAAGGACCCTGATTTGTAGAATTTGCTGATTTCCATGGTGTAAATATTTGTAGCATGTTTAGTTTTAAGCTGCCAGAATGATGTTGATGAACACAAACTTGGGAAGACATGCACATAATGGGCTCTGGTGTTCAATACCATCCAGCTCCAGCATATCATTGAATCTACATATCAAACCAGTTATTCGACATTTCTCCTGAACAATACTATAAGTGTCACCTCTCATGCCATTCTGTTTTAGTCAAGTTTTGCATTGCTGTGACCAAAATACCTAATAAGAACAACTTGTAGGAGGAAAAGTTTATTTGGTGCTCACAATTTCAGAGGTCCCAGTCCATAGATGGCCAACTCCATTGCTCTGGGCCCAAGGTGAAGCAGCACATCAAGGGGGAAGGGTACTGAAGAAGGAAGCTGATTCCTAATGACAGCAATGAAGGTGGGGTGGAGGGGCTGGAGGGAAGATGAACCCTTCCAGGGCACACTCTGAGTGACCCACTTCCTCCAACCACACCCCACCTGCCCAGAGTTATTGCCCCATCCATCCATTCAAACTAGGATTAGGTTACAGCTCCCATAATCTAACCATTTTACTTATGAATATTATGACATTAACATAATATTCATGAGTAAGTAATATTTTCATTTCTATTGTTGGGGGGACATCTCACATTAACACCATGGCACTACCCTTTGAAATGCCTCCATCTTTTCAATGGTACATTTTATACAAAGTTTCCCTGCTTTCCTAATTAGAAATTTCCCTCCTAACATTTTCATAGCATTTCCTTATTGGTACTTTTAAATATTTATTGTGCATGTATGTCTTGTTCAATGGACTTCAAGATACTAAGAAGTAGGACTGTATATAATACATCTTGAAATCTTGCAGTACTCTGAACAGAGTAGGTATTAATAACCACTTGGTAGATGGATGGATGGATGGATGGATGAATGAATGAATGAATGAATGAGACACATAAAAGCAGAAAAATGTTAACTAGACTGACTTGGATAAATAGTGTTCTGGCCAAATAAATTAATCTAAAAGAAATACAACAACTAGGAATCACCAAGATAACAGTAAACTAATCCCAGTGAAATGCAAAAGCTTATGAGCATGCATAGATAAGTTTTGTCTTCCTGACCTATTCAGAACTGAGTGTTTGAAAGCCCCCACAAAAGCTAATTCTGACAAAACAAAACATTCTCTTCCCCACCGTTAACAAACAGAAGCTCCAACACCCACAGAAAATTTGGAAGCCCTCAATGACTGCAGCAACAAAAAATGAGACTGCTTCATAATCCATATCAGTTTTGCAGAAATCATCCATTTTTATTGTAAAGAGGAAGCCACAGCTGTTACCACCTGGCAACTGTCAAGACCTGGGAATTCAAATTGGTAGAACCAGGCTGATTTTTGTGGAAAATACCTTTTTTAATCCTATCATAAAACTCATCCCTGCAAATGAGGCTCCTTTCCAACTTCAGAGTAAAGTACAGAGAAGGAGTCTGTTTAGAATTGAGATCACTGCTGAGGTAATTTTTGGAGTTGGTGATTTAAACACATTCATGGGTAAGGCAAGGAAATGCACAGGTATTGTGACTGTACCCTGTTGTGATGTTTATGAAATGAAAAATAATATTTTCATCTCTATTGCTTTTGGTATTTTTAAGAAAGGGGTTTTATAAGAAAAAGAACATAGATATAGTCCTTTTCCTGTCAAACAAAGCATCTTTGGGACAGATCACAAAGTCTTGGTACATAAGATATACACAATTTGATCTGGTCCTTTATTAAGAGTCAGAGATAGCTTTATAAGTGTAGGTACAAGGTTTACATACAGATATATACAACATTCTTTCTGGAATGATGACAAATAAATCTGGCAAATAAATCCTGTGGAAAAATAAATCCATCCCTTGGTCTCCCATGTCAACAATTTCCCTTACTGAAAACTTTTAAATTCTGTTGGTGAGAATGTAAATTAATACAACAGTATGAATTAGCACTATGGAGGACTGGGGATGTAGCTCAAGCAGTAACACGCTCACCTGGCATGCGCGGGGCGCTGGGTTCAATCCTCAACACCACATAAAAATTAAAAATAAAGATATTGTGTCCACCTAAAACTAAAAACTAAATATTAAAAAAAGAACAGTATGGAGGTTCCTCAAAAAACTAAAAATAGACCTATTATATAACATAATAGACCCACTTTGAAGTGTATATCTAAAGGAAGTGAAACCAGCATGTCAAAGAGATACCTAGACCCGAATGTTTATGGCAGCACTCTGCATAATAGCCAAGATATGAAATCAACCAAAGTGTCCATCAGCAGATGAATGGATAAGGAAAATGGTTACATATACACAGCAGAATATTATTCAGCTGTATAAAGAATGAAATTCTGTTATGTGTGGCAAAACGAATGGAACTGGAGGATGTTAAGTGAAATAAGCAAGACTGAAAGACAAATACTACATATTCTCATTCATATGTGGAAGCTAAAAAAATTATCTCCTGAAGGAATAAAGTAGAATAGAAATTACTAAGAGGTTAGAAGAGATAATGGATAGGGGATAGAAAGAGGCTGAAATCCAGGCATGGTGGTGCACACCTGTAATCCCAGTAACTCAGGAAGCTGAGACAGGAGGATCAAAGGTTCAAAGCCAACCTGAGATATTTAGCGAGGCCCTGAGCAACTTAGGTAGAACCTATCTGAACATAAAATAATAAATTAATTATTTAAAAGGGTTGGGGATGTAAGTCCGTGGATAAGCACCTATTTAGTCAGCTTTTTCACTATTGTGACCAAAGGATCTGTCGAGAATAATTTTAACAGACAAGTTTATTTGGTGCTCATGGTTTCAGAGGAATCCATAGATAGCCAACTCTATTGGTCTGGGCCAGAAGTGAGGAAGAACATCATGGCAGGAGGATGTGGCAGAAGAAAGAAGCTCAGAACATTGCACCAGGAAGTAGACAGAGACAGTTCCACTCGTCAGAGACAAAATATATACCCCAAAGGCAAGTCCCCAATGACCCACTTCTTCTAGCCACACCCTACCTGTCCACACTTAATCCCTATCAGAGGATTAATGCTCTAATTAGGTCAAGGGTCTCATAACACAATTATCTCACCTCAAACCCTCTTGCATTGTCCATGCATGAGCTTTTGGAGGACCGCTCATATCTAAACCATAACAGTGCCCCTGGGTTCAATCTTCGGTACAAGAAAGAAAGGAAGGAAGAAAGGGAGGAAGGGAAGAAGAAAGGGAGAAAGGGAGGAAGGGAGGAAGAAAGGAAGAAAGAAATTAGATAATGGGAACCAAAATACAATTAGATACTAGGAGAAATAAGTTCTAGTATTTAGCAGCACAACAGAGTAACTATAATTTACAACTTGTTATGTATTTTATATGGGATAAGAAGAGAGGAGTTTGTAGGCTCCAAACACAAAGAAATGATAAATGCTTAAAAATTAGAAATGCTAATTATCATCATCACATCCAATGGGACAGGAGTCCCCTGTGCTTCTCCTTTTCTAGCAGAGCAATAAAATTTCTTTTTCTTTTTTCTCAAAACTGTGTCCTTGCTATTGGATTGGCATCTGGGACAAGAACCAAGCTTTCAATAACAACCTGGTGACCCATATAGGATGGACCCAAGAGCAGCACCTGCTCCAACTTTCTTGGGCAGGCCTGGCTCTTCAAGGAACCCCACTTCTATGCTGAGGATGTAAGGCAAATTTGTTGGCAGCCAACTATGGGAGAGTTAGGAAATAGGTGAATTTGCCTCAAGTTGAACTTGAAGAGCTATTCCTGTGAGTAAAGGAAGGGACTTAGGGACAGTCCCAGCAGCTGCCAGACCTCCTTTTGCTTCAAGGAATTCCCACCTTCTCTCCCTGAATGGTATGGTTTGCTTCATCGTGGTCCACTTAGAGAAAAAGGAAATCAAGCACAGTAAAATCACAATAGCCTTGGCCATCAGTGTGTTCTCCAGTGTGTACTCCAAGACCTTTGATTCCACACATCTGATTTCTCTTTGTGGGAATATCTGGCTCCTCTTTATGTGGACATCTGTGGACTCTTCAGACTCTTTCTCTGGTGTAGGAGTCATGGTTAAGTTGAACTTGGGAATCTAGGGATATTTACTCCCTTGTGGTCTGTTCTAGGTTCTCATCTATTTGTTGGCCTTGAGTTCAGGAATTCCCTCTGGAAATCTTTTTTTGTTTGTATCTGTTACTACCCTCTTTAAGATACGAGCAATACTACATTGATCCTATAGATAGTCTCTTGATAAAGATCGTGCCTGATCTATGTTAAAGGTTCCTGTCTTTCAGCCATGGTTTTGGGTCCTCTGTCACTGTACTTCTTTTTGGTACAATCTTATAGTTGGGGTTGGTCTGTCAGAGGTAAAGTAAATGGAAGAGATTCTGAATATATAGGCATTTTTGCAGTTGTATGAGAAAGAGTCTGAAGAGTCAGGAACCAAGTTGAGAGTACAAAAAGGCACTGACTTTGGTATGCAAGAATAGCAAAACATCAGAAGAAAAGTTTTTTAAAAAAATTTAAATCATTTAAACCCAGTGATGGCAGTTCCAGCACTGTTTCTCAGACTGGTCCCAGGCAGCCACCCACAGATCATCTTGCTGTGGGTCAGGGACACCAGCCCTGGGCTGGGAAAAATATTCCAGGAAAGCTGCCTGGGCTTTAAAAAAATGGACAAAGAGAACCTGGACTCTGCCTTGCCTTATGGCCTCTTTTGTCTATGGGGGGTGGAGGCTGCTGGCCACAAAGGATGTAACAACAGGTTCTAGCACTGTTTATGACCTGGGAACAGGAATAGTCTCCTCTTTTAAGATAGGACAGGACACCCCATTTGTCTAGAAGATATCCATCACTGGGGCAGAGCTATTCTTGCAATGACAGTATCCCATCAAACTAAATGCACAGGGAGACTGGCAGAACAAAAACTGCACCCAGAAAAGAAACAACAGAAACTAATGCCAGGCTGCATTTTGTGTTAGCTTCTGCAAAAGGATCTTCAAGGAAATCTAAAGAAAGGATGTAAAGGGCCTTCCCCTTTGAATACCAATAGGCCTATGTAAACAAAAAGGCTGAAAAGGAATCTCTGGGTTCAATTGACAGTGGGGAACTCAAAGTTGATGGCATTGTGAAATGATAAGCATGATAGATCAGACTCAAAAAATATCCTGTGCTCCAATCCCTTGAATACCACCTGAGAGGAAAAAAGATTAAGGCACAATTTTTTGTATGTGGCATATTTTCTGACCCTCTCCTGGGATGAAATTTATAATATAAATTAAATGTACAGATAACGTTCATAAGGATTATCTCAGAATATGAATTTAAGAAAGGTTCTGAATCTAGAAAAGAAATACAAGAAAGCTACAGGTATAGAAATATATTTTAGTATGGAAAATTACAAAGTAAAAGAAATATTTCTGGATGAGAAGGTATTTTGTATGGTAAAGTAATATTCTTGTGCTAAAGTCTAAGATAAAAGAGAGGAAAAAAAATAAGGATGTAAACAAGCTGTAGAATGTCTAAGCAAGTTGCAGAAAGTTTGTGGAATGTAAATCTCAAAAAGTTTGTTCATGTGATTAAATTGGTTATAATTAGCACAATCAGTTATTCAAATTTTAATGTTCTGATATGAAGCAAAGTCTGAGACATTGATCTGTTCTTATCTATCAAGATAATTTTCTTGTGTCTGTTAGGTTTTATTATTTAGGGAAACAGTATTAAAGGAATTAGGGTTTTTACCTATTTATTTAACCATTTATTTCATAAATGGTTAAATAAACAACAATTATTTTAGGTTCTTACAATATAGTTGACATTCTGATTATATGTGACTAGAGATATGTATATATCTAAGAACTATGTTTGTCTGAACCTTGTCTAAGTTGTATGTCAAAGTTTGTAAAATGAAAGCTTGTGTAGGTTTTCTGGCAAGGCAACAAATAAGTGCTCTTTTATACATTGTATCTGACACAGAAAGGCCACACTGCCATTTGAAGGACCTGGCTTTTATCTGATTACTTTAACTAAGTCTATTTCTGGTCATTAATACTGTTTCCTAAATTTATCAGAGCTTTAAGACTGTAATCCTTTGAATTTTGCTAGTACTACTAACATATACGAACCTGTGATTATTGTTTCTGCATACTATGAATTCTAAATTTTACTTTAAAAGAACAACTTCATAAATAAAACACTTTAAGATTTGTCAAGAGGCCATCCTCACATGAGTTAAAGCTTTGCCTCTCATCCTCCTCCATGTTAGAAAGGCTCCAAAGTACACTAGAAATAAGCTTGTTTTAAAGTTGTGTTCAAAAGACAGATTTGTTTTTGTTGTTGTTGTAAAGATTATCATGAGATCTCAAAATAAATAGGATGTAATACAAAACTTAAGTAAAAGTTTGGGCAAATTATAAAGGTATTTAGGTTATAAAATAGTTTTAAAAGAAAGTAAAACTTGCATGCAATTAAGTTGGTAAATATATGGTCTTTGTAGAGGCTAAATAGATGCCAAAAATACAACTATTGCCTATTAGTGTTTTGCAGAAATACTACTTCTAACAGAACAACCTGAGTTAATTTAAGATAATAAGTCATCACCTACAGGGCAGATAGAATATAATGCTGACTTCCAGTACTAATATTGACCCCAATTAAATGAAAGAGGTAATTGTAAAAATATAGATATTCAAGTTATAACTTGTTACTCTGACTTTTAGACTGGTGGAACTGGGCGGCTGTATGTTTAAAACCAAAAACTTGGAGACCAAAGTAAAGGAAGTAAAAATGCCAAGGAAAAGCAGCCAATATTTTGGCCATTGCCCTTTAAGTTTAGACAGGACACTTCTAAAACCCTGTAACTTCGATGAGTCACCTGATCTGCTGATCAAAGGGATTGAGAGTACCCTAGAGAACAGGAAGCCAACCAGTGCACATTCTGCAAAGAGGAAGGTCATTGGAGAACAAAATGCCCCTGTTGCTTCAAAAGGAAGCCATGTATGGTCAGCAAGACTTTGACACATCCTGGCATATGTCATGGCTTGTAGAGGCCAAAGGAGCCATGAGGCTTCCCACACATTCCCAAGAGTGATCTCTAAGGAATCTCAGCTAACTCTAAGGGTAGATAAGAACAAGGTCAGTTCTGACCAACTTGGTCTTAAACACCTGGCAGGAGAGTATGACCAAAGCACAGTCATACATAGACTTTAAAAGCAAAGACAATTTTAAAAAAAAAATGTAACTTAAGATGTACACTGTGTCAGCCCTATGAAAAGTAGGTAAAGCTGGAGGCTATAAAAGAAGTATTCTTGTGTGGGAGTGTCTAATAATAACTATCACAAGGGACTCTAGAGTCACAAATTTGTCCTGAATCAATTTGAGACTGATTTCCCACACCTACAAATCTTCCTGACTTCCTACATAGGTAAACTCAATCTATTTTGCATGGATATGATTATGAGTTACTGTCTTCATGGTTTTAAGATACTGGCTGAAATACTAATTTATTTTGTGCTAATTGTTTATAAAAAGTATATAATGCTGCCAAGCATGAGAGTATACACCTGTAATCCCAGCAGCTCAGGAGTCTGAGGCAGGAAGATCAGGAATTCAAAGCCAGCCTCAGCAATTTAAGGCACTAAGCAATTTAGCAAGACCCTGTCTCTAAATAAAATATTAAAAAGGGCTGGGAATGTGGCTCAGTGGTTAAGTGTCCCTGGGCTCAATCCCCAGTACTCCCTCTCAAAATATATATATATTTATTTATACGTGTGAATACAAACAGATATATATATATATAATAAATACACTTATTTGTCCTTTTTCTAAAAAAAGAAATACTAATTACCATTATATGATCATTATACATTGTATACATATATCAAAGTACCACACTGTACCCCAAAATATATACATTTATGACTCAATTAGAAATAAATAAACTATAGTTATCTTCTTTCCTGCATAGCATGAAATGTCCATGATTATAGTGACTTCTTTGAATAAAACAATAAGAATGGGCATTGCTTCAAATGGCTCCAATTAACATATATACCCATTCATTCCTTCAAATAAGAACCATTTATTGTACATGTCCTGTGTTCCTGAAACAATGTATTACACTTAGGATACCAAGAGTAATTTTAGAAAAATAGACATAAATAATCAGATGTGATGGCTCCTGTCTGTGATTCCAGCTACTTGGGGAGCTGAGGCAGGAAGGTCATAAATTCAAGGCCAGCCTAGCCAACTCAGGGAGACCTGACTCAAAATATGAAAAGGGGATGGGGATGGAGATTGGGATGGGGATGTGGCTCAGTAGTTAAACACCCCTGGGTAGAGTGTTTGCCTATCATGACTAGATTCGACTCAAATCGATACTGAAAAAAAAAAAGAAGACATAAATAGTTGGACTTTAGGATTTCCATATCTGATCATAAACATACAATGAAAGTATATTTTTTAAAGGGGGAGGCAAGGGTTCATGGCAGTGGGGGGGTCACATTAACAGTGATACAGATTCCACTGGCTCTTACTTCCATATGCTCATCAAAAATCTTATATTCCTGTCAAGTATGCTTTGAACATCTCTGGAAGTCCCAGTGGAGCATCTGGCATGTACTCATGAAGATATGCACTCTGACCAAGGACCATTGTGTCTTGGTGGACTGGAGTTCTCATGGGAGCTGCTCACTAGTATAGCCCATCTCTGTTTTCAAATTTTGGGTTTTCTATTATCTTATCGATATTTGGGGATTCCATTTTTAGTTACTCTACAAACCCTCTGCTCCCTATGAGTGTTATACTAATGCAAGAGACTAATCCAAATGACTACCACCATGCTATTCTTAAAATCCTAGTGTCTTTTTGTAATACCTAATCTATTACTTACTGAGCCAACTTTATTGGGCCTGTTTCCTTCTTCCTTTAAGGTTACCTGGGTCACACGAGGGCCTCCCCTCCAGCTGGGAAGTCAAGATCAGGAATATCTACAAAGTTCTAAGACTCAAACTAAGACATTTGCTACTCTCAAAATATTTAAACAGGCTGAGCACAGTGGTAAACAGCTGCAATCCCAGCAATTTGGGAGGCACAGGCAGGAGGTTCACAAATTCCAGACCAGCCTCAGCAATTTGGTGAGGCCCTAAGCAACTTAGTGAGACTCTGTCTCAAAATAAAAATGTAAAAAATGGCTGGGGATGTGGCTCAGTGGTAAAGCAGCTCTGGGTTCAACCCTGAGTACCAGTCTGAATCGTACAATCTAGGGGAAGAAGCAGAGAAAGTTTCCTATAAGAAGTCACATCCAGGGCTGGGGATGTGGCTCAAGCGGTAGCGCGCTCACCTGGCATGCATGCGGCCCGGGTTCGATCCTCAGCACCACATACAAACAAAGATGTTGTGTCTGCCGAAAACTAAACAATAAATATTTAAAAAAAAAAAAAAAAGAAGTCACATCCAGGCTACGAACTAAAGGGTGAATCAAGAAGTTTCCCAGTAAAGATAAGAAGTAATAATGCCAGCAATAAGGCAAAGTTCTACATTTCACTTTAACCATTGCATCATAAAAGCTATCATTGTTCTGTAGTACATATGAGTCTCATTTCTAGATAGTGTTACATTATCACACCACCAATCTAATTGGTGCCAATAAGTTGATTCAGTTTGAATGTACCAATTATGATGCTTATTTGAATACTTCATGCAGACAGTACAAGTTATAGTGATATCTATGTAATTCATAATTGTTAATGAAATTAAAATACTTTAAATGATAATACAATTAAATTATTTTTCTAGTTGCAGAAAAAAAGTCTGGGTGATTTTTTTAAGTACTAAGTGAATGTATTTATCTGATTTAAAAATTGAGAGGAAATGCAAAACTGATTCTATAATGAGAAGAGGAAAGAAACAAATTGGAAGAAGGTATGTCACAAATTTCATGATGAATGATAATTGTAATTTGCTGCAGCAGAGCAAAATGAAAAAGGTCTTCATGCATAAAAATATTTTAGAATATAATAAAGTGAACAATATTGAGATGTTTTCAGCAAGTATGACATTTTCAGCTAGCATATAGTAAATATGATAAAAATTTTGATATAATAGTCAAAAAGGAATCAATGGAATTGGCCACTTGAAATCAGAAAAAAAATATCTAACAAAATTTGTTAGCTGATTTATAACTCTGGGCAGCTATGTAATAACTTGAACTCCTGCATAGAAAAGAAAATCAATTTTAGATGGAGAAATGGTAAAATATTTATTATTTGAATTGCAGAAATTATATTAGAGAGTTGGAAGGAAAAGAATTAAAATAATATAAAAAGATTGTCAATTATACTACCAAACAGTTTCCCATGGAATACCAAGACCATTCTAACAAATATCAAAGATCATTTGATTCAAAAATTTTAAAACTGCATGTACTTTCCTGTAGCTTTAGATGAGTCATGAAATATAAGTGATATTACTCAATTAATATTTTGGGTACATTTTATCTCAAAGGACTTATAAATTCACAAGGAAATGGTGTCAATTAGTGGCCTAAAAATCAAATTTATGCCATAGATATTTTTGAATATTTTACATGTGTCAAAGAAGAATTTCATCTAGATAAGAACAAAAAGTTTCTATCATAACAGATGATGCTTCAACTATGTTAGCTTCAAAAATATAAATTTATTGAATTTTTAAACAAAAGACTGATGTTTCCCTTATTGCTTTGTTTCACTGTATCATACATACTGAAAATATTTGTGCTCAGTTTTCTGAAGCAAACCTAGGAAAAGTGTGATGGATACGGTTATTAAAATGTTTCTGTACACATGCAAATGCTATGAATCATCACCAGTTTATGGAACTGTTGACAGAAATAGAAGACAATGATCTTCTGTTCTTTGCCAATGCTTATTGGCTAAATTGTGGAAGAGCTTTGCAAGGATTTATTGTACAGTATTTTAAAATCAAGTGCAAGATATTCTTAAAGCAAAAGAAATACTTGCCAAATATCCAGTAATCAAAGACAAAAATGGCAGTGGCATTTATATTTTTTCACTGACATCACACTGTATGAATAAACTAAACTTTTCACACTGACTTTATAGAGCTGTAATTCACATAACCTATAATTCACCCATTCAAAAGGTACAATTCAGTGGCTTTTTAGTATATTTACAGAATTGTGTAGTCATTCCACAATCTAATTTTAGAATATTGTGATCACCCCAAAGGAAACCCCATACCCATTAGTGTTCACTTTGTATTTTCCCCCAGCTTCCCTCTCTCTACAGATTCTGGGATCCACAAGGTTATTTTATGTCCCTGTGGATTTACCATTCTAGATGTTTTGTATAATTGGAATCATATAGTATGTGGTACTTTGTTATAGGTTTCTTTCAATTATCTTAATGTTCTTCAGGTTCATCCATATTGTAGCATTTTTTCAGTCCCTCATTCCTTTATTGCTGAATACTATTCCATTGTATGGATGAACCATAGAACTTGTATTGTTTCCATTTGGGAGGCTATAAACATTCATGTACAAGTCTTTTGTTTAGAACTGTTGTCATTTATTATGTCTATTCTAGGAGTAGAATTGCTGGGTAATATGGTAATTCTATGTTTAACTTTGTGAGAAGCTGTAAATCTCTTTTCCAAAGTGGCTGCACCATTTTATATTATTACAGCAGTTTATGTGGGTTCCAGTTTCTCCATATCCTTGCCAAAACTGTTATTATTTGTCTTTTTTAGTATAGCCATCCTAGTGGGTGTAAAGTGGTATCTCATTGTGACTATGATTTGCATTCCTCTGATGCTAAAAATGTCGAGAAATGGGCTCAATTTTAACATCCAAGGAAAAGAAAAGCTTATTTTAAGTTAGACAGGTATAAGAATTTATGATGAAATTGAAATTTTTGTAATGGAAATAACTAATAGTAATTTTCCACATTTTTCGAACATGAAAAATATGCAGAGGATTTATATTGGTATCAACACCATTATGTAAGTTGACTGATAAAAAACTACTGGAAATTTTTGAAGAATTCTTTTTTATTTTGAGAAGAGTTGTTTTTCATTTTGTGCAATATTCCTTTGAACTGATTAATCATACTGAGTTAACACAAGTTTTAGTGAATTTCCTTAACTTAGACAAATGTAGTTTTAAAACTCATGTGCTTTTTATTCAAAGTCAAATCAATTTTTCTAAAAACAAACCCATTTTGTCAATGCAGAAGAAATATTAAAGAAAGATAATTTTTGGCACTGGATTCAGTCATTGGAAAACTTTTAAAGTATGTTTGGAACA
>NW_026000249.1:10123810-10148866 GCF_001458135.2 Marmota marmota marmota | reverse complement strand
ATGTAAGCCAAATATATATATATATATATATATATATATATATATAAAAGAGCGGAATGCATTACAATTTTCATTACACATATATTCACACCAATTCGTGTCTTTATACATGTACTTTGGATAATAATGATCATCACATTCCACCATCATTTATAACCCCATGCCCCCTCCCTTCCCCTCCAACCCTTCTGCCCTATCTAGAGTTCATCTATTCCTCCCATGTTCCCCCTCCCTATCCCACTATGAATTAGCCTCCTTATATCAAAGAAAACATTCAGCATTTGGGATTTGGGGATTGAGTAAGCTAACTTTTTAAAAACTGAAAATTAAATGTAAATTCGGATCAAATATGTTCCATGAAAACTCAGACCACAAGTTGAGAAGTGTAGTAAGTTAAAACTTTTTTTCAAAGATTCAGTATGAATAAAGAATATAAAATATCTAAATAATATTTTGTAATATATTTTTCATTTTGATGACATAGTAAAATGATAATTATGATGTATTAGGTCTGATAAATTGTTATTTAAATCATTTAAATTAATTTGATCCATGATTTGCATTCCTCTGTTTTCTTTTCCTGTTCATAATGATTGATTTTATTGTTTATATAGCTAAGACAACAGAATTCTGTGTATAAAAAAACTTCTGATAAAGAGAAACAAGAAGGCAGGCTTAACAAAGATGCACTTTCAAAACTGGATCTTACCTGCTCATTTACTATTTGCTTAATCCTGGTACAGCCCTAAATAGAGAAATCCTCCTGGCAGCTAGAAGTGGATAGAATCTTTCTACCAATAGGAGAGGATTTCAAACAATTTAAGTTGTGATATTTTGGTGCTTTTGAATATTCTCAGCCATCACCATATTTCTTGATTCTCCAGGATGCCAGATCTTGTTTGAAATACAGACACACACACACACACACACATACACACACAATTCACACAATTATTGAAGCAAATCTTTGTAAGCAACTAAGGAATGTACATGACCAGTATGCATATCATTTCCAATTGGCAACCAGCAGGATATAACTGGAGGACGGAATGAGAATAACAATTGATACAATCAATAATTTGAAAATTTTAGTATACAAGCAAGCTGATTACTAAATAGAAGAGTACAAAACCAGACAGCAAAGAAAAATCCCTTTTTTATAACATTCTACTATTAAGTATATATTCTAAAATGTAGGTATGAAAGCATAGACATATATATGCATATATACATATATATATACACACACATATGAAATGATACATTACACAATGTTCACAATATTAAGAGTGGTTATCTCTGGGGAGCAGAATTTCAGATGATTCATATTCTTTTCACTTGACTGTGTTTTATAAATTATCTACCATGAACATGTATCCCTTTTGTATTAAGAAAAAAAAAATCTTTCTAAACATAATCTGAAGACCTCCTACCTAAGTAATTGAAAGCTGTAATCTTCTGAACAGAGCATAACCAGAAATGGAAGAAATTACAAAGAAATAAACAATCATCACCTCCCCTTGATACACAGCATAAAAATGAAAAGGCCTTCCAACAAATTAAGTCTCAGTGAGATTCTCCAGCAGCCACTTTTGGCTCAGCAGAAAAGTGCTTATTTTCTCTTTGTTGCTAGCCTTAAAATACCTGGTCCAAGCCTCAGTGAAGCAACGTGATACCAGATTCTTCCAGTCTTGCCTAGGACATGGTTATTTGTGCGGTGCAGTGTAGCAGGTAGTGTTAAGCTTTGCAAGACACCCCCTACTGCCTCTGCTTAGGAGAATGTCTGAAAACCCCATTAATAAATTCTGAAAGTTTCCTATTTGGTACTGACCTAGCTCATTGTTCTCATTCTCTTAAAAATACAAACATCATGAATTTCTTTGGGGGAGTAAAATGCACAAAAAATGTTTTAAGGTCAGGGGTGACATGTGAGATTCATTTTAAGTGTCTGGAAAATTTAGATTTCTGTGGTGAAGTATACACTGAAGAATTTGTCCAAATGACCCTCTTGGTTATAAAGCTATTCTCCCTCAGCTCCAAACCACTCTGCTCTGGTTTCTGAGGCAGCAAGAGCTGGGATTTGGCCCACTACAATTCTACTTGGCCAGACCCTGTTAGACCCTACCAATAGGGGGCACAAAAAGGGGGCTATATGAAGGGATAGGAAGGATTTGTTCATCCCCCATTGGCTCACTGTTTCTGTCAGTGTCACCCTATTGTGGTTTCTTCACCCTAACATGACATTCACTTTCTTAGAGATATCACAACCCACTGAGACACACCCTGTCCTCGGAGTTACTTTTCACCATTCCAACCTCTTCCCTGTGTTCCCCCTACTCTAGGGGTAATGTAGCTTCTGCGAGCTATAACTTCTGAATTGTCTTAGTGTCCCCACTTTACCTTTTTGAATATCAAATGCTAAGTTAACAATTCATTAAATTATATTCTCTCCAGTGAAACAGCTAATGTAGTTTCTATCTTGTAATTAGATCTGACAGATATGGGCAGACAATTCAGTCCCCAAAAGGTGAAGGCCATGTTATCAATAGGACATACTAAGCAACTATCTTCTTTTCCAACAGTTGGGATTGTAATTGAGGAGACCAAACAAATAATTGCAACCATGTATCTCCACAACAAGTATGTATTATGCAGGGCATCTATACAGAGATTTTAAGAATATGGGCCCACTGTGACTAGAGTAACCTATGCCATGTAGTAGGTTCAAGAAAACTTCAAGAAAAAAAATGAATTTTAGGAATGAGTGATACAATGTCTCTCAGAGAAGGAGGAAAGTCATTTCTGTTGTGGGGAATGGCATTTGCATAGATTTGAATTGGAGAACAAATGAGTAACATGTACAAGGAAAGTAGGACTGAAAGGCGAGTAACTCACCTGAGATGGAGATTCAACCAAGAGATTTTATTGAAGGGGCTGTCCGTCCGAAGGGGAAGAAAAGGAGAGGAAGAGAGCAGAGAGCAGAGAGCGGAGAGTGTGAGCTTGCAAGCTTCAGTTTAAGAAGGGTTGCTTGGCGACTTGGTAGGTGCTGATTGGCACACTGTAACTCAGGAACAGGGGAGCAGACACTGTGTCCCATGGGGATTGGTTGAGAAGACTTTTAAGTTTGGTGCCCTTTAGCTTTGGTGCCCTTTGGAGAGGAGGGGGAGGGGTAAGGGATTATGTGATGTTCTTCTCTAGAGGCAGAAACTTAACTTCAGCAGGGAAAAACCTATGGGGAAAATAAAACCAAAAAGGCAAGGTCTCCCACATACCCAACAAGGATTGTGCCTCCCTTCATTATCAACCTCTTCCCCAGCACTTAAAATAGAGCCTTGGATTTTGAAGATAACCATTAGATATTTGCTTAATTATTGAACTCATAAACTAAGTTGGTTTGTTTTGTTGGTTTGAATCTTGCCCTTAAAAGTCTTATGTGTGTGTAGCAATTCTGACTTATAGCAAGTTCACAAATAGGTCCAGCATTTCAGAAGAAGACACCCTTTTTTAGTCTGCTGCTTGGGGAATAGTAGGGGGATGCACATTTGGAGATAGCTAGGAACTATATTGCCTGAGTGCAGAAACAACCCCTAGACTTTAGCACTAAGCATGGAAATGGTAAGGAAATGGAAGAAAGGGAAAAATAGAAGGAAGACTATAATACCTGGAGATCACTATAAGCATAAAGGAGAAGAGGAAAGACCATCACTCCAGAGTTATGAATCTTAGAAGGAGATAAAAATGTGTATGATGTGGGGAATTAATAAGGGATATCCAAGCCCAGTGTTTGGCTCAACATATTAGTAGAATACCCAAATGAAGATTGCATGTGGACAGGGTGAGAAAATGATGCTAAAATATTTCAGGTCTGGAAAGCAGATGTGTAGACATATACACATAAACTTCAATTGAGTGAATGGATAGTCAGCAGTATAAAGAGAGAGGGAAAGGGGACCCCCCAAACAGAAGAAACCAATTGTCTACCTAGAGGACTCATACATTATACAATGACCAGTTATTCTGTTAGTAAACTGGGAACAAGCAAAGAAAACATAGGTTTAAACTAAAGCTTGAAGGATTTAGATTAAATTCAGTATTTACTGACAATAAGAATGGTTACAAAATTGCCTTCTCTAGACTTCTTTAGAAACAAAATTGATTCTCCTATGTCTAGGGTGCTGCGACTGTGGGTCTGCATAAATTTATTGGAATAAAATTTATTGTTTGAGCTTGAGCTTCTTTCCAGTCTCATGATTTCCTAGAAGGACTTTTAGTGGTTGGTTAATTCACTCAAGGTCATGTACAATGGAAGCCAAATAGAAATCAATTCACCAAGTCTGAAGTGGGTTTCATGTCGTATCTATTGCCTCCAAAAAATAATCAATTGAAGGAGTGCAACCTCTCAGATGTCTGGTGCTTTCCATTGTAATGCCCTATACAAAACTGTCCCCAGCCAGATCTGACGAATCTCACTGACTGGGAGCAGCAGAAAAAGTGGGCAGTTAAGATTAATGAGAGAGATGTCAACCAGCTTACTTCTTTCAAAATGACTAAAAGTTCAGTACTTTCTGACATTTCCAGTCAATAAAATGCAAACCTTCAACACTAATAAGAATAAATATCTCCGAACCATAACATTCCACAGTATTCCCATAAGATTTTTCAGACATCATTTTCTTTAATCTTCACAGTAGCCAATGAGAGACGTACTGTTATAGTATGGTACCTTCCCCCAAATTCATATGTAGAAGTCCTAATCCCCAGTGCCTCAATATGTGACCTTATTTGGAATTAGAGTTGTTGCAAGTATAATTAGTTAGGATGAGTCATAGAGTGGGCCCCAAATCCAATATGACTGTGTCCTTATGAAAAGAATACCATGCAAAGATACAAACACACAGGCAGAACACTATGTAAAAGTTGGAATATGCTGCCACAAGCCAAGAAGGAACTACCATAGTTAGGAGAGAGGACTGGAACAGATCCTTTCTAAGTACCTTTAGAGAAAGCATAATCTTTTTTTTTTTTTTTGAAGTATCAGCAGTTCAAATTTATATCAAACATAAGATACAACAATATAGGCAGTTTGATGAAAAAATATAAATCTTTTTCCAAAATTTGGGGAAATCTCATCAGTCTAAGAAATGGGAAAAATAAGGATAATGTGATTTTTTTCACATTATAAAATTTATTCAGTTTAAAGGTCTTTTTTAAATTCTGAAGTTTAATACTTCCTACTGAAGTTACAATATTTGAAGATGAAATATTTAGAGAAAGCATAATCTTGAACTTCTGGCTTCCAGAACTATGAAACAGTAAATGTCTGTTGTTTAAGCTGCTCAGTTTGTGATACTAGGTTAAGACAGCTCTGGAAAACTAACACACTATATTATCCCTAGTTTATGGATGAGGAAAATAAGGAAGCAATAGTTGGTAACTTGGCTTCAGAACTTGGGCTTGAGGAGCCTGTATGATCACTCCTCCCCACCCCCAATACCACCCGTTCAGAATTGACAATGGTGATAAGATTATGATGATAGAAATAATTCAGTTCTGAATATATCTTGAACTAACATAGAAAGTATTTTTGTAGATGCCTCATACAACACCCTTAATTGCTGTCATGCTCACGAGTGTTTTGAACCCTTCACTGAGAACTTGTAAATTTCAAGCCTCAGCACCAATACTGAGACCTTCTTGTCCACTCCAGCCTCGGTTCTCTCATAGGTAAAAGGTGACAAAAACTTCCTAGGGTTGAGATTTATACAAAAAAAAAAATGTATAATAAAGCACTTTGAAAACTATACAGTGCTGGGCAAACATAACTACAATTTGACTGAGCTGTGTTTTCCCCACAGATGACATAACATAAATGAAAGCATTAGCGATTTTTAGTGATATGAAACATTTCTAGTTTACATATCTCCATATTATTCCTAGTTCACATACTACAGTGCATCCTTTCATTTCCAGTGGAGTACAGTTATTATAATTAGAAATTCATGGCGGCCCCATCACTATCATCTCCAACATACACACACAAAACCTGGCTTTGAGGGTCTACCTTGTGGTTCTAATTGGAAATCACTTCTACCATATTTTGTAAGAAATTAACTCAGCTTTGTAGTTAAGAAAACAAAGGCTTTGTTTGGGATTCTTTGGGAAGCTGGGTTTTCAGACTCCTTTTCACTGCATTCCAATGACCAGCCAGCCTAGACCTGAATTGGACCTCCCACTGCCTCACACATTTCTGATGTTTTCTAATGCAGAAGGGAAAGCAAAGAAAGCAGCCCTTTTGTTAATACAGAGGAAGTTTTCCATTTTCATTGTAGGACAAAATCCAAACAGGAGAGAAAAAAATGAACTATTACTGGGCTTATCTTCCAAATGCACCTGTTTGTGACAATCTAGGGAACGTCAAGGTTGCTGGTGTTGAACTGGAAACAGAATTCCCTTTGAGAGGCACTTTGAGATCTTGTAGAAGTGGAAAGAAAAAAGAATCCAGGCTGGCTTGCATTTACTTAGGAAAATGCATTGAGAGTGTCATATAGGATTTATCATGGGATCAAAATCAGGAGTATATCTTGAAGAAAAATATAAATCACAAAAATCTTTTCTCATAAAACCATAGTTCAAAATCCCTTAGGCTCATCCTCTTTCCAACAACAACAACAAAAAAAAAATATTACAAGAAGGGAGAACGGGCCTGGTGCAGTGGTGCTTGCCTGTAATACCAGTGGCTCAGGAGGCTGAGGCAAGTTCCAAGCCAGCCTCAGCAATTTAGTGAGGCCCTAAGCAACTTAGCAAGACCCTGTATTAAAATAAAAATTAGAAAGGGCTGGGGATATGGCTCACTGGTTAAGTGATCTTGGGTTTAATCCCTGGTGCCAAAAGAAAAAGAAAAAGAGAAAAGGGTCAATTTATTGACTATCCCCTAATTCATAGATTCTTATTCCCTGAGGCCTCTTCTTATCTTCTGCTTAAAAGGTTTTGATACCCTGCAACATTTAGGACCCAAAACATACCCAGCAAATAAAATAGGAAAGATCGGGGTACAATTCAAGATGTTGACACTAATGGTTTCATATCCATCCTTGTCCAGCAGCATATTGAGCATCAATATATTAAACAATACCCATAATTTATACGCATACTAAGAGTGAAATAGAGAGAAAATCAAAAGAGAAAGTTTTCCAGAATATACCTATTTAACTGGTGCCTTAATAAAATTAATATCCTAACAAATAAATCCTAACATTCCAATGGTTTAGCATCCAAAAATTTGCTTCTCATTGACATGGAAGTTCAACATTGTGGTCCCTGCTAAGTATAGTAGGTACTACTCCACACAGTCACTCAGGAACCAGGTTTACATAGATGCTGACATCTCTTGCATATGGCTTTTCAGATTCCCCTGGAAAAACAACCCACTAACAGACAAAGAAAGAAAGAAAGATGTAGTCACACCTGACAGGTTTTAATGATCAGACCTGGTAGAGAAATATATATTCCATTGGTTTTAAATCATCACATGGCAACATCTAACTGCAAGGCAGGATAGGAAATTGGTATTTGTGCTCAAAATAGTAAAACTAAATAACAGGAGAGAGACAGAGAGAAAGAGACAGAAATTGAAGGAGAAAAACAACAAAGCACTTGATTAAGCAGCAGTCTGTGCCATAATTGACAAAGTTGCAAGATGACAGACATGTATCTAATCTGGGAAAGCAAGATGGAAAGAAAATTAACCATTGCACACTGACTCAAAATCCCTACTCCTGAACTAGAGTTTAATACAGCACTCCTGTATCAGTTAGCTATTGCTATATGACATACTACCCCAAACCTGGCTTAAAACAACATTCATTTATTATTATAGCTCACATGATAATAGGTAGGCCAAGGGTCATCTGACCCTTGCTGGGCTTGCTCATAATGTCTGTAGGTTGGCTGGTTTGTTGATATGTCTGTAAGGTAACTGGAAACTCTGCTCTAGGATTCACTAGGCTAAGCAATTTAGGGGGCAGCCCTTTTCCACATGCTTCTCGTTTACTTCCTTGGACCAGCAATATGGCCTGGATATGTCTTGCTGACGGTGGTGGAAGAGGTGCAAGAGAGCTAGCAGAATCACACAAAGCCTCCAGAAGCCCAAACTCAGAACTAGTGCATTGGTATTACAACATCATTCTATCTATCCGTCAAGCAACTTACATTGCTAAACTGAGATACAAAGGGTAGGGAAATAGACTCTGTCTCTTTAATGGAAGGAATAGTAAAGGTGCAGAGCAAAGGACATGGGTACAAAAAGGAGTGAAAAATGAGGCCATCAATGTAATCTATCTTATCTCCCAATTCTAACTGAAGCTACTCAAATAGAGATGATCTCAGAGGAAGCATTAATGGTTATATTTCTGATGAGAATGAATTAATTGACTTTTCATCACCTCCAATATGTGGTCTCCACAGTAGACATGCAAACAGGAAAACAACATTGACTGGTGGGAAGTCAAAGCTGCCTACCTATTGGCAAGCATTAGTCATCTGTGCTAACAGAAATGTTGTTGCTGGTTCGGTTCTAATTAAAAAAGGACATTTGAAATGTAGGCTTACTTTTAACCACCCACAACTTAAGGGAAAGGCTTTCTCTCATAGGACCAAAGTTTCCATAAGCAATTGCCTCTACTAGGGTGAGGATGTGACAGTGCGATGGTTTATCTTGTGTCAAACAAACTAGGCCACAAAGTGCTCAGACATTTGGTCAAATATTGCTCTGGGTATGTCTGTGAGAGTGTTTCTGGATGAGATTAATGTCTGAATCAGTAGACTTCAAAAAGCAGATTGTTCTCCCAATGTGGGTGGGCCTCGTTCAATTAAGAGAAGACCTGAAGAGAACAAAAAAAATGGTGGCAAAACAGGGAACTCCTCCTGCCTGACTATTTGAGCTATCTTGGTCTTTCCCTGCCTTTGGAGTCAAACTGAAAAATCAGCTGCCACCTTTTAACTGGAAATTGAGCCTGCCATCTTTTGACTGGAACTTATATCATTGCCTCTCTTGAATTTCCAGTTTGCTGATCACCTATCTCGAGGCATCTCAGTCTCCATGGTCAATTCCTTATAATCAACCAATCAATCACCTATTGATTCTGTGTCTCCGGAGATCTTTGACTTGTATAAGTGGCAAGGGGTAAGGTTCAATTACAGCTTAAGTAGCCTCTGAAAGTTGCTCAGGAAATTTAAACCATGCCCACAAAAAGTAAAGCTTCAGTTTGTTTTTCCCACATGTCTAGCTTCAAAACACCAGCGGCTATTAACATTGATCTGTCCAGACTACATTTATAAAGATCTGTAAACCGATCAGAGGGGAAATTAAATTAGACTGTAATTCTGCAGTACTCTAAAGAACATTAGCTAGCAAGAACACTCGGGAGGGCCAATTAGAATCATCATGGCCTATCTAGCTATGGAATACAAACATGTTCTCTCTCCTTCCACAAGACTTGAAGTGCTACTTGGGTAGTGCCTGTCTCATTTGGAGGGTTATTACTGCTTGTGTCTAGAGGTACTGATCACACATCAAGATTAAGAAATGCCTAAAGTAATCCTGTTAGTAGCACTGGATGGGGGAATAAAGCCAGCTCAGTGATGCAGCTAAGATTAATGTCAGAGAACTGGTGATATAAGCTCCAGTGGGGAGGAAGAGCTGAATTCTGCAAATGGCCAGTGGGAAAAGGAAAATAAGCAATACAAAAGCAGCAGGGCCAAAAACTCTCATGAGAAGGAGGAGCGCTCTTTACCTAGTTCAAGTCCAGGACTAGTTTATAAAACTTTAGGTTAGAAAAGGAAATGGACATTAATCTGTCCTGTTTTATTTCATCTATGTAACATCCCTCCCTATTCTGTAAATAAGTAAACTAAGACAGAGAGGTTAGGGAAGTGCCCAACCTTACATCAGTGGAAAGTGATCCCCTGGGATTCTTGTCCACATCAGTCTGAATCCAAAGCCCATTTCTTTTTATTACATCACATAATCTATGTGTTTAAGGAAACGAGTGAGATAAACAGAAAGTAGAAATCACTTAGAGCACACACAGGGGTGAAACTCTTGCATTGCATGAAGGAAAAAGATGCTTAATTAAAATAAGGACAGTTGTCAACAAAAGTGAAAGAAAGTATGTGCCTGTCCATAACTAAGAAGTGCCCACCAGAGCCACACCCCAGGTTGGTCTCCACTGGGAAGCACAGGGTCAGAGATCGGTAGCTGATTTGGCTGATGAAGAAACACATTGAATTTGGAAGAAGGTCACTAAGGATAATAGTGGTCCTGTGCCTACTGTACTCCCTGGTAGAGAGAAATGGGTAATAGGAAGTGATATAGCAGGTTGGGATTGACAAACTTTGGATGGCCTCCAAAGATTTAACTTCTACTCCATTGTCTCCAGAAGCAAGTTGACCACAGACATGCTAATGTCTAAATCCAGACTGAGTTCCCAAGATTCATCTCCTGTCTTTCTAGAATGTAAACATATCTCTTTGACCTCATGCTTTAATTAGACAAGACAGGACTATTTGTTTTGGGAAATGTCAAACCTTAAAGCCTGTTTCCCAATCTACCACAAATCACATGCTCCTTTGTTCACTCCCAACTCCAGCTCTAATAATGATTTAGGACACAGCTGTAAGTACTTCTTGGGGTGAACTCGGTGAGGTGTCACCCAGATCCTCCTTCAAGGAAATACTCTCCTTTGGTTGGCAACAACGTTAGGGCCTGCTTCACATGAAGAGAGCCTCCTTTCCTGAGTTCATGCTCCTTCCTACAATGGCCTATATCCAATGACTGAGCAGTGTCAGAATACTAAGGCCTGGCTATCTTTGATCAAACTGGGACAACTATGAAGGATGCCGTATCCTCTAGTCCTGCCTATGGAATTGGCTACAACTGCTCTTGGGCCTGAACTATAGTTGCCCTCTCTTTGCCTACTTCTTCTGCCTTTCTCTCTCTTTAACAGGCATTGATATTATAGTCACTGTTTGATAAATACCCTGCTCACAAAGCTCCATCTCAGGGTCTGCTTCTTCAGAATCCTAATCTGTGATACTTCAGGCCCAACAGAAGAGTGAGTTGACAAAATCAGGGATGAGAGAGGTTTGTGACTCACATATCCATCAAAATATTACATAGCTTTACAGACCACTACAAGTCCAGTAAATTGAAGAACTTCTGTGCCCATCTGGATTTAGTTAAGAAAACAAAGGCATCTCATTTATAATAAGAATAAGAAATTTAACATAGAAATCAGGACTTGGGTAAATGTGGGAGGAGTCAAGGGAGTGAAGATATTGAAAGGACTAACTGTAGCCAGAGGATAGAAAGTTTAAGAATTTCATCAGAAGCATTGAAGTGGCCAGAGAAGCAGGACATGAGGAAATCCAAGCTACTGATTTCCTCTGTCCACTGAAGTGGAAGCTTATGGAGAGATCTATGAAGGTGCTAACTGAGTAAAACCCACTTCATTTCACAAAATTGCTGTATCTAACCATCTCATTTTATTTCTATGTTTCAAATTTCACAATAATACTTCTCACTGACAAACTCTAACTTGGAGTCACATAGGAAAAAAGATTCTGGGAAATATAGTTCCCAACCTTAGATAGGCATTGTGGTGAGGTCATTTCACTCTGCATCCAAATAATTAGGCTCATCTTCCCAAATCTATGAGTCATGTCTGTCTTCTTTATCTATTCTCACTTTAGATAGCTTCAATGACTTTCTGTTCTCTACATAAGTCATTGTTGCTGAGTAGAGACTCTGTTCTCTCCATGTACAATGGATATGGCTCAACCCACAGTGATCAATGTTGATGGAAAAGAGACAAAAGCCAGCAAGTGGCTTAGGAGTGGGAGAATTTAGAGGAACTAAGAATAATATGTGACATATGGTCAGCTTTCCTTCCTTTAGTCTTAATTTCTCAGAATAATGAGCATCTATTATCCCAGACACAGCCTTCAAAGATCACAGTCATGATATAGAATTTATTCTCTAGTATCAAAATCAGAAAGCAAAATAGCTCCTATGAAAATATCTTGCAGTCCAATCCACATGAGACTTCATCTGCACAATCCTTTATCCATGTTAAAAAAGGCAAGCCTCGAGGTTTCTTTTGCATCATTCCAATTTCTGAGGCCTTGCAGATGGGTAACATGGAGACTACAAAACACCATTTGCTAAATTATAACTTTAATAACTTAGTTTGCCCATTCTGGCAGAGGACAGATTAGCAGATGGTCCACTAAGTGGCTTTTAACTTCATATATTAATGGTTCTCTGAGAACATCCTTTCTTAAAGTTCCTCTTCTTGGAAACAGGAATATCATCTCTCCCTGGTATGACTCTCCTTGAATAACTTTAAAAGAAGAGGTAGTACCAGTCTCCTTTGCATTCCTTGCTTTATAAAAAAATATTTATTTTTTAATTGTAGTTGGACACAATATCTTTATTTTATTTATTTTTTATGTGGTGCTGAGGATTGAACCCAGAGTGTCACATGTTCTAGGCAAGTGCTCTACTACTGAGCCACACCCCAACCCTTGTGTTGGTTTTTGTTGTGTTTTCACTTTAAGTATGCCTCAGGACCTTGCCATTCCAACTATGGTCCATATACAATCATGGGCTCCATCTCAGAACCACTAATCAGAATCTGCATTTTAGCATGATGATCTGTATAACCTAGGAAGTTAAATTGGCTTTAGTTAGTTATGGTAAGAGATTTCCATATATCCAGAGGCTTCCTAACAGAGATTTTTTTATGCCACAAGTCTCCTTATTCTAAGTTAGTGTTTTTTACTTTATAGGAGAGCAAGTGAATCCTTTCCCTTCAAGCTTAAGTTTAAATGAAAATGCATAACAGAAATGCATACATATGCTCAAGGAAAGACATTGCAAGAAGATTCATGGCAGCAATATTCATGATATTCAAAAATTGAAGAACAATACCAATCACAAATGTCTGCAACAGAAGAATAGATAAATCAACTATACCATATTCATATGACATACACACATACATGTACATTCAGCCTAGATTCAAGAAGGATGAAATTCATTAATATAATTTTGAGTGAAATGAACAATTGAGATATGACAGTATACATAATATAGGCTCCATTTTTATTAAGTTAAAAAATAGACAATAGCATTTGGGACTGGGATTGTGGCTCAGCAGTAGAATGCTTGCCTCACACGTGTGAGGCAGTGGGTTCAATCCTCAGCACCACATAAAAAGTAAATAAATCAAATAAAGGTATTGTGTCTTTTATATAATGTGTCCTTTATATATAAATGCTGTTGTTCATTTTTTTTAAAAAAAAATGAACAACAGCATTTATATCAAAATTTTGTTTTTTATATTAAAATTATTAGAGGTTTATCCTGAAATAAGATGTAGGGTGAGGGAATTCAAAGTGATTATAATTATTTTTTTTAATTTCTAGCTTCTGTTTACACAGATGTATTTACTATGTGAAATTTTGTCAAACTGTGTATTTATGATTTGTATTTTATATGTATAGTGAACTTTAATAAAGTATTTTGTATATTTTTAAAAAACAGATTAATCAACTTTAAGCACGCTCATGATCCTATTACCCCAACTCAAGAGGCCTGATTTCATAATTGAGGGAAATATGTTACCTTCCCCATATTCAAAATGCCTTGACGGAACTTTGGCCCTATTCCTTCTACTCTTCCTGCTGCGGGTTGAGTCAGGGACATTTGATTTTGCAGTAGTGGTATATGAGTGATCCCTGGATGTTTTAAGTGATCCAGAGTCCTGAAGGAAAATTCCATGTCTAGATTTAGACAATAATCATTACAGCATGTGTTGACAGTACTATGCCAATACCATTTTTATTCACACCTGCACCTGGTGGGCATGATTTCCCTCTCAACAACTACCACCTGTATATCCTTGTTGGCTGACTGCCCTCATCTGTCAGATCCTGCTTTGCCTATGTGCATGGAAAGCCAGAAGTGCCCGAGAATTTATAACTCCATCCACAGTCCCTAACCTATGCTTGACTGGTAAAGAGAACAATATTCCAGCTACCTTTGTCACTGATTAGACAATTCTGAAGTGTACCAATACTATTTCCAGAATGTTCCCTTTAGTATATTAATAGCATTTACTTGCTTGATCTCCCTCCCTTCCTTGTCCTGTTGCCTTGGTGTTTTTTTCTAGAAATAGTTCCTACTTAATCACTTCCATATGAATCCTTCTCTGTGGCTTTGCTTCTGAGGACCCCAACCTAAGACAGTACTTTATTGGCCTCCCCTGATATATACTATGGTTTGTAATTTGAGATGAAATGTATTGCTTCTATATATCTACTGAATACCCTCTCTGACCAGACAATGAGCTGAGTGTGGAAATACAGTGATCATGAGAGATATGGGCCCTGTCTTCAAGGAGCTTACAACTGAGCAGAGAAATCAACTTTAATGTCTGGTGACAGCTATAATCAATTACATGATACTAGTTACAGGAGAGGCTCTTATCTTCTGATTAATACAAGAATAATGGCTTCCTGAGGGCCTCAAACAAGAGACAGCATATTGATACATGCAATTTTTTTAAAGAGAGAGAGCGAGAGAATTTTTAATATTTATTTTTTACTTTTCAGTGGACACAACAACTTTATTTTATTTTTTATGTGGCGCTGAGGATCGAACCCAGTGCCCCGTGCATGCCAGGCAAGCACGCTACCGCTTGAGCCACATTCCCCAGCCCCAATACATGCAATTTTTAAAAAAATTCACACTTTTAGTTCATTAACTTAACAAAAAAGTTTCTTGAATACTGTCAGGCACTGTGAAAACAAAATGAATGAGACACAATCTAGGAGACAATTCACTCAGAGAATGAAGTCAGATCATAAGAAATAAAAGAAATAAGTATAAAGCAATGTGGTGAGTGCAATTATCAAAATCTGTCCAGTGTGTTTTAGAAACCCAGAGAAGTGACTGTTCCTCTGAGGATGTCAGAAAAAGGTAGGAATGTTTAGTTGAGTCTCTGGGAGTTTGCCAGGAAAGGACACTGAATACTCAAAGAACAAAGGAAAGGCCAAGCAAGGTAAATTTCTCTGCATGAAATACAACATAAGGGAGGAGTGGGAAGAAATGAGGGTAGAGATATAGACAAAAGGAATCTGAGACCAAACCTCCTACCAACAGTGTTGTTGACTAAATTTAACATAGACCAGTTAAATACTAATAATAATCTAGTTTCAAGATCATAAAGGCCTATTTCAGAGATGAGGGGAAAGGAATGAACTTGAGAAATATTTAGAAAACAATTCATTACATCCAAAAAGAAATACGATTTGCCTCTAAATATGTGATATACCAAAAATTGTAGCAGTCACATAGACCACAAAAATTGTTCCTTGGTGAACCTGAGTTCTCATCCTAAATGATACAAGGCCTACACAAAATGATCTCAAGACTTGGAAAATCTGCTAGAATTGTTTTGGTAAATGAGCCTGTAAGGACAGCCTAAGGCAGGTTATAGAGAATAATAAACATTCAGGGCCACTTTACAAGCAGGCTTACACTCCCCTGGTGAAAGAAAAAAGGACTGGAGACTAAGCTACAGCAAACAAGAAATAAGGTCAAAGCAGCTGAAATAATATGAAGTGAACAAGTGTCAAGAAGATCAGAAAATGATGTGTTAAAAGAAAAGATTATTTTCCCCAAGATTACTGCTAATTCATTTGCACTCTGAATGACCTTATTTAAAACAAAGATTTTTAAAACTGCCAGATTGCCCTCCAACTAGCAGGCATCATGAAGAGACTTCATTTCCTATCTCTTAGTCCTTAGCAGGTGGGTATTGAGCAATATTTTGCAGGAGATTTACAAATTGATTTTTCCCCACCTGTGAGTCATTGGTGCTAATACTTTCCAGTAGCATCTTAATGTCATACTAAATTTGACAGGGCCAAAGGAGTTAGAGTAGTGATTCTCAATCTTCACTGGACATTAACATCATCTGAGAGCTACCAGAAAATCCAATGCCTGTAGCCTAAACCTAGAGATTCTAATTGAACTGATCTGGGGCTTTGAACATCAAGATTTTTTAGAAACTCCTGGCTGGTTCTATTGTGCAGCTAGTGTTGAGAATCACCATATAGAACACAGCCCCAGCCAGATGTGATGGCACATGCCTGTAATTCCAGCAGCTCAGGAGGCTGACAGGAGGATTGCAAGTTCAAAGGCAGCCTCAGCAATTTAGGGAGGCCATAGGCAACTCAACCAGACCCTGTCTCTAAATAAAATATAAAAGGCACTGGGGATGTGGTTCCATAGTTAAATATCTTTGAGTTCAATTCCCAGTACCAAAAGAAAAGAAAGAAAAACAGTAAAATAGACCACAGCCCCAAAATGGTCCTGGGGTGGAAAAGGGAAGTAACTACCCTCTTTTCCATTCTCCACAAATCCTGTAGAATCTAAGTGGAGGGTGGTACCCACCTTTTAGCATAGTCAAGCAGAAAGAAGACAGTATGTCTGAATTACTTCAATTTAACCCAGATGACCTTCTTCCCAGCTCCTCAGGTGCCCTAGATGTAAATTAAAGAGACAGATACACAGCATGTGTAATTTTGTCCAACTAGGAAGTGAAATGGACACATTTCCAAACACCAGAAGGGATCTCAGTGCTCTTCTCACTGCACATTACAAGTTTAATAAAGTGAGCCACTTTATCTTGAAGAAATTACCACCTTGGTTTTTGGTAGGGAAAAAAAATCACTAAACACAAAAATGTAATGATCATACAGAAATGTAAAGTACTGTAATTAAATAGGAAATATGTAAACACATTATGGTGGAATGAGAATGTTGGAGCTAAATATAGCCTTGATATCAGTGAGGATGATGAAATTGAGAGACAATGCATTTGATTGCACAATATTAATGAGACTGCTCTTCAAATGATTGGATATTAACATCTCAATGAGAAGAATCTGCCATGGGAGATAAAAGAGTCTAGGAATTCCAGATCTATAGTGACTCTGAACCAAAGCCAAACCAAAGTATAAGTGCTAAAATTTAAGGAGTGCTATGTGTGCAAAGCACTGTGCAAGATATGTTATTCCCACAACAACTAGAATGTAGATATTACTAATCCAATTTTGCAGATAAGTAAACAGATACCATGTGGAAGGAAAGTGAGGAACAGGTGAGCGAGAAATGAAAAATGGAGACCAGGCAGAGATACACATGAGAGTTTATTTGTCAGAGCTGACAAATAAAGGCATATCTCTCCATAGATGGAGAGAAGCAAAACAGGCTTGGGGTTCAGGACTTTTGGGGGGCTGGCTCAGGGATTAGTCAGGCAGGTCCTAATGCAGGTGGTTAAGGGTAAGTTGGTATGAGGGAGTGGTGATACACCCTAGGGTGGGAAAGAATGCTGGCATGGAGGGTTGAGTTGGTATGAGGGAGGGGTGAGCCTTTCTCAGAAATGCCCTTGTGTGGGAAAGCTAAATTTTTCTTAAAATGGCAGCTATCACTTAAGATGGCCGTCCAGATGCTAAGCAAGGACCTTACACCATGAGTTTTAGTAAAGAAAAGAAAGTTTACAGGTTTTTGATAGTGAGCTCTGAAAATTGAACTCTAAAGAAAGGAATTCCCCTGTTCGTCCCTGATTTGGGTACAAGGGCCTAAAAGAAAAGTAGAGTAGAGTATGAGGGAAGTCCAGTTTCCCAAAACAGACATGGATACAACAAACATAGCCAAATCACTGCCTCCCAAAAGGGAAATAAATTAAATCCTTCCATGGGCCTGAGTAAATTGTCCTTCATTTGGCAAGTAGGAAGGTCCACCACAAACCAGGATGCCTGACCAAGGCCAGTAAATACATGTGAAAACTGGACATCAGGAATGATTTTCAAAGAAAATATCATTTACCCCAAACTTACACCACAAGTTATAAAAAATCTAAGTCAAAAATTTGAGAAAATTGTCAATTAAACACTAGACTTAGTTGGTTTTGCAGAGGAATATCAGGTCTAAAGAATAGGTAATTCAAGGGCTGGGTAATATAGCTCAATGGCAGAGTGCTTACCTAGCTTGCACAAAGGCCTAGGTTCAATCTTTACCACCACAAAAATAATAATAATTTCAATACTATCTAAACACCTCATTACACAGCAAAACAAGGAAATTTCCCATGCTCTTTTTATAAACTGAGCCAACAATAATATCAAGATTGAACCAAATTATACAACAAAGAAAATTAGAGACCAAAGTCATATATGATTTAGTGATGAAAAATTCTAAGTTAAATATGAAAAAAATCTAAATAAAATATTAGCACATGGAATTGAACAGGACAATTCTTCACCACTAATTGAGGCTTTATACTTGGGGTATGGAAAAATCTATCAAAATAACGTACCGTATTAACCCATATAATTAACTCACATAATATTCCCTATGTGCTAGTTATTGGTCTCTGTACTCTACAGGTATCAAACCATTTAATCCTCAGTGAAGCCCTATGAAGTAGGTTCTATTATTTATCACAACTTACAGAGAAGAATACAAAGGCACAGAGAGCTTAAGTTACTTTCTCCAAGGTGACACAGCCAGAGAACATCAGAGTTGGAATTTAAATATAGGCAAGGTGGTTCAGAGACTGTGCACTTCTCCACAAAGCTATATCATGTTTGGAATACGGAAAAATGTCATATTACAATCTGCATGAATGCTGAAAAGACATTTGGTAAGATTCTTCTTCCATCAAGAAGTTTCTTGGCTACATTTTTTCTTGGTTAAAAAAAAAAAAAATATATATATATATATATATATATAACAAATTTTACCATTTTTACCATTTTAAGTGTGCAATTCAGTGGCATTAGTACATTCACATTATTGTACAGACATCACCACGATCCATCTTCAAAGAATTTTGAAAGATATAATCAAATATATGTGATCTCATACATGTTGGAGAACACTAGAAGCATTGCCATTAAAGTCAAAAACAAATCAAGGGTGTCAACTGCTATGGAAGTACTATATACATAAAAATAAAGACAGCTAAAGGCATAAAATTGCAAAGAGGATAATATCATTATTTGCACCTGGTTTCAGGATATTCTTGTGAACAAAAAAAACCTGAAAACACTCATGAAACAATAAAATGCAACTGGGCATAAAATGAATGTACACCAATAATCATATTTACAAACCATAGCCAATTAGAAAAAATGAAAGAAATGGTTTAATTTATAGTAGCCATACACATTTGCAAAATATCTAAAATAAACATAACAAGAGTTGTAATAAAAGAAGTCAAAGAAGACCTTAGAAGATGGAAAGATCTACCTTGCTCTTGGATAGGCAGAATTAATATTATCAAAATGACCATACTACCAAAAGCACTATACAGGTTCAATGCAATTCTGATCAAAATCCCAATGGCATTCCTCATAGAAATAGAAAAAGCAATCATGAAATTCATCTGGAAAAATAAGAGACCCATAATAGCTAAAGCAATCCTTAGGAAGAAAAGTGAAGCAGGTGGCATTGCTGTACCAGACCTTAAAGTATACTACAGAGCAATAGTAACAAAAACAGCATGGTATTGGCACCAAAAAAGACTGGTAGATCAATGGTACAGAATAGAGGACACAGAGACTAACCCACAAAATTACAACTATCTTATATTAGACAAAGGTGCCAAAAACGTACACTGGAGAAAAGATAGCCTCTTCAACAAATGGTGCTGGGAAAACTGGAAATCCATATGCAACAAGATGAAATTAAACCCCTATCTCTCACCATACCCAAAACTTAACTCAAAATGGATCAAGGACCTAGGAATAAAACCAGAGACCCTGAGTCTAATACAAGGGAAAGTAGGCCCTAATCTCCATCATGTGGGATTAGGCCCCAACTTCCTTAATAAGACTCCTTTGGTGCAAGAATGAAAATCAAGAATCAATAAATGAGATGGATTCAAACTAAGAAGTTTCTTCTCAGCAAAAGAAACAATCTGTGAGGTGAATAGAGAGTCTACATCTTGGGAGCAAATCTTTACCCCTCTCACATCAGAAAGAGCCCTAATCTCTAGGGTATATAAAGAACTCAAAAAGCTAAGCACCAAAAAACAAATAATCCAATCAACAAATGGGTCAAGGACCTGAACAGACATTTCTCAGAAGATGATATACAATCAATCAACAAATATTTGAAAAAATGTTCAACATCTCTAGCAATTAGAGAAATGCAAATTAAAACTACTCTAAGATATCATCTCACTCCAGTTAGAATGGCAGATATTAAGAATACAAACAATAAGTGTTGGCAAGGATGTGGGGAAAAAGGCACACTCATACACTGCTGGTGGGACTGCAAATTGGTGCAGCCAATATGGAAAGCAGTATGGAGATTTCTTGGAAAATTGGGAATGGAACCACCATTTGACCCAGCTCTCCCACTCCTTGGTCTATACCCCAAAGACTTAAAAACAGCCTACTACAGGGACACAGCCACATCAATGTTTATAGCAGCACAATTCACAGTAGCTAAACTGTGGAACCAACCTAGATGTCCTTCAGTAGATGAATGGATAAAAAAACATGGCATATATACACAATGGAATATTACTCAGCAATAAAAGAGAATGAAATCATGGCATTTGCAGGTAAATAGATGGAGTTAGAGAAGATAATGCTAAGTGAAATTAGCCAATCCCAAAAAACTAAATGCCAAATGTTTTCTCTGATATAAGGAAGCTGATACATAGTGGGATATGGAGGGGTAGCATTGGAGGATTAGATGAACTGTAGATAGGGCAGAGAAGTAGGAAGGGAATGGAGGGGGCATGGGGTTAGAAATGATGGTTGCATGTGATGGACTTTATTATCCAAAGTACATGTATGAAGACATGAATTGGTGTGAATATACATTTAATAAACCAGAAATATGAAAAATTGTTCTCTATTTGTGTAATAAGAATTGTAATGCATTCTGCTGTCATATTTAAAAAATAATTTAAAAAAATAAAATTTCAAATGCCAGTACAAAATGCAACAGAAATGTCAGACAATTAAAGAAAAACACCATATGATCTCACCCATTCTAGCATCTAAAAAAGTTGACCTCATTGAAATTGAGAGTAGAAGAATAATTACCAGAGACTGTGGAAAGTGGAGGGGTGGGTAGAGGATGAGAAGTTGGTCAATGGGTACAATGTTACAATTAGATAGGATGAATAAGTTGTGGAGTTCCATGACAAAGTACAGTGAATGTAGTTAACAATAGTGAATTTCTATTTCAAAATAGAAGAGAGCATTTTGAATGCACTCAACATAAGAAAATAATAAAAAGTAAAGTGATGGGCATGATAATTACTGAGTTGACCATTACCCAATGTGTACATGAATCAAAACATTACATTGTACCTCATAAGTATGTACAAATACTATATGTCACGAATTAAATTAGTTTTTAAGAATGTGAAAAGTTGAAAGATAAACCATATTCTATGATAATTTATCATAAAATTGTCTAAGTACTGTGATCTCATTAACAATAACAACAATTTTTTTCCACTCACAAGCAGATTTTAAAGTCCGTTTAGAAAAAATAGAACAAGATTATATAAAAAAAATTAGAAAGCAGACACAAGGGGTAATTAGAATTTACCAGACAATATATTATGGAGATAAAACAATTTAAACCATCAATAGAGCACAATTGAAGTAAACCAACTACATATGGAAATTTCTTTTAGATAAAGGTGACACTTTATTTCCATGGGGAGGAGATGGGTTGTTGTAAATTTTAATTAGATGATTTGTTAGACAATTTTAGGTAGCTATCTAATTTATAAAACAATATTTTATGTATATGCCACATCTTATATAATTCCAACTTGAAAAATATGTTTATTTTAAAATTAAACTGAACAGAGATTTTGAAAATACTTTCATAATCTTAGAAAAATCATAGTAATTTTATAAAATTTATATAAAAATTCCGAAGCCATAAAATAAAATACTGAGAAAAATCTATAACCTCAATTTTTGTTTTAAAGTCTGCTTAGCAAAAGGCACCAAAAACAAAACAAAAAGACAAACTCAACTTGGAAAGCTATCTACAATTCATACAATAAAGTGCTAATTTCCTTAATATGTAAAATGTTCCCACAAAACAAGAAGAAAAACACCAACAAACTAATAGGAAAGAATATGAACATAGAGTTCACAGAAAAGGAAATTTAAAAGACTCTTAAACATATTTTATAGATTCAACGAAACTCATAATGAAAAATGTAGAGCAAATGTATGCAAATATACAATAACTTTCCTGTGAGATTGGGTGTACTGAGAAGTTTGATACATACTCTGTTGAACTGATAAAAAGAATGACACTTTCATATGTTGCTGTTGAGAGTATGAACTATTAAACTTTCATGGAGATGACCTGGCAGTATTTGTCGAAATTACAAATTCTCTTCCATATATGACAGAAAACATATGACCTTTGACCTTCTGAGTTTGGCTTATTTCACTTAACCTTGTGGTCTCAATTTCTATACTTTTTACTGCAAATGACATAATTTCATCTTTCTTTATGGCTTAATAAAATTCCATTGTGTATATATAACCACATTTTCTTTATCCATTCATCTGTTGAAGGGCACCTAGGCTGGTTCCATAGTTTGGCTCTTGTAAATTGTGCTGCTATAAACATGGGTGTGCATGTATCACTATATTATGTTGAAGAAAGGTGGGGAGTGAGGATATGAAAACCACAGGGAAATCAGTAGAGGAAAGGGATCAGGGGATGGAAGGAGGAGGAGGGTATGATATTGGCCAAAATATATTGTAATATTGTGTGCATATATGAACATATAACAACAAATCCCATCATTATGTACAACTATAATGCACCAAAAAAAGTGGAAAGAGAGAAAATAGGATTAAATAAAATTTTAAAATAAAATAAAAAGGACAGGGATTTCAGCTCAGTAGTAAAACACTCCTAGGTTCACTATTCAATACTCGAGTGGGAGGGGGAGACCTACTGTAGTAAAAAAAAATTTAAAAAATTACAAATTTGCATGCCTGATGAACCAACAGCATGATGTTGGGGAGTTTATCCCAATTTTTATCCAATTTGTATATGCTTATTTATTGTGGCACTTTGATGACAAAAGATTGGAAGCACTTGAAATATTCCGAAATGTGCAATATTAAACAAATTAAGATACATCCATACAAAGCAATATTATATAACTATAAAATAATTGTGTCAGTCTTTCAGGTAATAATCTGGAATGTCTGTCAGGATACAATGTTAAATAAGAAATAAAATGACCATTTGTAAAAAATGAAAAAGAGAGGGGAGGGATTCTAGAAATAGTGTTTACTAGTACCTGTGTGTTTAGTAATATATTCATAAAATAATACTGGAAAGATCCATATGAAAGAGATAGCAGTTATCTCTGGGAGAGCAATTGGGTGGCAGAAACAATGATGAGAGAGGTGAATTATAAATTCAGAACTCTAAGGATAGCTTCCACATAGCAATGAAAACATTCAACCTTTGGTTTTGAGGGATTGGTTTATTTCATTTAGCATATATAGGCTTCTGATCCATCCATCTACTAGCAAATGTCATAAAGTCATTCTTCTTTATGGATGAGTAATACACCATTGTGTATATATACCAAATTTTCTTTATCCATTCATCTGTTGAAGGACACCTAGTTTGGCTCCATAGCTTAACTATTGTGAGTTGATACCTAAGAATTGGGTTATAATTATAATAAGATATATTCCATGCTTGTATAATTATATCAAAATGGACTCTACTATTGTGTATAAAAAAGAACCAACAAAAAAAAAAAAGGAATGTTAAGGATAAAAAAAAAAACTTTGAGAAACAGTGGAATGATACTTTTAAAATTCTGAAGGAAAGTGATTAAGAATCTATTTATGCTTAACCATACTACAAGTGAAAGAATAAAATACATTTTCAGACATGCAAAGTACAGATAATTTGCATACATATGTATGAAAATGCATTACAAAATTTATTCTTACAAAAAAAGTAAAACATTATGCATGGAAACTTTAGATAGAAGAAACGATGGTGGTTGCCTATGATCTGGAAGAAGCACTGGAGTCAGATGCTTGTAAAATTATCAAGATTGTATAGGAGGAACTCCCTGGAGTGAACAATATTTCCATAAATCTAATACTGCAAGTATTGTCTTATTTGTTTTAATATTTTAGAATTAATCTTAAGGCAAATCCAAAGACAATTATGGTTACAAAATAAAATCAAATAAAGCTAAATTATGTGAAAACAATACAACAAAATCAAGTTGAAGTCAAGTGGTGTAAGTGAGCCAAATTCCTCATCTTTCAGAGTGGAACATCAACATTATATATAAGGCTGATAATTCAAGTAATAAAATTACATGCTTATTACCTAAAATAATACTATTGAACTCCAGATAACTGTTTTAAAAGGAATCATTTCAAAGTGTTTACTTCTGAGTAGAAGATGTAGAAATTGGAGTAAAGGCTTTTATTTTTCATTTTAAGGTTTTTAATGTGGTTTATTTTTTACCTCATGCAGTTAATTTTTTAAATAACATACAAAAGATTAAAAGGGGTGGGCAGAAGGAGTAATTTGCTCAAGATCATACATATATTAAGTGACAGAACTGCATTCTAACCCAGATTAATCTCAGCATGCATCAGAATCCCTTGTCAGTTTGTTAAAACACAGATTTCTGATTACCATACCCAGAGTTTCTGATTCAGTAGATCAGAATGGGGCCCAAGAATTTGCATTTCTAATCAGTTCCCAAGTGATGGTGATGCTGCTGATCCAAGAACCACCCCATGAGAACAAGACATTATACTGTAACTTCCATTTTTTTGAGGTCAACAATTTGGAAAAAGAATATTTATTTTTAATGTATCATGAATTGTGACCACAGTGCTTTGGCTAGTGTCTTTTTTTTTTTTTTTTTTTTT
>NW_026000249.1:10110422-10122114 GCF_001458135.2 Marmota marmota marmota | reverse complement strand
TTTTTTTTTTTTTTTTTTTGGATAGAAGAGAGTTTGGTCTATAAACACTAGAGAATAAATCTTTTGAATCAATGTATTTTTAAAATGATTATCCCACCAGGAAAGATGGATCTGTTTCCAACTTCCTTCAGTTTTTTCATTGCCCCTTTATGAGGCCCATGTAACTGCCAGGTGCAGGAGTGAGCGCTTTACCCAGCAGACCTAGAACAAGACCACTTATCTCAGGATGAACATGTATTCATGCAAGTTCAATGGCTGAGAAGTAAAGGATACCATATCATGATGGAAATCTCTGGGCAATCTTAGTGCACTGGGTAGGAGGAAACCTCATCCCTGAACAAAGAAGACACTAGAAAACATGATCCTACAAATAGGATATCCATCTTAGCCCTTATCCTTTCTCTTATGCCCCCACATTTCTCCCTAAACAATGAGCCATTTGGTCACTGATTTTTTGTTATGTATCTCATCACCTCCTGTGGAAAATATCACCCTTTATAAAATCCCACATCACAAAAGTAAATGCTTTAATCTGCAGTTAAAACATGCTGTAAATTACTCAATTTAAAGGGCTTACATCTAAAAGGGGTTATATAAAATGTCATTGGCACTTTAATAAAGATTAGTTCAGCATGTTTGTTCTGATTACACCAAAGGCTTCACAAACATTCACACATGGAATGCCAATAAATCAATTACTCTATAGGAACAAATCATTTTAGAAGGTGCATTAACTTCCTTGAACTACTAGGCTACTAATTAAGTAACAGATTGCTTCTTTGTGCTTATTGGTGACCCACAGGAGATAATACCATCCCTGAGGTGTTTAGTACATTCTCAAGGTAGGATCCAACAAATCATCATCATTGTTATTTATTAAATTTATAAAATTGTCCCTTTCCTAGCCCTCCACAACAGGGAGCCAGTGCAAAATTGAAAGCATTTGCAAATAAATAAATTGGAATTACAAAAAGTAATTGGTACATTTTTTGTAGTCTGTTAGTTAAGGTAATGCTACCTGCTGACAAGAAGAATTATAATGGTTGAAATAGTGTAGAAGTCATTTTTTGAAAATCCATGTTCTAAAAGAGCTGTCCCTAATCAACAGGTGGTTGTTCTCTGTGATAGTTAATTGTATATATCAACTTGGCTAGGCCATGGTACCCAGATATTTGATGAAACACTAGTCTGAATCTTTCTGTAAAGATGTTTCTTAAAAGGGATTAAATAGACTTTGAGTAAAGCATATTATCCTCCATAATGTGAGTGGGCCTCACCCAATCAGTTGAAGGTCTTAAGAGAAAAAGACCAAGGTCCTCCATGAAGAGGGAATTCTACTGCAGATTGCCTTCAGATCTTGAACTGCATCATCATGTTTTCCCTTGGTCTCTAGCCTGTGGGCCAACTCTGTGGATTTTGCACTTGTTGTCCTCTACAACTGCCTGTGCCAAATCTGTAAAATCAGTATTTCTCAGAGGAATTAGAAAAAAAGAAAAATACATGTGTACACACACACATCCTATCAGTTCTGATTCTCTGGAGAACACTGAGTAATATAATACATCCTCCAAGGCAAGATTTGGGCATTATGACAACTTGTATCCTGTGGCTCTGCAACAGGATGAGCCTTCAAGGTTTGTATGTTCATCTCCTCTATTCCTGAACAAGAAGGAGTATGAAGGAGTGTACAGAGGAATCATCCACAGGCTACTCTGTTCACATTCCATTGACTAGAATTTAGTAATACAGCTACTCTTACCTGCAAAAGAGGCTGGGAAATGTAGTTTAGTTGTGTTCCTAGGAATAAAAAGAGGATGAATTCTAGAGGGCAATGAGCACTACTTTGCTCATATCAAAGAAATTTTACAATCCCAATGCTCTGAATTCCATTGCCAGATCAATGTTATATAAGGACACACAGATCTAATGAGTACCAAAAATCACTGCTTTAGACAACAGGTCTTCACCCCCAGCAGGGGAGTCTGGTTGTCATTTTCTGAGGCCCATTCACCACCTTGTCAATTGTTGCAACATTTCTCATTTATTGCACTCAATCTCTTCTCCAAAGATCAGAGTGGCTTGCTGGAGGAAGATAAGAATGCTCTCATCCTAGTCTCCTGTAAGGCGAGGATCTCTCTTTTTCCTTACCATTGTATTTACCATCTCTTCTCTGCAATCAACTACAAATCTGAGTACACAGAAATAATTACATCCATATGTTTAGGTAAATGAGTAAATGAATGCAATATTACTTGAATTGAACAATCTTATCTTTAAAACCAATAAAAATTCTAGAAACCCACTACCAATTATTTTTATTTTACAGAGAAGGAAACAAACTCTATCCTAAAAAGCATTTTTTTTCACAAGGTGTTTTAGCTTTTAGTCATTGTGACCAAAATACCTAATAAGAACAACTTAGAAGAGGAAACATTTATTTGAAGTTCATGGTCTCAGAGGTCTCAGTCCATAGATAGCCAGTCCATTGCTCTGGGCCCAACATGAGGCAGCACATCATGATAGGGAAGGGCCCAAAAGAGGAAAGCTGCTCAAGTCACAGCAAGATCAGGAAGCAGAGAAGGGTGGTTCAGAGAAGATGTACCCCTCCAGGGCATACCTCCAGTGACCCTCCTCCTCCAGTCATACCCCACCTGCCTATAGTTACCATTGCAATCAGCCCATTCAAACTAAGATGAACTGATTAGGTTACAGCTCTCATAATCATTTTACCTATGAATTCTTCTGCATTGACAGGAATTTTGAGGGGACATCTCACATACAAACCACAACACAAGGTCATATAACTAGTTGTCAGCAGAAAATAACAAATAAATAGATCAATTTACATCATCATATACACAATTATTACATTGTTATGTCATAAAATCATATAATTATTAGGTGATAGTTATTATATATGAGGATATATAAAAATATCATCATTTATTTCTCTCTACCCCTAAAAGTCTTTCTCCCTCTATCTCTTGGCATCAGAACTTCATCCATATTCTGTTTGATATTGTGTCCTCTATTGCCACTGACTTCTTGCACCCCCAGGCCCCATTGTGCTTCCTGCCATTCTTCTATGCAGGTCTGCTCAGAACTCCCTGTCTGTGCAACTGCTCCTAGCAGAGCTAGGAGGACAGGAGGGAGGGTTGGTGAAAAGGGGTCAATGATGCCTGCTCAAATGTACATCATCAAATGGAGGTTGACTTGGCCATGTTTTCACCTTCAGACAATTCATCTCAAGCATATTATCTGCTTTTCTAAAAGCCCAGTAAACTATTTTTCTTAACCATTGAAGGAAAAAATAAATAAAAAGGTCCTTTGTACAAAGGTCTTTTTTTTTTGTACTGGGTATTGAACCCAGGGCCACTCAACCACTGAGCCCCAGCCCTATTTTGTATTTTATTTAGAGTCAGGGTCTCACTGAATTGCTTAGCTCCTTGCCATTGCTGAGGCTGGCTTAGAATTCTCGATCCTCCTATCTTAGCCTCCCTAGCCGCTGGGATTACAGGCATGTGCCACCATGCCTGGCTGTATATAAGTTCTTATACAGTCAAAATGTTGGGTGTTTGTGTTCATCTGTGCTTATGTTGTCAATGAGTGGTGATGATAATAACCGCTAGAATTTTTGAAAGCTTACTTTGTGCCAGGCATGAATAAATTCCATTGACATATAACATAGTCTCTCAGGATTACCCCAACAGTATATATTTATTGATTGGGGATAAAGGAACAGTTTTGAAGGCAGAGAACAAAATTGGACCACATCAGAACTGATATTACAACCTTAGCCTAACTGAAGTCATAAACATTTTTGTGGATATCCAGGGGTTCTTAATTGTGTGCCAGGGTGCCCCCAAGGTATGATAGAAAATTTATGGAACCACCATGGGACATTTTAAATTTTCTTGGAAAATTCTGTTGCATATGTCAGATACCATGTAAACTACTAGCTTGAGATAATTTCATTTTATCATTAGATTGCAACATCCCTTTTTATGACATATTGCTGTGGCAAAAAGCAATTACTTCATAAAAATAAATATGAAGTAAGAAATGAGGGTGGGAGTGACCAATCTGATTCCAAAGGTAGAGAAGCTGTTCAGTGCCCAGTAGACACTAAGTTATTAGAATATAAGCACTTATGTTGTTTTGGACCTAGCTACTTCATAAATAAAACTGTTAGGTAATTGTTTGGGTATGTGAAAACAAAAATCACTAAGAAGACTATCCAAGCTGATGTCTCCCCTCTACAATTAAATTCAAATAATGAAAGTAATGAGCCTCCCACAAGTCTTAAGGATCATATCTCTGATCCAAACTGTCTTAGTGCCTTCAGATCACCTTTTCAGCAGTATTCAAGCAGTGGTATGCTCAGTGACTTTGCTAATTGGCCTTTATTTTCTTTCAGCAGTGTTTTTCTCCCAAGAGTCAAACTCAATGCCTAAGAGCACCAGAGCTAACACATTCAGATTCTTTCAGCTTCCATAGTTGCATCCCTTCTCCTGCTTGAGAGCCAAACTTTTTGAAACAAGAGCAGAAGCACAATTTCTCTTCCAAGGAATTATGGAAATGGATTCTGTATCTGGCCCTTATTTTAGTATTTCAAACAACCAGAATTTAAAATTATTGTATTAATTAATGGCTTAATGCAATGTCCAGGCAAGTTTTAAAGGGATAAATTCCTGGTGATGAAAAACTTCATTAATTTTGTGTAAAGATGAGAAGAAAAAAATAGAAGCAGAAAACATTGAAAGAGATGAGACTGATTCATTTTAAGCTTCCCATCCAGTAGAACAAGTAATAAACTCCTTTAGCAATGGGCAGAGAACTTGCTAACTTACAGAACCACGAATGGTAGAGATGAAAGGAGTCTTACAGAGTTACCAGAGTGCTTTTGATTTTGTTGTTGTTGTTGTTGTTGTCATTGTTGTTGTTTTGGTTTGGTTTTGGTTTTATTTTTTTTCAAATGAGGAAATTGACATTGAAGGGATACTAATGAAGCATGATGGTATAAAAGAAACATCATTTTAGCATCAGAGAAACATAAGTAGAAGGGTACTTGTGTATGTGAGTAGAATTAGCTTATTTATACTTTTATTTTAATGTCCTTGAACCAATCCTCCACAAAGAAATTGTTACACACACTATTGCACACATGCACAAACACACACAAGTAAAGAAAAGAAAAACCCTGTTGTAACCTCCAGTCTCTCAACTGGTCTCCTGTTCTTCCGTTTTGCTGCCCTAGAAAACCATAAACCAAGAGGATTCCAATTCTCCTTTTAGATAGTCCTATGTTTAGGGACCCAAATGCTGGTTAAGAATATCTCAGAAAATTGTGGGCTTGTACCATCAAAAGACTTCTGGTTAGGGGCTGGAAATATAGATCACTTGGTAGAGGGCTTGCCTTGCATGCACAAGTGTTGCGCCCCCTTGCCCGCAAGGAAGACGCAACACTCAGGAATCTTCTTTCAGTAGTTTATTTCAGGCCCTTGATAGTTCTTCTTCTCCCCTCTCGGATGCCCCTCCCAGCCTTAATAAAGCATCTCAAGCCCCAATGCAAAGCAGCCACGTGGAGCTTTCTCATAGGGTGATGAAAAGTCATGCGCCAACTCTCCCAAATAAGGAGTTGTTTGTCACAGACCACAGCGGAGCCAGCACCATCTTGTAATGGCGAACATAATTTGCATAAACGGCAGAAGCGGCTCACCACACACAAGTCCCTGGGTTTAATCTCCAGCACCGCCAAAAAAAAATATGGTTTCCAACACAGCTGGGCTAGAGTAGCCATTCAGCCATTCTTTTCCTTGACTCTGGTCAAAGTCCCTGGTGATGGCTGATTAAAGAGCTCTTAAGAACAGGGAGATATAAAGTTCATTTTGAAGTGTTTGTGCTGCTGTAGTGTTATGACAAGAGTTCTTTTCTTATTGGGATGTGTGCATGAGTGTGTGTGCATGCACACAAGTATCTATAACAGAGTGAAAAATTCCCTATGACAAATTGGTTGAGGACATTAAAACATAAAAATAAACTCCTCTGTCCTATGTTTCTCTCAAGTGATAGCCTCAGGGCTTTCCTTTTCTTCACCAAGACTTTTAGCAAAAGGACCTATATATTTTTACTTCCCCTTCTTTCCTCCTATCCACTCCTCAGCTTATTGAATTTGACATTAACCCCTCCTCTACACTTCACTGTAACTTCTCTTACACCATCAAAGTATTTAAATTCCTAATGTTCTATCCCCAACCTATTTTAAATTATGGAGGTATTTAATTTTTTTGAAAGCTCCTTCCTTCTTGAAATTTCCACTCCTTTTTATATTACCATGCCAGTATTCTATTTTTCTTTTTCCCTTGCCTTGACTCCTCTTTCATAATCTCTGTAACAGACTTTCCTTCTTCCACTGGAACTTTAAATATTAATACTCCCCGGAGTTTCTAGAAACCATGGTGATTCATGGCTCTTTTTTTTTTTACACTATTGCTGGAGAGATCTTTAGAAATCATAGATCTGATTGTATTCCTTTTTTACTTAAAAGCCATCAATCTTTTCCTAGGATGAATTCCCAACTCCTTGGGAACACCAAGGAGTTCAAGAATATTTATCATCTGTTTCCCACTTATCTCTCCTGCTTTGTCGCTCATCAATCCACAAGCCGCATTCAGCAACATTCTGCTTTAGTTGCACAGAATTACTTACAGTTCTTCAAATGTGCCTTGCTCTCTCATTTCACGCTCTGCTTATTCTGATGAGGAATCCTTTCCTTACACTGCTACCTAGCTCAGATGTTATCTTGATTGGAGGGCTTTCCAATTCCCACCCCAGAGTTAGGTGCTACACCTGAGTGAACCTGATGTTTATCTCATTCATAGCACTTATTTTATTATATTGGAATTGTAAATTTATTTACTTATCTGCTACAAGAGACTGAATTCTTTACTGGGAGGAATTATCTTTTATAATCTCTCCATCCCCAATGCCTGGTTTAGTCAGGATAAGATATGTTGTGCTGCAGTATAAAATAAACACCCAAATCTCAATGGTTTAATGCAGCAAAGATTCATTTCTCACTGTCATGGAGTCTAATACAGGACAAAAGACTTTCCCTGGCAATTTCTCCACACACTAGAGGCATCTTCCATCTTTTCACTCCAACATTCCAATACATAATTGGACCCCAAGATGAGGGGAGAGGGAATCTGACAATGATACCCTGACTTTTACATGCTTCAGAGTGGAAATTTCATACATCACTTCATTCACAACCCACTGGCCAAAAATAGTTCCATGTCCCCAATTTAGAGCACATAGGCTATTTGTTGAATACTAACAACTTAGTCACTGGTTTTAAATCACTAAATCCTAATAAGAAAGGTAGAAAGTTATGGTTTGATTCTCTTATCAATGATAAAATTCCTGTTGATGCACTTTTTAAAAAAAAGGAGCTTTGTGAGTTACTTGAGAATTTTAAAATGAAAGAAATACCTGTCTTAAAGTTCTTAAAACATCTCTCCAACCATTAGATTTCAGCTTCAGCTTTTTATCTTGGTTTCCATTTAAAACTGTGAGTGGTGAAAAGAATAAATAAATGTCACCATCCAAAAACATGTATCTGTATAACTGGCTTCTGAAATGTAAATAAGTATAATCTGTAACCCCTTGTCATCAGCAGCCATGGTCAGCAAACACCATGGAGACACCTCTGCATTAGTGCTCCTCCCATAGCCAATGTGATGACCATCACTCCTCATTAGCCCTACATATACTCCTGTCATTTAGTCCTCATATCACAGCCAATCATTCTAAACAGACAAGATCAAATCAGTCCTAAAACAGAAGAATAGAAAACCATTTCCAATAATCCTATAAAACCAGCAGGAAAAACAATAAAACATGCCAAACATTTCTATTTCATCTATTAACCCCTTCATTTTCTTCTGAAATCCATCTGTATCCCCAATTTTTATTATCCTTCCAAGTAAACATCAGGAATAATAAAAATTCCCCCAGTGACATTTGCCTCATAATACAGAACTTCCAGAAAGCCAGAGTGACAGTGGTGGTACTACTGGGAGCAGAAATGTTATTATCATACAAAATAGAATTATCACAAAATTCCATAAAGTACAAAGATAATATTATAGACTCATAAAAATACATCAAAAAGATTTAATCATCATCAACATATATACATGTAAGCATAGACCCTCATGGTATATGTAAAAATAACTAGTAGAATCAAATCAATAATTCTACTTAGAATTTTTTGTGGTTCAACTAAAAAATGAGCACAGATAGTATCCAATTAATAAGCTCAAAAACTACACACACACACACACACACACACACACACACACATACACACACACACACACATGGTTGGACAATGGTGAATGGCCAAGAACCTAAACCAATATTTGGCTAAAACCTGAAATGATTCATTATAGGATGAACTTTTGGAACGCAAGGATTATATCTTAAAATGTTTTAAATGAAATATAATTAGTATTCTACTTTTATTATTAAAAATTCATAGTCTAATATTAGATCTTTGAAATAATAATTTCTTAACCTTATTATTTACTATATCTCTACTGCAGTCACTATTATGCACATTTGTGAGATGAAATACTCAATGTATTAGTTTCTTATAGTTGCTATAACAAAGTAACACATACCAAGTGGCTTAAAACAACTAAAAATTATTTTCTCACAATTGCCAGAGGCTAGAAGTCTGAAATCAAAATATGTATAGGGTTCATGCTTCCTCTGAAGGCTTTAAGGAAGAATTCTCCTTTGCCTCTGTTCCAGCTCCTGGTGATTGCTGGCAATCCTTGGCATTCCTTGGCTTGTATTATGTTACTCCAATCCCTGCCTCCATCTTCATGTGGCTGCCTTTCCTCTGTGGATGCCTTCACAGGCCTTCTTATAAGAACACCAGTTATTGGGCTACTGTAACCCAGTATGACTCTTCTTAACTAATTACATATGCAAAGAACCTATTTCCAAATTAAGTATATTCTGAGGCTCTGGATGGACATGAACTTTTAGGGGGACACTATTTAATCCAGTAGATTTAGTTATAATCAATTTTAGTGGAGAAGCAAAGTGATTTTGGGCTAGTTCATCTTGTACAGAACATTGTTGTTGATGATGTCACCCCAAGATCTTGAGATTTCCTTCCTAATAGCAACTGAATTAGAGAAAGAATTATCCCATTTTCAACTCTTTTGTTCTACCTTGTATTTTTCTTTAAAACTTTATAAACAGTTTAGCTCAAAACTCTATAATGTTTTTCCTAAAGTTATCTTATTAGTGTACTTACTTTATATATTTCACTATACTTCATATATTTTTATATACTTCACTATTTATTAAAATGTTTGAAAGGTATTAATAATTGGTTTTGTGTGTAAGATAACTAGCTTTCATAATCTCAATTATTATCACAGCAATTGGTTTTTTTCAATATTAAATATATAATTATATCCCAACCAACTGTTAAAATTGCAATGTATAAAGTATGTAAGTAGATTTTTTCCATCCAAGTTCCTGTCAGTATTTGACCTGTATTTTAAGGGAACAAATTTTAAAAAAACCCAAATGATGTACCAAATTTTTATTATAGGTATTATTGTGCTGATTAGATGTGATGAGAACCCATGTAATCAGAAATCATTTATCTCAAAATTCAGTGCTGATAGAAATGATGGTTAGACAGTGTTTTAGTCAGCTTTTTCATTGCTGTGAACAAGGCACCTGACAAGAACAACTTGAAGGTGGAAAAGTTTATTGGGGGACCACAGTTTCAAAGGTCTTAGTGCATAGATGGCCAACTCCATTGCTCTGGGCCCTAGGTGAGGCAGAACATCATGGAGGAAGGGCCCATGGAGGAAAGCTGCTCTGCTCAGCTCATTGCAGGGTAGAGAGAGAGAGAGAGAGAGAGGGAGGGAGGGAGAGAGAGGGAGGGAGAGAGAGAGGGAGAGAGGGAGAGAAAGAGAGAGAGAGAGAGAGAGAGAGAGAGAAAGAAAATGAGAATAAAGGGCCACAAGGAAGAATAACAACTCCAGGGCTGCCCCCAGGGCCCAACCTCCTCCAGTCATGCCCCACTTGCCTGCAGTTACCACCCAGCCAGTCCATTCAAACTAAGTTACCAATTAGGTCACAAATCTCATAATCCAATCATTTCACCTCAGAATATTCCTGCAAATAACACAGGAGCTTTGTGAGGACACCTCAAATCCAAACCATAATAGACATTCTACTATTTGGGCTTCACAAAGACTAAGGCCAAAGCTGAAATTGACTGTAGGATTTTGACAGAAGGTGAACTTTGGCTCACATGCAGCACTTATTTAACTTTATAGTAAGCAGAAAATACACATCCTTTTTTTCATACATAGAAGAAAATTTTACCATGTTCTAGGCCAAAGGGAAATTTTAATACATTCCAAAGAATCAATATCTTACATTCCACTTTCTCTAATCATGAAACTAGAAAATTAGTTATCAATAACAAAAGATTGTTTTGATAGATTCCATATGTCTGGTACTGAAAAAGAATATTTTTAAGTGATATCTGAATTAAGAAATTATGGGAAATCAGGAAATACTAAGTGACAACATTAAAATCACTACAGAATAAAACATGTGGTATACAGCTAAAGTGAATTATAGATGTAGTTATGGCTAAGGTTTACACACACATATATACACACATGAAGAATGTTAGAAATGAAGAAATCAATTTGAAAATTAAAAGGCACATTGTAAAAATAAAAATTGATGGAAGAGAGGAAAAAGATTGATAAAGTCAAAAACTGATCCTTTGAGAAAAATTAATACATCAAACCTATGCCAAGATTTAGAGGGAGGGAGGGAGAAGGGAGGAAGGAAAGAAGAAAGGGAGTGAGGAGGGAGGGAAAAACAAGGTGGAAAGGGGAAGTAACCATAAACATTCATGCCATTTGGGTTCTGCTTAAATCTTGCCAAAAGGAGACACTCATACCAAATAGAAAGTAGGAAGAAGATTAAAAGAACATTCAACTGCTAGGGGAGCTTTCACACCATCAGTAGCAACAGCAAGCAAGCAGTAGTGGATTCCTGCAATAGTCTATTTGGTTCCTGTGATGGCAATTGCAGCAGCACATGACTGCAATTGTGACTCTGGATGCTTGAGCACTTCTGAAATAAAGCTGGGGCTTCCAGTGATGACAATGGCAGAAACAGGCTCCTAGAAGGGTAGCAGCTGGCAGATAACCAGGGGCTCTGGAAATGGCTACATGTCAGTGCTGGAACACAGAAGTGAAGGTGTCAAAGAGCACTGGTTCATTGGCTGTTCCACTTTTAACCTTTCCATGATCCTTCCAAACTCTTATAACCTGATTCTCTGTATTTTTTTTTAATTTTTTATTGTTGGTTGTTCAAAACATTACAAATTTCTTGACATATCATATTCCACACTTTGATTCAAGTGGGTTATGAACTCCCACCTTCACCCCATACACAGATTGCAGAATCACATCAGTTACACATCCATTGATTTACATATTGCCATACTAGTGTCTGTTGTGCTCCGCTGCCTTTCCCATCCTCCACCCTCCCCCCTCCCCACCTCTCCCCTCCCCTCCCCTCCTCTCTCTCTACCCCCTCCACTGTATAACCCTGAGGGTCTCCTTCCATT
>NW_026000249.1:10008665-10107420 GCF_001458135.2 Marmota marmota marmota | reverse complement strand
CGGGCTCAGTTCCGGGAGCCGGAATTCGGCCGCTTAGTGCTTGGTGTATGCTCTGATAGGAGCAGGCTCCCCAGCCCTGGGCCCGGGCGGTTCCGGGAGCCGGAACTCGGCCGCCCCGCGCTCGGTGTTCGCTCCGATAAGATCAGGTTCTAAGAAGCCCCCAGGCACTGAACCCTAGCAATCTGTCTGCAAGCCGCAGGCGAATGGCAGCCTGAAATTACCTGTTCTATGGCTGAATGAGCTGCGGTCAGTCGAAAACAGGGATGGTGACGTCAGCTTTCCAACATGGTGGCTGCTGGCCTCCTCTGTGGTCTGACCGGTGTGGAGAACCGAGATGGACCGCTTCCTTCCCCCGTCTCAAACCCAGAATTCAGCCCTGAGTATGGTGCTTGCACGGCTGGCAGAAACTGCAGCGCTGTATCCCTGCGTCGCTATCTCCTCGTTCTGATTCTCTGTATTAATCCCTCTCTGTTGCCCTATTTGGAGTGGTTTCTGTTTTCCTGACCTGCTGTTAACTGATACCAAAGATGAACCTTCTAGAGCAGATATACATCAACATTTATCTTCCTGCAGCCACTTTTGTTAGGATTGTCAAGGTGATGATATGGGGAAGAATTGAAATGAGACTGAAGATGACATCATTTTAGAAAATAAAATTACCCTAAAATGTCCATTTTGTGTGGCCACTTTAGACCTGCCAATAGCTGACCCCAGTTGCTATGATGCACCTTGTAAAATCTGACAGTTTTCTTCAAACCAAAAGGTTCTCTGTTTGCTGCACTGAATGTCCAACTACTAGGGAAATACATACTGATACCAGTAGAGTCATGGTTATTTTCAAACTTACTTGTATATTGATAACTGTATACACTTTGAAATTTTTAACTTTTATATATTCATTCATTCAGCAATAATGTTTTTCATACCTACTTCTGTATTTCTCATTTTTAAATGAGAAACTTATTTCATTTTTTCTTCATTTATATTTACAAAAGAGTGGTCTGGTTTTCGTTGGATTGCTGTTAAACTTTTTATGATTTGTTCTGTTTACTTTGTATCTATGAATATAACTTTATCAAGAACCTTATAAATGTTAACATGTATTAAATTTTAGTATTTCTAAAGTTCATAACTTTATTTTGAGAGCATTTTTGATCCAAACATTTTGAGGGAAAGTTATTAATTACTCTTTGGCCTTGTTTATCCTTTATAATTGTACTAACTTTTAAACTTTTATTATATAATACTTAGAGGATGTTACCTATACAATTTCATTAGTTTTTTTGTTTTGTTTTTTGTTCTTTTTGTTTTTTGTTTTTTGTGGTGTTGCAGATTGAACCCAGGGCCTTGTACATGCAAGGCAAGCACTCTTCCAGCTGAGCTTTATCCCCAGCCCCTATAGTTGTTTTGTGATAAGCATTTAGTCAGTTTTTGTAAATGCATCATGGACATTTTTTTTGGTACTAGAGATTGAAACCAGGGCCACTTAACCACTGAGCCACTCCCCAGTCTCTTTTTTTAAAAGTATTGTATGATTTTTTAATACTTTTATTTTATTTTTATGTGGTGCTAAGGATCAAATCCAGTGCCTCACATATGCCAGGCTAGAGCTCTACCACTAAACCCCAGCCCCAGCCTTCCCCAGTCCCTTTTTAAGCTTTATTTTGAGACAAGGTCACTCTAAGTTGCTGAGGCTGACTTTGATCTTGCTTACATTAGCCTTGCCAGCCACTGGGGATTACAGGCATGTGCCACCATGCCCAGTTCCCATAGATATTTAATAAGGAAAACAACATTGTGTCAGATAGTATCTGTTATCTTTGTAGGAAATAAAGTAAAAAAAAAACTCTTTAATAAATCCTAATCTTGGTTATATTACTGAAATTTTGTACCTTTTTGGCCTACTTTGCCATACATACATTGGTAAAAGAGTATCAATGGATTATGTTCTATGAACTACCTTTATATTTACTTCTATATGTTGATGCTGTTATTCAGTACCTAAATGTTTTTTGACTATTATATCTTCATTATGGATTATATCCTTTATCAATATTAAGTCATCCTCTGCCTCTAAGGAAAGCCCCCCCATACCAATTCTGTACTGATATAGTATCCTGGTTCTTTATGATAAAATTTAGGCCATTTACCTTATGAAGACATGACTATTGAGAAGAGTGTGCCACGAAACATCTGAGGTAAACCCACTTGTTTTGTATGATCACGACTTCAATGACTGTAGAAGCTGAACATATAGGACAGTCAGATAATCAAAGCAATATCCAAAGGGGTCATTTGAGCAAGTTCAAGTTCAAGATTTAGAAATAGGAAACCTTACAAGTTAAATCAGATGGGAGAGTCACTGTATGAAGGAATCCAGGCAATGAGCAATGATTAAGGCTGTAACCAAGGACTAATACAAATAAATGGGGAGTAGAGTGACTGGCTCAGAGGAGGAATCAAATAAATATTTGTTGAGTGGTTGAATTAATATATGAACATTTCATAGATGACAGGATTCCAACTGTTGAGTCAGAGTAAGATTGAAGGCTTCAGTATAGCACCTATATTCTCTAGAATTCAGGATATGGATCAAGAAAAAGTACTTGACCCTAGAGCAGAGTACTTGAAACTTCAAAGTGAAAAATGATCAGAATACAGATTCCTGGCCTACTTGCTGAGTCCTGGACAGGGGTCCAAGAATCCACATTTTGTTTGTTTGTTTGTTTGTTTGTTATGACACTGGGATTTGAATCCAGGAACACAACCACTGAGCTACACTGTAGCCCTTTTTCTTTTTTATTTTGAGACAGGATCTTGCTATGTTGCTGAGCCTGGCTTTGAACATGCAATCCTCCTGCCTCAGCCTCAGGAGTTACTGAGATTGCAGGTGTACACTATCACACTTGACTAGCATTTTAAGTATATATCCCAGGTGATACTGATTCAGGATATCACAGATTTCCCATTTTCTAAACATTAGCCTAAAGGCAGGGACAGACCTCAAAACAGGATGACAGGTTAGAACCAGAGCAACCAAAACTGGTTTCCCATAGGACTAGTCCCGCAGGTGGGCAGACATAGCCAGCTAATGGTACTGCATACTAGATGGATGAGGTTGCTAACCAAGAGTCTTAGAGGAGAAAGAAAACTAAGAAAACACAAACCAAATATTCTTCTTTTACTCAAGCCTTCACTGCCTGCTCCAGACCATGTCATATCTGACTCACTGGACAATAAGCCAAGAAATGTGAATCCTCATCTAAACTGTATCATTGCAATGGTGCAGGCTTCAGCTGCTTCATGTATAAAAAGAGGAGCTCAGATTATGTTGTCCAAATTCTTCTGGCACTGTGACTTTCAAAATCGAAAAGGTTGAGTTCAAATTCTAGCTTAATCCTTTACTGACCATATAACCTCATGCAAGTTACTACATTTCTCTGAAGTAGTTTTCTGGGAAAGATAATATCTCTTGGGAGGTGGGGGGGTACCAGGGACTGAGCTCAGGGGCACTCAACCTTTGAGCCACATCCTCAGGCCTATTTTGTTATTTTTATTTAGAGACAGGTTTAGCTCCTTGCTGTGGCTGGCTTTGAACTCATGATCCTCCTGTCTCAGCCTCCTATGGGATTAGAGGTGTGCTCCACCACACCTGGCTGGAAGATAATATCTTACTCCATAGAAGATATCCAATTCTTGAATTGCCTCCCCAAGACTCAATGTTTTAAAAAACTAGTACTTTATATAACAATGATTTCTACTTATTTTGATATGTTTTTATCAGTAATATAATTTTATTTTGTTATTAAACTTTCATTGCTTATATTTATCTCCCCTAGTAGACTAGATTTCTTGAGAGTAGATTTTATGAGGCACTTTTACTTTATTTAGGGTAACTAAACATCACAATTTGCCTGGGGCAGAGGAAGGTCTCCCAGATGGGATTTTCAGTGCTAAGTCCCAGGTAAGCCAGATATGTTGTTCACCCTGCTTCACCTCTGCCTTCATATTTAATTAAATGACTAGTAAATATAAAGTGAAAGAATGATTTTTTTATTCCTCACCTCAATTTGAATCACTGACTTTAGCTTATCATTACTTAAATAGGACAACATATTATAGGGAAGTGTAATTAATAACAGTAATAATCAAGTTACAGCTATTTTCTATGAAAGAAACATTCCATTTTTTCTATAATATATTTGCTTTATTTTACTAAAAGGGTAATCTTTGTGGTGACAGATTGCTAATATAAAATGGTATTCTCAGTCATACAGCCCGAATGATTGTTTGCTCCTCAAGTTCAGGGACTATGTTAATTGTTTGCAAACTATATAAAGTATACTGTTAAAGACAAAGCCCCAAAGCAACATAAGAATGAATTCTGAAAAAGAAGTGTGAATTATTGTGACTTTTTTGCATAATGTAGACTTCTGAATTCCTTCTCTCTTAAGTACTTTTTTTTTGTCCTCTAAGAATACATTTCTTAAATTTTTAAAACTGGTTAGGCAATTTGGGATTCCTCTGGGATTTTGATGCCAAAGCTCCACTGACATTTTGAGGAGTTAATGGTTATAATTACTTTGCCTGTAGCAATATCACTGCCTTTAAAATAAAAGCCTTGGGACTTTTTTAATGTATTAGATTATATTCTACTGAAAAGGACAGGATTTATTATACAGAAAAATGCACTAAGAGTACACTGATCTTTCTTCCCAAAGTCTTTATTTTTCTAACATGAATTTTAAAACTGTTATCACAGATTTATGAAAAATTTTATTCTTCTCATCCTTCATTTTAAAAAAATTCAAGATTCCACTGGTATGTTAACTTTTAATTTTTATTTCTTTTTTCAATGAGTCACTATTCTTTGTGGTATAAAACTCTTACCCTTGCTCTTGGCACCTATGAATATGCAACAATGAAACCTACTATTCTGTATAATTAATATGTACCACCAGGCACAGTGGTGCATGCCTATAATTACAGCTACTTGGGAGGCTGAGGCAGGAGGATCCTGTGTTCAAAGCCAGCCTCAACAACTTAGTGAGACCCTAAGCAACTTGATCTCAAAATAAAAAATTGAAAGAGCTAGGGATGTGGCTCAGTGGTTAAGTGCCCTAGGTTCAATCTCCAGTATCCTCCCATAAATAATATGGACCAATAATTTTTTTGAGAAGAAATGATACTTAGTATACTGGGTCACAGCAGAGGAATATCAGCAGAAAGACCCAGTATTTCATCCCAGTGCCAGATGACATTGTAGAGTGGACACTATGACTGCTTCACAGAAGTGAGGCCCAAAATTGTGGAAATGTGGCCCTTACAATCAAACTGCCCTCACAAAACAAAGAAGCATAATTGAATATCCAGAAAGGGGTAATCATGAATAAAAATGGCACATCCTATGAGTATTTAAGTACTTGAATATACAGAGTTGGTCTTGGGAATGAGTTGAATAGTGACTGACATATGGGATGATGTGAAATTTCCAGAAAAAGAAAAAAAAACAGGAAAGAACAAAGACAAATATTATATGACCATCTTTGATTGGAAGCAACACTTGTTCCAGGTCCTAGAGTAAGTTGGTCAAAACAAAAAGATAAGAGCCTAGATCTCCTGATATATATTCCAACCCTCTTACCATTACAGCACAGTGCCAAAGATTCTTCTATTAGCATTCCTTTCCTATAGAAAAGACTACTAATAAAATACAAGAATTCCTTAGAAGTATGTAAATCAAACTGAGTATTAGTTATTACAGGAAATTATATATAGGGAGTCAAGAGCTTCCTGCAAATTACTTTATCAATTTTTTTCTAATTACTGAACTGGGTAGTTTTGATGATGGAGAAAGTGGGTTTAAGGGCAGAGCTAGGGGCCTCCCAGGGATAAGACTCAGAGAATAAAGCTCTATGAGTCAGGGAACTTTTGTGTGTGAGGGCTGAGGACTGAACCCAGGGCCTCACACAGTTTAGTCAGACACTCTACCACAGAGCTGCATCCCCAGCCCTGAGTCAGGGCATTCTAAACATCTTCCCTGTCCTGAGAGGAGATGTTACTGTAATAGTCACAGTAACTGAGTCTTTCCCACAGTTTCATCCAAGATCAGCCCTGAGCCTTACTCAGCAGAAAACGAACAAACAAAAGGACTATGAGAAAATGGGAAGCAGCCAGAGATAGCAGCCACAGAGGCTTCCTTTAGGTGAGGTTAGCCACTAGAGGAGACTGAAACTACCTCTGGTGGAGAAGGCAATCTATACTTCAGCTCTAAGACTAGTATGATTAGTACCCTGAGCTCATTCCTCCCACTCTGTAACCATAGGCTTGTTCCTTCCCCAGTTCTTTTCCTCATTCTTCCATTCTTCCAACACTTTTCTTTTCTACTAGTGGGCACTTCTTTCCCTGCCACATGTACATGCACATACATACACATATACACTCACACATACATGCACCTGTCCCCTAAAACTAACACATATGAAGGGCCTAGTATGTCCCAACTGCTCTGTGAGATGCATCATGTACACAGAACTTCATCATCACAAGACTCAGAGGCTACTGTGCCAGAAAGCATTGAACAGATGTAGAAACTGAGACTCAGAGAAGTTATAAATTTCCCCCCAGGTCACAGAGCTAATCATTGGCAGAACTAGGATATGTATCCAAGACTATTAACTGCAAAATTGGTTTTCTTCCTTGCACAATGCACTGACACTATTAGGATCCTCATTTTTTTTTAAAAAAAAAGTCCTTATTTTACCAAGACTCTGTTAAATATAAAGTACATTATTAAGTCCCAATGGATAAAGATCTTCATTCAACAATACTCATTTCATACCAGAGAAGTGGCTTTGTATAGTAGAAAGAAGGTTAGTCTGGGAGAATGAAATTCAAAGCTGTGGTCTCAGCTGGTAAATTTCAAAAGCCTTTTAAGCTCTCTGTGGCTCTAATTATTATCAGAAATATTATAATGACAATATTTTCATAATAGGACATAAGTGAAAGTAAAAAGCTTTGTAAATTGTACAGATAATATGAAAGGAAACATAATAAAAGTAAAATAAGGGCAATAACCCAAATGTCCATCAGCTGTTGAGTGGATAAACAAACTGTGGTACAACCAATACAATTAGACAATGCTAAGCAATTCAAAGGAACTGATATGTACAACAAAGATGAATCTCAAATGCATTATGCTAAGTGAAAGAAGCCAGACTCTAAAGGCTACATCCTGTATGATTCCATTTATATGACAGTCTGGAAAAAGCAAAACTGTTGAGACAGAAAGCAAATCAGTGGTTGTCAAGAACAGGAGGTAGGGGAAGGGGTTGAATACAAAAGGGTATGAGGGTGAATACAAATGTGGTAATAGAAATATTCTATATCTCCATTGCAATAGTGGTTAATGACTACATGCATTTGTCAAAATAGGTAGGACTGTACACATAAAGAGGGTGACTTATACCTCAGTGAACCAGAGTAAAAAAAAAGTTTAAAAAGGATGCCAGACATTTTACTCAAATTAGTTATACAATTCTGATCATTATTACTTTGAGGAGCCATTTGCATCCTGATTCACAAGATGCTTTAGTTCCTTTGGAACAAATGTTTGCTTTAAGTTAGACAGCATCTTCGTGATCATGAATGATTAATAGGGTCTCCAGCTCAAAGATTTCTGCAAATCCTTTGCTATGAGCCATATTCCCGGTCAGCTTCTTTTTAAAGCAATCTCCATTTGGCAAGGGTTATACCTTTACTTGAAGCTATGAAAGTGTTCTGAGCAGAACTGCTTTCCAAATGCAGAATACAGTCAGCCAACCAGCACCTCCTGGCTCCTTATAATATGGGAAGACCCGACCTTGTTATCTCCCAAAGAGAATATTCAAGAGCTCAGCCACAATTACCTGACTCTAGAGTCTGGCTTGCCCTTTCTTAATGCTAAGCAGGCTGCTGCTGAATCAGAAGAAAGCCTATAGAGGCTTTTCTATTTGAAATGGCAAAAAATTTCCAGGGTAAGCATTCAGCTGACATTAGCAGGGCTTCCCATCTCAAAATCAATTTGCAACATTTCAGTTTTGAAAGGTAAAGGCCAAAGGAATAAGAGCTTGGTTTTTGACAACAGAACTATATTACCTTTCTGATCTAAAGTAAATTTATAAAAAAAAAAAAAACCCAAACACACTGATTGAGGATTTCCATTGTGTGTATGTGTTAACTTGGGGAAATTACTTCAATATTTTCTACATAGCTTGCAAATATTTATTTTTAAAATCGTGACAATGGCAATAATGGAAGCTATGGATTTGAAATCCAGAACCATCAGACATTATTAAATGAAATAGTTGGCATTTTTATTAGATTTCTAATCTGTTCTTTTTCAGTGCAGTAAAGAAATGAAGCAGTTAGATCTTATAGTATTTATAAGGAAGGTCTCAATCTTAAACCCTTGAGTCTTCTGATTAGCAACTATAACAATCTTGAACCTGAAGACAAAATTCCTTTTACTTTCTTAATCCTTTTTTAATCTCTTAAAAATACACAGAATATGCATTGACCAGTTTTTTTTTGCATGTTAATTTTATGTGTTGAGGGAGCCCCATTTCTTTAGTGGAGAGAATTCCCCTTTCATTCCTGTGGAATGCTTTTCAAATAATTTTGCTAATTCCCCCAGCCACATTCCATGCAATTGGCAATCTCAGAAATGCAAAGCTTCCATCAGAGCCTTTGCCAGGCACACAGGCAGCTTTAAGATTCAACCAAGCATTGAGACAGTGTTCCCACTTTGGAGAAATGACTGATTGGATGGATTAAATGTGCTTCCGAAGTGATTTCCAAACAGCTATAAAAAAAACGGAGGCTAATTAAATATAGTCATTGAAGAGCAGTACTTAACTCGTCAAGCTCCTCCTGTATTATGCATTCTTCTCAAAGAATCCATGTGCTCTGGAATTTTTTACAAAAGGGTAGAAATGAAAAAGAGTGTAATGTAAGTGTCCAGTAATAAAGCAAAGGTTTAGCAACTATGGGCAACAACCAAAAGGAATGTTATGTGGTTATTTAAAATAACCATTAGGAACACTTTAGGAATATATATATTCTTATAATACATTAAAGGCAAAAGAAGATAGTTAGGTAGTATGTACATTACAATTAAAATACTGTAAATGTATGTTTTTGAACAACTGGAATCTGATAAAATACACAGAAATTGTAATAGTCTGCTTAAATATGAGTGAGTTTTGTGGGTTTTTTCTTCAGTGCTATGATTATATCCTTTTTTAAATTTAAAGAATATTTAAATCTGTACTGCTCTTACTGGAGATAGAAATATGAATCGTGAGTTTGTGTGAGGCATTCTGATCACCATGAATTCAATTCAAACTGCAGTGTTGCCTAGCACCTGGATAACTTTTCTGCAGTGAAATACCCTAGTAGTAGCAACCTATGAAGTGTCTCCTGAGGAATTCCCTACCTAAGGTGCATCCTATACCCTTATTACCTTGTCATCATATTCCACGGCTTTGGGGGAATTTCATAATCTAATCATGCGAAGATATTATAATTTAGAAGGCTGCATTTTAAAATCACATCCCTGAATATTTGCCTCTGCCTGGAAGCAGGAGAGTGGAGTATAGGGCTTTTCTAGATTTCCTCCAGTCTGTAATATTCCCCAGATAAGAATAATAAGGAAGGAAAATGGTGAGAGCTTTGATTTATAAACTTTTATGGATAGTAGCTTGACATAACTCCAATTGAATATATGTTTCCCTTTTTATTATTAAGTTTCTTTTTTGAAATATAATGATATCATTGACCTACTATAAAATTGATTTTTTAAATTATACAATTCAGTAGATTTTAGTATACTTACAGAGTTGTGCCACCACCACCATAATCAATTTTAGAATATTTTCATCACTTCAAAAAGAAACCCCATATCCATTAGCAGTCGCTCTTTTTTTTTTTTTTTAGCAGTCGCTCTTTATTTCTTCCAATAACCTCCCAGCCAAGTAACCACCTATCTACTCTCTCTATATATAGAAATGCCTAATCTGGAAACTTAATACAATTTTAGGTCCTTTGTGTCTAGCTTCTTTCACCTAGAATGTTTTCAAATACATGTTGTAGCATGTATCAGTACTTCATTCCTTTTCATGGTCAAACAGTATTCTGTTATAAATATAATACTACATTGTGTTTATCAAACATCCATGGACATTTGCACTGATTCCACTTTTACCTATTATAAATAATGCTGCTATGAAAATTTATTCACAAGGTTTGGTATGAATAGACATTTTCATTTCTCCTGAAAATATACCTAGAAGTAGAATTTCTGGATCATTGAGTAACTTAGCTCTTTGATTAACACTTTGAAAAAATGTCAAACTGTTTTCCAGTTTTGTATGATTTTATAGTCCTACCAAGGGTGCATGAGGGTTCCAATTTCCCCACATCTTCACCAACACTTGCTCTAGACTGTCTTTTTTAATATGGCCATCCCAGTGAGTGTGAAGTGTTATTCTCATGGTTTTAATTTGTGTTTCCCTGATGACTAGTGATGTTGAGCATCTTGTTATATACTTAATGGCCATTTCTGTATCTTCTTAGGAGAAACATCTGTTCAAATTCTTTGCCCATTTCTAAATTGGGTCATTTATCTTTCTATTTTTGAGTTGCTTTTTCTCTCTTTATTTTTTCTCTTGGATTCATTGTGGAGATACATTTACATCAAGGCTTTCACAGGCCCCAAAACACTCAGCCCAAGACAGTTACCACCAGTTAGGAAGGAAGAAGGAAGGGCAGTCACTATACATCAATGTCAAAGAATGGAGACACAGAATGCCCCAGGGGATGCTCCCTCTGAATACACTCAGTTCTGTCTGCTATCCTCGCATCACCCCTGAAATCAGAATCCTGCTGCTCTCTCTCCACAGAGCACAATGCCTGCTCTTGCTCTTAAACAGCACTGAGGTATAGGGTAGAAACTCTCTACTATAAAAAGTAAAGAATAGCTATTAACACCTCCCACTATCCCCTGCCCACAACCATGGTCAGGTTCTATGCCTCTATGCCTATGATATTACAACTATTTACTTACTATGTACAACACAGAGGTGTGACTATTGGCAAAAAAAATGAATGTAAAGTCTCCTTTCTTAATTTAAGTAACAGAGGATTGGAACAGGGTGCCTATAGTTTCTAATCCTGCTTGGAAGTTTCCAATATGTCACAATCTTGTTTAACATGTATTTAGCACTTATTGCTCAAAGAATTTTACAAATATTAATGAATTAAATCTTCACAACAATTTTGTGAAATAGGCATTATTATTATTATTATTATTATTATTATTATTATTATTATTTTCACTTTACAGATGAAGAATCTAAGGTATAGAGGTAAACTAGCCTGTTTAAGGCCAACAGCTGGTAAATGGTGAAGTCAGATTCTTACTACCACTGGCTCCGATGGTTCTGTACCAATTCTACTTTGGTTTTTTGTTTGTTTGTTTGTTTGGGGTTTTTTTTGGTACCAGGGATTGAACTCAGGGGCACTCAACCACTGAGCCATATCCCCAACCCCATTTTGTATTTTATTTAGAAACAGGGTCTCACTGAGTTCCTTAGTGCCTTGCTTTTGCTGAGGCTGGCTTTGAACTCATGATCCTCCTGCCTCAGCCTCCAGAGCTGCTGGGATTACAGGTGTGCACCACTGTGCCTGGCTCTAATTCTGTTTTAATATATGCCCATTACTGCATTGTGGGGCAGAGGGCATAATGATAAGCTTATTTCATGCAAAAGGCATCTCTTCTTAATAAGTCAGTTCAAAAAAGTCACCCAAAACATGTTTTGGGATTTGTTTGTTTTTTAGTTTTGTTTTTGTTTGTGTTTTTTGGTAAATCAGATCATATTAAACGCAACTTGTTTGAAGTGTTAAGGGAATCCTGCCATGAATCCATTCCCCAAATAAAGAATATTGTGATAACGCAATGTTGAATTTCTCTTCCATATTTTAGCACTTGTTTTCCTTAGGCAGGTCACCCATTTATTGTTGACAAAATAATAGACCCTACCCAGTTTTATACTTGGCCAGCATTCTCAAAATGTTGAGTGGCATTGAATGAATCAATGAATTAATTAATGTGCAGTGTACAAGGTTGCAGGCTACTTGCCTGAAGCAGGCCTCTTTCAGAGAAAGAATCCATTCAGGCCTGCAACTCAAGAACATTGTCCTTGTCCCACCCCCATCTCCAGAGGACTGCTAAGCTTCCCTCACATCCTTGTTATCCAAGGGCTTCACCAAAATAGAAACTTTCTGGTCATTTGTACTCAATATTTTCAACTACAACTGTAAGTGCTCCTTTCCCTAGTACAACCTCCCACTGCTCCCTGTCCTTCCCAAACTCCTCCCCCATTATCACAACAAAGGAACTCCCCTTCATCTGCTACTGTCTTCTTTCCTCAACCTACCCTCAGGGGACATGTCTGCTCTTAGACTCTCTTTATTGGAGGCTGACCATCTTCCTCCTCTTGCTCTTCCCATACCCCTCCTCCTTCACCTTCCTACAAAAATGGCAGAAATCCCGAGCACATTTTTCCAACCCACAGTTACTGACATGTCATCTGTCCATAACACCCTCTTACTCCTTACATTGCATTTACTCAATGCCTTTCTCAATTTTTCTATCCCATCCTTCATTTAATTTAGACTTCATCCCTGGTCACAGTTTTTTCTGTCTACCTACCCCAAGTCCTATCTGTGTTCTACATTACCTCAGAGTCCCAGAGTTCAAACACCAAACGTCCAGTCCTCCCAGTTCCCATGTTTTCTTCTCCAAGCACCTTCTCCATGTTAACCAAATGATCAGTTAATTGCTGTGGACACACCATACACTACCCTGTGCATCAACACCATCAAGAATGATATATTCTTTCTCTTTATCTCTCACTCTCTCTCTTCCTAAATTCAAACTCTCTGAAAAAGAAAAATCTTGACCTTTCTGTTCTCATCATCTTCAGTTGCCCCCACTACATTATATTTTTATTCCATTATTATCCACTTCTATTTTGATTCAACTCCATTATTTATTTCCCTTCTTGTTATCAATTCAGCCACTCTTGGCAATATCATTACCTTTATTCCATCTACTACAATCCATCTATCCCACTCTTTCCTCTGTATCCTTTCTTTTTTTTAATTTTTTTTATTGGTTGTTCAAAACATTACAAAGCTCTTGACATATCATATTTCATACATTAGATTCAAGTGGGTTATGAACTCCCATTTTTATCCCAAATACAGATTGCAGAATCACATCGGTTACACATCCACATTTTTACATAATGCCATATTAGTAACTGTTGTATTCTGCTACCTTTTCCTCTGTATCCTTTCAACACACTTTGTATCAACCTTCCAGCCTCCAATCTTGTTCTCCAACCCAGCCAGGGTGAGGTTTTTTTTTTTTTAAATGTAAATCTAGCCCCGATACTCCCAAGATTAAATGCTCCAGTTAAAAGTCTCCAATGATGTCTTATCATTTTCAGGATAAAGTCCAAATCCTTCATATGGCTTTAGAGTCCTTCCTAATTGGCTTCTTCTTATATCTGCAGACCATACCACAGCCCCCCAGTACACAACTTTCTATACTGTAACTGGGTTTCAACAATGTGCCATTCTCCCTTTGCCTGAAATTCTATTTCCTTCTCTCCTTTTACCTGAATAACTATCATTCTCATATCTTAGTTGTTTCTTCCTCCAGAAAGCCTTTCTTGACCATCTTGATGTTTCCCCTGCCAAAACAAAACTGTACTCACCATATCCTGTACATCAGGCTTAATGAGATCAAGGATTATGTCTGGTTCATCATTCTATTCTAGCACAATTTTTGGCACAGGTCAGTTCCTCAAAAAAAATACATGAATGAGTTCCTGAATGAAGGAAGAGCTTCACCTTTAGGGACATGATTTAAATCACAGTGCTTCTCAATTACAGGATTGGCATCAACTTTTCTCTGCTATCATCTAGGACCACTTCAAAAACTAGTACTCATATTCCACCAACCCCTACTATAAGTACCAAGTTTGCGATTGTTCTGAAAATTTTTTCTGGTTATAGAAACATACCCATATTTAGAAGGGTCAGGGAATTAATGCCTCTCTGAGGGCAATCTTCAACTAAGGAAAAGAGGAAGTTGGTAGACAGATGTCCTGGCTTTCCTCTCCCTTGGGTAAAATAATTTTGATACATGTTTTGTACAGTGTCCTAAAGGTGTCCAGCAAGACCAAGCCCAGTTTTCTCACAGCAGTAAACTGCTTATTAATGCACCTTGTATTGTTTTTTCTCTGCTCATATCCTTATTGAGTTTTACAAGGATTATCCATTACATAAACTGTTGCACTAATATTCTTTTCAGAATCAGCTTCTGAGAGAATCCAAACTTAGACATTCATGTATTTCCTTGATGTAGTCTTCAACTCCAGTTTATCAAACTGCAAGCTTAGAAATACACTATGTCTCATTGTGTGAAATTGGGATAGCTACTACATCTAAAACTCTCCATCTATGGCCGTAATCATCTATCCTTCCATTTCTCCTACTCTTTTTTTTTTTCAGTTGTCAGTGGACCTTTATTTATATGCGGTGCTAAGAATCGAACCCAGTGCCTCACACATGCTAGGCAAGTGCTCTACCACTGAGCTATGATCCCAGTCCCTCTCCTACTCTTTAATGAAAACTAAATCAGCATTTTTCTATGACCATCATACTGTTAATAATAAGTATAAAATTAATAAAATATTTGCTATGTGCTAGAAGCTGTTCTAAGTCATTAACTAGATTAATTCAGGAATCCTATGCCTTTTTTCATCCCTATGCTTCTATTATGTCAAATGTATCCTGAATTTATTTAACTCTTTAGTGAGTGCATTTCTAGGGCTCTGGAAAACAGAATGATAGGATAAACCTTGGATCTCTAATTCAGAATAGTGTTTTATCAAGACAGCCTAGGGTAGCACAGGTAAGGTCAACATGAGACTCATGGCCCAAAGGAGCCAAGACTAGAATGAAAAAGCAATTTCATTCAATTCAAAAACCACGAGAACACACCTATAGGTGAATATGCTGGATTTACTACTTATTGCAGTACAAGGGAGCACTTACCTAAGGAACCATGGTGCATCATAGTAAGAGGATGTTAGCAAAAATCTTAAAATGAGGGTTGTAGTAGATACTTTGGAAAGAGTTTAAGGAAGAAGTATTTTACTCTAAATTGGATACTGTTAGGAGGCAGGGGTAGTTGAATAGATCTCTTAATAAAACCTACATAGAAGGAGAGAAGACTAGAACAAAGCTAAATCTATGGTTAGTAAAGAAATAATAGTTATTCATATTAGCTGATACATATTGTATCATTTCTTGTGGATTGGACAATGATTATATTTTTGTCTGTGTTCAAATGTGGTTATTAAGTTGTTTTGGTTTTGTCTTGATCCACTGTCCTCACCTGTGAGTGAGTGCCTGGGCAGATCAGCAATACTAAGGACTAGATGATGGTGCTGGGCCAGCTCCCAGAACGTCTACATCCTACATGTACACAAATCTTTAAAGTCATAGATATATATACCCATACAAACACACAGTTTGGGCAGGTCATAGTTTTCAAAAAAAGACATACCAATCACATTATTCTGCAATTTAATCTTGGAACTACATATTAATATCTATCTGCACTACCATCTAAGACAGGTCTCCAATATACATTGGATCCTATTGTGGTGATGTGCTACATTTTTTCTGAAAAAGTATTTATGTTATTTCCAATCTGGTATTTGTTTTAAACAATTCTTCAGTGATCAAGTTCACAAACTCATTTGTGCACATATATGACATATGTAGATTTCTAGATGACAAATTCTTATCTGCATCAAAGTTAATGCATTGAGTAAATTTCAGTAGCCAATGCCAAATTGGCCTCCAATGTTACTTTAGCATTTTACACTCTCACCAACATTGTCTGGTATACTAATTTCTCCAATGTATACCTGATTTTACCCACTACCCACTTCCTCCTCACTGCCTCTGGACTTTTTTTTTCTCATTCCTAAAGAAATCTCTATCCCACTCTCAGAAATTACAGTTCTAAACATTTAATGTTTTCCTCATCTCTAAAAACCCCTCAGCAAATAGCTTTTTACTTATCTAAGAAAATGGCACTCACCCAATAAGCTCTATCTTGTCGATTTATCTCTCATCATCTTCATCTTCTGCTTGCTACATTATATCATAGACAGAGGCACATCTTCTATCTTGCCAAAGCTGATACTTTCACCAGTTCTGGTTGACCAAACTTTCTTTTCTTCTCTTGGATCACTATAATTGCCTCATGATTGGGTTATCTTATCATCTCTCCCATCAAAGCCAGCTTCCATATGGCTGGAACACTGATCAGATTATATTAACTATTTTGTTCAAAATACTCTTTTGTGGCTTACTAGTGTCTATAGAAGAGCCTAAAAGCAACATCTCCTATCTTTTCCCCTCTGTGTCTTTGCTTATTTTGTTCCTTTTTTCTAGAATTTTCTCTTTATTGCTTCATCACTTGTAAATTTCCTCGGGTTTCAAGAGTCAATTCAAAAGCTCCTCCTTCCTGAAGTTCTCCAAGATACCTGTGTGAAATTGGCCCATTCTTACATTCCCAGAGTCATACACTGCTGCTTTACTTTTGGCCCCTACACTTGATAATAATCACTGTCCATATACATACATATCTATTTATCTCTACAACTCTGAGATTTGTTCCTTAAAGCCAGGTATGGTAGTGCATGCCTGTAATCCCAGCTACTGGGGAGGCTGAGGCAGAAGGATCACAAGTTCCAAGCCAGCCTCAGCAACTTAATAAAATCCTGTCTCAAAATAAAAAGGGCTGAAAATGTGGCTCAGTGTTAGAATACTTGCCTAGTATATATAATGCCATAGGTTCAGTCTCCAGTACTAAAGAAATGAGGGGGAAGAAATATTTGTTCCTTATAATTCATAACCATAATTGATGTAAACTATAATACTGACACAGTGAGGGTACATAAAATCCCTCAAATACTGTTTTTTAAATATATTTATTAGTTCCACAAAAATAAAAATAACACTAGCATCTATCAATATCAAATATCTAGATGGTATATCATAAAAATAAAGTCTGATAAAAATCACAAAGATAAGGAATTTTCTCTTTTGTGGAAAAAAGCAATGGTCTCATACAATTTTTTAAATTCTACAATGTATAAAAGATTACATCCCTCTCTTCTCATCTTCATCATGATACACATATTATGCCTCCAAACCTAATGAATGGAGTATTCAAAAATCTATGCAGTTATACACATAATGTCTTAGTCTAATAAACAAGAAACACAATCATAATAACACAGCACACTTTCCTTCTCTTTCTATGCCCCTACCATCTCTGCACCTACAATTAGAAGTAAGGATAATGGAGATGATTCAGTATTTAGTGGTAGGAAACCAAAGAGAACTTCTTAAATCAGATCCTCTATGACTACAGAATTATATTCTCTGAATTCATTTCATCAAGAAGAATACCACTTGTAAACCCATTAATTTTTTTTCCAGCTTGGTTAAGGTATAATTGACAAATGAACAATGGTGTATATTTAAGGCATATAACATGATGATTTGATGTACATATAATTGTGAAATGATTATTGCAATCAAAGTGATTAACAAATCAATCACCTAACATAGTTACCTTCTACGCATTTATCTGTGGTGAGAACACTTAAGATCTTCTCTCTTAGTAAATTTCAAGTATACCATGCAGTAGTATTAACTACTGTATATTAGATCCCCAGAAATAATTCATCTAATACATTCATTTAATAACTAAAAGTTAGAATTCTTTGACCATCAACTCCCTTTTACATCCTATCCTCAGCTCCTGGAAACCACAATTATACTCTGATTCTATGAGTCCAGCATTTTCAGATTTCCACACATAAATGAGATCATATGCTATTTGTCCTTCTGTTTCTGGATTATTTCACTTAGTATAGCATCCTCTAAGTTCACCCATGTTGTTGCAAATAGTAGGATTTCCTTTTTAAGGTTGAATAATATCCCATCACTTATACCATTTTTTATTCACTCAATAATCAATGAGCACTTAGGTTGTTTCCATATCTTATTCATTGTGAATAATGCAGTAATGGACATTGGAGTACAGATATATCTTCAAGATCCTGGTTTTATTTCCTTTGTACATATACACAGAAGAGAGATTACTGGATCATTCGGCATTTGTATTTTTAATTTTTTGAGAAACCTCCACAATGTTAAAACCCAATAATTGTTAAACCTATTAAATAATTCAAATTTAAATTTTTTAATATTTGATGCATATAAAATTAGAAAATATATGTTCATATTCACATAAGGGAAAGTTGTAATAAATATTTGTTACTGAGTACTTACCATGGGTCAGACACTGTGCTAACACTTTATACATAGTCTTTTATTTAATCCTACAAAGGCAATATATATTTGCCTCTTTCCCCAGCCTATACCCTTTGCCACTACTCTATAGCTCCAGCCACCACAAAGCAAGCACAATCTCAGCAGTGAAATACCTGTTCATGATTTTCTAGTCTTTCTTTTTTTGCCATAATAATTGCCCTATATACATGCTACAAGTGATAGCTGCAATATTGTGAAGCCTCAATTAGCCTGGTATGCCTCTCTCCGTTATCTCATCATAAACATGTGGCATGAATGAGTAACAAGTTATTATTTCATTAAGCCAACCTTATTTAGGGGTCAGTTTGTTACTGAAATGTAAACTACCCCCATCTTAACAAATACAACTGCCAGGTAACAAATATTTTTAAATAGAAAAACAAAGCACCTTTATGTACATGGGGTTTTACTGCAACATTAAAACCAGTTAATATCATAAATCCCTAATACACAAATAGTCAAATAACTATAATGCAAGTTAACAAATAGTAAGGTTGCCAATTAAAAGACACTTACAGTATAGTACTAAATGGAGAAAGCAAATTACAAACTGTATTGTCTTTGACATGTGTTCTAAAACAGAGTACCTATACATACAAATAAGGCTATAAAGTAATCTGGAAAAAAAAAGTAAAATCAGTGTTTTAGTAAATGGTGGAATAAGAAATCAGGAAACATTTTGTTGTTTTGTGCTATTGTTCATTCTTTTATAAAACTTTTATTTTATAAAACTTTATTAAAATTTATCCTTTTACCCTACAAATAAAATTAATACTTTCCTTTATTTTTTTTAAATTTTTTATTGTTGGTTGTTCAAAACATTACATAGTTCTTGATATATCATATTTCACACTTTGATTCAAGTGGGTTATGAACTCCCATTTTTACCCCGTATACAGATTGCAGAATCATATCAGTTACACATCCATTAGTAGAGGATAGGAAAGGCAGCAGAATACAACAGACACTAGTATGGCAACATGTAAATACTTTCCTTTAAATAGCACACTTTTTAAGGTAAAAATTAGGAAACCAAATTAGAATAGTCAAAGGAGAGTTGTAAGTTCGTATTTGTTTTAACATAGCTATAATTAATAAAAAAGAAGTCAGAATCTGGCAAATTAAGCATTCATTTCTCTTCATTTAGCCAGTTGAGAAATTCCATCTTCAGGTAAATTCCCTCCTTAGTGAGATAAATATTTTACCACTTTGTTCTTTACATTTCACTTCAATCCTGTAGTCACCTGATCTAATAGGAAAGTCTCAACTATAAATGACACAGTAAACATCCTTAGAAAATTTTTAATTAAATGCAGACATTTTTCTTTCTGTTCCTGTTTGTGAGAGGGAAAACCACCCCAGCTTATAAATGTGGAAATATAATTTTAGAAGAGTTACTGTCCCTGCTCCCCTTCCAAAAGTGCTGTTTAACTAGGTTTTGACATTTGAAACAGGATTGAAATTCCCACTTGTTAAGAATTTGTAAACCACCAAATGAGAATGACAGGCTCAAGAGATGCCATAGAAGGAACTCTGAGCACAAGACTTGCTTCTCATGTACCCTTGTGGCATGACTCACATACAAGCATAATTACTAGAGACAGCATCACCTGTTTAATTATAACTGCTATTTCCACACTTTGCCATAAGGCAAATTATAGGACAAATCTCTTAACAGTGAATTTTATCCCAAATGGAATGCCTTACAGTTTTCTCTTCTTGTAAGTGTTATCCCAGTTCTTCTTGAGCCATTTGGAATCAGAAGCAAGCTTTGCTTTTCCCTAAGAGCAAAATGCTCACTATGCAACTCACAGGTAGTTGTGGCATAGAGATCTAGATATGGTTCTAGTGAGTCAATAGGAAAAATAATAATAACTAAACAAAAACAAAACAAGCCTACATAGACCAGGCAACCGAGAAACTTTAGCTTCATTGAGATTTATTATCCATAGATGAGCTAGTGGAAAGAGACAATCTCTTCTTGGAGATGAATTTCAAGGGCCATCTTCAAAGAAAATAAATCACAAATAGAAAACACTCTGGAGAAAAACAAGAAATGCATCCTATTGACGTAATCATTTCATCAATGATAATGCTTTACTATCAAGGCAGCTGCATGAAGAAATCCTCATGTCCATCAAAAATTAGGAATTAGAATTAAATGCCAATTAAAACTACTCCTGGTGATACTGAAATACTGCTCAAAATATATTTTAATAAGACTACAGTTTCAAAATATAATTTTAAGTTTGAAAAAGGCTTGGCATTATGGTCCACATTGAAGATGATGCACTAGAAAAAATATTTAAGCATCCAGTGATTTTTTGTCATTTAAAATAAGAGGTTTGTAGCATACACTATTGATCACTAACAAACATTTCCTCCTTCATCTTTTATAAGAAACCTTCAGCTAGATTCCTTTAGCTATGTGATGTTAAGAAATAGTATCTCAAACTTGGAAATAAAACAAAATAATGACTGCCTGTCTTTCAAAGTCTAACAGGCCCAACCAAAAGGATCTAATTATTTAGGAAATGTATCTTTGTTGCATTTACAATTTACTTTGTAAAGATAGATATTAACTTGTAGAACATTAATAAGTTGCAAGGAATTTCTGTCTGGTAGAAAAGGTAACCCCTAAGGTTATAGCTTTATAGTTCTCAAGGATATGAGTCAGTTTTACTTAATTTGGCAATTGCATTTCAGCATTCTTTCTTTCCTTGACCCTATATATCTGTCACTCTCACTCAACTACTTTTGAACCAGCTTTACTATTTTGATGGCTCCCTCATTAGGAGTTATATTTGATGTGTACGCACTGTTATATATTCATGATGAGTCATGTTTTTAACCATTTAAAGTCTAGAATTTGATTCAGCCCGAGAAATAAATTTGGATGACTCTTGGACATTTATTATATTCCTGTATCCCTTTATTAGTAATTATTCTAGGAATAAGCATATGGACCAGTGCTGGTCAATAAAACATTAAAAAAAGAGTGCTGGTGACTTCTAGGAAAAAATAAACTTAAACAAAGATAATGAAGAGATAGATAGCCTCTTTTCCTACCATCCTCTTTGGTTTTGCTTTGGATGATGTTGTCCAAACCTGAGGTAGCCATCTTACAACCATGAGAGGAGACATTACTGAATACACTGAAGATGACAGAACAGACGAATACAAGGAAGATCTGAATCATTGACAAATCACAGAGCTACATAACTGACCCCAAACCACCTGGTTCTGGGATGCTAGTTGAGTAAGCAACATTAAGTCTTTATGATACTAGATATTATTAGATAAATGTTCTGTTACTTGCAGCTAAAAACATTCCAGACATATAGAAATTAACAGTAAAAAGTGAAATACAGCAATAAAGTCAACCCTTCCTATATGTGGGTTTCACAACCAAGGATTCAACCAATTATGGTTCAAACATATTTGAAAACAGTTGTATCTGTAATATATATAGACTTTTTTTAAAATTTTTTATTGTTGGTTGTTCAAAACATTACAAATTTCTTGACATATCATATTCCACACTTTGATTCAAGTGGGTTATGAACTCCCACCTTCACCCCATACACAGATTGCAGAATCACATCAGTTACACATCCATTGATTTACATATTGCCATACTAGTGTCTGTTGTGCTCCACTGCCTTTCCCATCCTCCACCATCCCCCCTCCCCACCTCTCCCCTCCCCTCCCCTCNCTATACAGGGAGATAGAGGTTATAAAAAACAAACAATCAGAAATCCTAGAAATGCAGGAAGCAATAAACCAACTTAAAAACTCAACGGAGAATACTACCAGCAGAGTAGAACACTTAGAAGATAGAACATCAGACAATGAAGACAAAGTATTTCAACTGGAAAAGAACATAGACAGCTCAGCAAGACTGTTAAGAAACCATGAGCAGAACATCCAAGAAATATGGGATAACATTAAGAGACCAAACTTAAGAGTCATTGGGATACAGGAAGGTACAGAGCTCCAAACCAAAGGAATGAGCAGTCTATTCAATGAAATAATACGAGAAAACTTCCCAGACTTGAAGAATGAGACAGAATTCTATATAGACTTTTTTCCTTGTTATTATTCTGTATACAATACAGTTTAACAATTTCTTACATAACATTTTCACCATACTTGGCATTATAAGTAATTTATAGATAATTTTAAATACACAGGAAGATGTATGTAGGTTACATGCAAACACTATGTCATTTTATAGAAGTAATTTGTGCATCTGCAGATTTGGGTATCCTCAGGGAGTCCTGGAATAAGTCTCCTAAAGATACTGAGGAATTCTGGCATATTATTTGAGTTCTTAGTTGCTACAATAAAAATAATTTCCAGAAATCCTTGTTTTTAAATTTATTTTATCCCCAGACTACAATTACAGAACCTGGAGGCATATCCAAATTTACTCACTATGGCAATGGACTCAAGTCTAATAGGCATAAGGGTATAATGAGAATAAATAGTTTATTACCCAGAAATTTGCTTGATTCATTTCAAATAGGATATTTTTGAACCATTTATTGAATTAAGAATATTTATTTGGTTCACTAGCTTTCTATCCTTGATTGTCTTGCTCTACACTGTCAATAGCTGCTCTACAACTCTTTTGGTCTGACATGCAGACCTTACAAGCCCTCATTTGCATTATTGCTGTTACAACAAAAGTGCCTTCACTGGGTACTTTATGAACACTGACATTCCATTACTTCAGTTAGTTCAGAGTTTGCAGATGTAAATTATATTGTACTCTCTATAATAAACTTAATTACAGAAGCTTGTGATGACTGTGATTTACTTCTCAAGGATGACAGAATTCTTTGAATTTCCCAGCAATGGACACACATTCTGATTAAACAATGAATATACTCTATATTTTTGAACATTGTGAACCTGAAAGTATTTTTATAAAAGTATTAAATAATTTTGATTAATGCTCAAGTGAAATATATACAGAGATAGAAAGGTCTTTGAGAGATCATCCAATGTTACTGTTGGTTTGGAGTTGAAGAAACTGAGATTCAAGGGAATTTTATCATTGATCATTTAAAAATGCAAAGTGCTTCCATGTTTTTAAAACCAGTAGAAAAATAAATTAGCTTTAAGATATGCTTAAGGGCTGGGGTTGTAGCTCAGCAGTAGAGTGCTCACCTAGCATGTGCAAGGCCCTGGGTTCGATCCTCAGCCCCACATAAAAATAAATAAATAAAGTATTGTGTCCAACTACAACTAAAAAAAATTAAAAAGAGATATGCTTAAGAAGTTTGATGAGAAAGAAGCAAAATAAAAGAGACCTCTAGAGTTTCAATTCTCAGTACAAACCTGAGACACTGTCTGAGAACTCCCAGAGACCTTCAGGATAGATCTGAGTAGCATTGAGAGGAACCAAGAATGTATAGTATGGGAACTACAAAGGTGACATTAATTATTATCTATGGACTATAAAGTGTATGTTATGTATGAAGATATGGCTATTTACTCTAAGTGATACAGGCCCTCATTTGTGTACTACTCAGAAAGCATTAGAACATTGTCACATCAAAATGAGTCCCAAATGCCAAGATCTCATTTGTCAATAGCTAATGTGACACAAATCAGTCTTGTTTTCTCTGTAGCACCATACTCAGGTAGGCATAGCAATAATACACACATCACTCTTGATCTCAATTTCATATTATTCACTTAGTGGCTAAGTTGCAACTACTCACCCTCCTACCACATTAATCCCATCACTATAAACATACACTTTTCCTTGCATAAGATGGTGAATAATATGAAAATATAAAATTCCAACATATTTTTAAATTACCTTATATTGGACTAGGAGAGATAAGCAATGCCCACAGAATGTTAAAATAAAGACATTTAATGATTAAAGAAGTACAAACTAAAGTGACCCCCTCAAGTTGGCTTAACTCTTGGCATAGAAGAAATAAATTTAATATACACATATATATATGCTTATGTCTGTGTGTGTAATAAGTTTTGAATGTTATCCCATATATTACCTAGAGATGCAAAGGAAAAGAATATCAGCAGTCAACTAGGCCCTTGATACTCAAAGTGTGGTCCCAACAGCACTAATGTCACCTGGGAGCTTATTATCAGACTTACCCTAGATCTGTTAAACCAACATTCATTTTAACAAATCCTCAGGTGATGTACATGAAAATTTGAAAAGTGCCAGTCAGATTGACTTCTTTTATGCGTGAAGTCATTGAGATCCAGAGAAAGTAAATGATTTGTCCATCTCTTAGACTTCATATATTTTCATAACAATTCCAGAAGTAAAAGTGACTCCATTTAAAATGAAAAGGAGGTGTTACATTGTGGGAAGATTCCCAAAAATAAAATATTAAGGAGAGTAACTAAAAAATAAATATGAATTAAAAGATTAATTATGTTACTCTTTGTCAGTGGGATTGTTCTTTATTTTCAATTGTTATTTGAAATATGGTCAATTGTAACCAGGAAGCATCTTAAAATATAACTCTTGCTCCTCAGTCCTACAATTCATTCATCATATAAATGTAGTAAGTTCAAGAGTATCAGACCACAAACTCAGGCATGCCAGATATGGAACTTAATTCTTCAATAATTCAACTTAATCTCTATCTTGAACATACTCCTTCCCAAAACCTTAATCTTAGGTAATTTGGTGTCCCTTCCATTTCTCCTATATTATGTCAAAGTTCTAATGGCTTTTCCAGCATATCAATAAGTTCAGGAGCAAAGGGACTGACACTCTGCTTCTTATAGGATCTTCAGAAATATCCATCATGCCATTTGGTCCATGGTCATTATCCTTGTGGACTTCTCAGTGTCAAGCTAAGTCCTTATTACAGCCTTTACACCACCTTTGTCTATTACTCTTGGGCAGGTTAATTCTGAAACTTAATTTTGTCTTACAAGAGCAACAGTAACAAACTCAAATGTTCCCAAACTCCAGGCAGATAAATGAAGAGTGAAGCAGGCTGTGGCTATATGGAAAATTCAGATCCCATATAGACAACTGCTCCTTAACCCCACTGGCTGGTTTCAGTCTCAGAATGTCAACACTTAGGGCTATTTACTAGCCCATAGGTATCCCCTACTGGTCTATGTGCTCTTTTAGTGCTAGAAAAGCTCAATTCACTCACCTTCAAACCCTAGTGTAGTGTCTGGTATTCATTCATTTATATCCATTTATTTATTCATTCAACAAATAGAAATTAAGGACCTACAACATTCTAGGCATGAGAAAAACGGTTTTGACCACATTAGAGCTTACATTATTAAATGAGTCAAAATTGGCATTAAATAAGCTACAAATAAACAAATAAGGTAATACATCCATTGTGAAAAATGAAGAGCCATCTTATGACAGGGTTAATGAAATCTCTGGGGTGAGCTTATGCAGCTGCTCTTCTAGGAGTTCCAAGGATTCATGTTTTGTTACCTGAATCTATCCTATTCAGGCCATGTTTTGGCATCTCCTAATTTCATTACTGATTTAAAAGATCATAGGAGTGACTCTGGGTCCTAAGAGGACATAGGATAGTAGCATTTTCAAGTATCTCCCTGTCAGTTGGCATAAATTCTTGTTAGCCCATATGGAAAAATGTGGCCAGAAGAATAGTAGAAACTCAGGCAACTACTCTCCATCTCATAGTTGCCTTGGACAGGGTAACTTGATGTTTCTCTAACCAGTGCTAACCCTTCCTTTCATAACACTTTCCATCTATCCCCATTTCCAAGAGAATAAAAAGTTTAGCTCACCTCTGGGTGAGAAATAATAGTGGGAGGATAACAATTCCAGTTATTCATCAAAGTTGAGTAATTATAGGTCTTGATATCATGGAGTTTACTGTATTTATAGCCAATAATTTTCAGTAGTTCTTAGTAGGCCCATGGCTCGCCCTTCACCCATTTAATCATTGCCAATTGTGTCCCAAAAGTATGGTAGAACCAATTTAGAACAAATAGCTACTATTCAACTATGAAATAAAAACCCCAAGGTCATCAGCAGGCTTAAAAGCCAGTGTGCTTTTGATTTGCAACCATAGTATTCCTAGGAGTAGCCTTGCAGAATCTAAGGTATGTACTTTTCCTATGACTTAGTGTTTTCATTTGTTTTTGTTTGATGATAAAATAGGACACAGTTTCCATTGCTAAAGCAAGAAGAAAAACTGAATTCTTCCATTTTGTTTCCAGACAGCTTGAAAATTGTTAGACTTGGCTTATCTTCAGCAATTGACATTGCATTTATGTTGTGTAGGCAGAATAAGTAGATTTAGGAAAGGCAGTCAGAGAAAAGGAGTTTTTCTCTCATATAAAATCTTAATATGAACAAGTATCCAGGGATAGCTCTAGACAAAATAATAAATTGAGTAAAGATTTTTCTTTAAGATATTCTCATATCTCCTATAGGCTTCTCTTTCCCTTCCTTACTATTTTTGCACTTTATGTTTCCCCAAAGACTTGGAGCAAAGCCATGAATCTCATTTCTGGGAATCACAACTAAAATTATTACTAATCACTAAGTATGGGCTGAGTTGGCCACTGTTAGAGGTATTAGCAGTCCTACAAGAGCCTCACAAAAAAGACTCAAAGTTCCACAAGACTCAAAGTCAGGATAATAATAAAAATAATACTCATCATTTCAACAAACATTTTGTCCACCTAATATATGCTAAGCGCTGAACCATGATAAACAAAACAAAGCCCCTTCCTTCATTAAACTTAGATTTTAATAACACAACAGCTTATAAAAACAAATATAATATAATGTTAGATAACAATGGATGGGAGATAGGAGCCAATTTACAGTGGCCAAGGAAAGTCTTTTCTGAAAAGAAAATACTTGAGGGGATAAAACAAAGGAATCAGCCATGTGTAATCTGAGTATATGGTGTAAGGAGCATTTGGGAAAGAGATTAGTATAGAAAAAGTCCCTGAGCTGGAAAATACTTGTATAGGTGAGTACCAGCAAGAAGAAATTATGAACAGAATAAATCAAGGAATGGAAGAAATCAATAGGAAAGATCAGAGACAGGCTGAAACCAAATCACACAGGGCTATGAAGGCCATGGTAAAGACTTTGGATTTGGTTCAAAGTGTGATGGGAAGCCAATGTAGGGTTTTGAATAATGGAGTAACAGGGTCTGATTTTAGAAAAAAGATCCTTCATACATCTATGTGGAGAATAGACCTTGGGTAAGAGTGCTTGTGGAGATACCTGTTAGGAAGCCACTGTAGCTGTTCAAATAAGAGATGATGGTGGCTTAGACTGGAAAGGTTGACATTGATTATAACATAATCAAAGTTGACATTTATTGAACATGTACTGGCTAAGGGTTTTATGAGTATTCTCCTCATAACCACCCATCATCATTAGCCCTTATTTACCAAGGACGAATCTAAAATTTTTAAAGGGGAAATAACATCTACAAGGTCACACAAGTAATAAATAACAGAACCTGAGCTCATACAAATTTATGTAACTCAAGTTTCAGAGCTATTTTGCCCCCAAAGATACTATATGGGAAGTAATTACTGGTGTTGGGCTTATATTTGAGGTAAAATAATTATGTTTCAGATTAGAAAAGAGTACCATCATATGTTAATCACAAGCAAAGAAGGAGTAGAAAGGACTAGGGCTAGTGATTAAATTAGGGCCAAGCAATCTTATTTTTGGAAAGGGCTACTTAATAGTGAGAGAAAGCCTCTACAGTAAAAGATTCTTAGAGCCACACAAAGATTTTTGGAGGCTGTTAGAAGCCAAGAAATGCATTAAGATGAATATAACTGTAAGACTGTACTCCTTCTCTTTTGGCCATGAAACAGGCTTATGCAGCTTGTCATTCTGATTCTCAGAGGATTGGTTTCTGAAGTATCTTAAGTTCTTATGAGCAAAGGAGAAGGTGGGACACAATGGAACACACTTCCTTGATGGGTTGGCCTTGGAAGCCTGAGTGAGAATTGACTTTGGGAGAACCAACAGCTGACAGGGCTATTTCCCACCAAGTGAGAGTTTAATAAACAAAATCACAATTAGCCCCAGCTTGGCTTTAGTGTTTTTGAGAATGACATCCAAGATGGCATAATCGCTGAGGAGAAAATCACAGCCTGGTTTGCAGTTGGAAATTACTAGGTTGGTGGCAGCTGTTTCTCACTGATGGTTGAACTGCTCTGTCATTAGATTTCAGACCAGGGTAACACAAAGGGAAAGGATGATACCATTGGCTTCCTAAGCTGTTGAGCAAATAATAGCTCAAGGAATTTTATTTATGGTCAATCAAGTACGTACTACACATGGTCAGCAGTGTGTTAATTGCCGTATAAACCATGTTGGGGGAGCAGGGAGGGAGAAGTGTGACTTCATCCTTGCCCTCAAGAGGCTTACAATATTACTAACATTCAGGAGAAATTAAAAATACAAAGGTGTGCAATTATCAATGTATTGCTTCTCAGCTTCAAATTCACACGTCTTTGTCTTGGTTTGTGATACTGAATCAGCATTAGGAGTTGTCAGTGGAAGGCATGGGAGCTTCATGTCCTCTTCCTGATGTGTTTTGTTTTTCTTATTTGTTTCTGCATCACATGGTAGCCAGTGGTATACATATCAGTGAGTTCACCCCTCAGTGAGTTTGGGCAGCAACACCACAGGTGACTCTTCCCAGCCAGTTTCAGTGACATTCTCATAGGCAGCTTCTCAGCAAGTCCCACTGGCAGCCCAAAGGAGAGTTTTCCAGAGTATTTTAGTGGCACTCATGGTCAGCTTCTTGGTGGGTCTCACCAGCACCCTGCAGGGAGCTTCCTACTAAGTATATTTGGTCCACCAGACCCTGTCTACAGCATCTCCATGAAGTTCTCCACTATGCAGTGTGCCAGTGCCACACCCTCTCTACTGAGGTCTGCATCATAGCCTTGGCAAGAGCTGAGGGAAACTCTTCCACATGTGTTCCTACCTTAGGTATTCTGCCTCAGCCCTAGAGGTCTCATCTAGCCTCACATTCTTTAGACATTCTTTACCCCTTAGTAGTTAAATCTCAGTTGTTATTTAATAATTCTTTACATTAATTTCCCTTTGTTCTAATTACTATGTGACTTCTGACTTTTAATGAAGCCTGGCTGATGGAAAAGTAAGAGAATATAAATGCAAAACTGGGGTATAAATGATAAGAGATGCTTTATGAATTTAGAAATGTAGGGTTTGATATGGTATTGAGTCAAGACAGGGCTTTATGGAAGAGCTATAACCTTAACTGCATTCACTCTTACAGAAGAAAAAAACTCTCAATTCAGAGTGCAAACATGTTTGTGTGGGGGAGAGAAATAGAGAGAGACAGACAGAGACATGCAGATAGGACATAGAGAGAGGAAGGGAGAAAACAGAGAGACAGGGACAGAGAGAGTAAGACAGGAACAGGGGTAAGGTTGAAGAAATGGTTCTTAAAGTAGTGGGATGTAATTTTAGAAGGCAAAAATAGATTAAAATTAACCAATTACTTAATTCAACAAATGTTAATTGAATACCTGCTACATATCTGGTTCTAAATGTATGTTTACAGAGGTGAACTCAACACTTGAAGGTGTCTATCATTGTGGGGTTTATGGTCTAGTGGGGGGAAATTGAAGGCAGGAGAAAGACAATAAATAATATACATGATAAACACATTGATACAGTGGAGATTAGTAAATGAAATGAAAAAAAAATGCAGTAGAGTGGGGAGTGTATTAGTTTTCTCCTGTTTCTACAACAAATTACCTAAACCAGTGGCATAAAACAACACAAATTAAAATCTCTTCAGTTTTGGAGTCTGAATTCCTGAAATCAAGATATGAGAAGGTCAACATTTCTTCTGGAGGATTTAGGGGAGATGTGTTTCCTTGTATTTCCCAGCTTCTACAGGACACCTGCTTTCCTTTGCTCGTGGCCTCTTTCTCCATCTTCAAAACTAGTAAAGTAGCATCTTCAGATCTGTCTCTTCTTTGAAGTATGTTTCAATGTCAAATCTTCTCCGACTCTGGCCCTTCTGCCTACCACAGAATGGTTGCAATCTTGAACAAGAGGTCATATCAAGTTTCATTTTAAAAGGTAATATTTGAGCAAAAATGTAAGGAAATGATCTAGGAACATATACTTATGAGGAATGTTCTGGAAATAAATAACACAAGTGCAAAGCCTCTAAGGTTCAAGAGTTCCTAGTGTGTTCAAGGAACAAGCAGGCCAGCACAGCTGGCAAAGTGAGTTGGGGAGAGTACCCCACAGAATTCAGGAAGCCAGATCACTGGGGTGAAGGATTGGGGTGGGGACATTGAACAAAAGAGGATAGTGATCTGCCTTACATGTAAAGTCTCATCCTGCCTGCCAAATTGAGAGTAGACTATAGGAAAACAAAGGAGTAATAATTATAGTAGAATATAGGAAAACAAATCAGTAATAACTTACTGAAATGCTGTGTGGAGAATCTGAGATAGAATTCATCCTCAACAAGAAAGAGGGCCAACATCTACTCACTGTGGACATGGAAGGAACAAAAACAAAGCTGAGGTCCTTTGATCTGAGTATTTTCTACCCCTGTAATGAATACAGGGTTCCTGAAATGTTAGATTAAGGAAGCATGTTTCATTTTATGGAAAATCATTAAATATTTGAGCAGGGCATGGATATGTTCATATGTGTCTAAAAGTCATCCTTTCATTGAGATGACAATAAGAAAAGCTGTCTCACTGAACTAAAATTTAAATGTATGCATTCCCTAATACCTTTGCTAAGTATTTGGTAAGATCTGAAATGTCTAACATGTGCAGGACTTGTGATAATGGCTTCTTGGCTGTTGCAATTTTATTTTTAATTGCAAACACCTGACAGTTCAGATGGTTCCTTTTCCTCAATCAACCTGATGCTATTTAAATATAGGAGTATGATGCTTGTAGCTAAGAAAGATATTTTTTCATCTGGTTTTAAGCTTATCCCCACAATGTCCCTGCCTCTTATGGGGGGGGGGCATCACAAATTCTTGCTCCCTCCTTTGCAGCTTTACAAACCTGAGGATTGACTTTATCAAGCACTCAAGATGATCAGTCCTGTGGAAGCAAATACTGGCCAGTGTACCCAACTGCTAATTAATTGACTTGAATTGTGAGATTCCTGATAGTTTTCTAAAGGGAAAATTTACTCCTGACAATAAACACTTGAAAGGCTAAATTACAGATCATAAATGATCATATTAATAAAAGTTTAAAATTCTATAATGTTTCTACATAACAGGCAGTGATGTAAGAACAAGCTAATTCATTTGCTCAAAAAATAATTATTGGGCACCTGCTTTAGGCCAGATATTGTCCTAGGCTCTTGGAAGATATCAGTTTAAGAAAAGTTTCTTGGTTTTTGTATTTTGAAAGTAAATGCAACATAATTACCTGATGGATTTAATGTGAAGAGTAATTAAATAAAGGTGAGGGATGAAGTCTTGAAGAAGGAGTAAGAAATTCTCCATGAAGAGGATAATCCTGTCATAGGCAATGTCATGGGCTCCCTTGGTTGTCTCTAAACTTTTAAAGTCCATTATACCCAACATCCTTGAGTTAGTGATACCCAGAATGAAAGAAGATACAGTAGAGTTCCCTGTGCATGGGCAAGGGTCACCAATACTCACTGCTCTCCCTCCATTCCTTTTAATCTCCTGTTGATTAACATGGTCACCCAAGAGAATTTGATGAACATTTTTGAACTTTTCTCTGAAGCTTCCTCTCTAGAGACACTGATCTCTTGCATCCTATGAAATAGGTTAAAAAATGGGTAGTAATGACCACTATTACTCATTTTTTCTGAAAAAAACATTCTTTTATTTATGAGTATATAGTGAGTAATGTCCTGAAAATTAATAAAAATTCATAACAGATATTTAGATAGATTTTAAGTCATGTATGTGCTCTTTTGTGTGTATTGTGTGTATTTATTATTGCTCATTATTGCTCACTAGCATTACTTATGAAAAAAACCCATATTCAAATGACAGTTCAGTCTATGAGGATGTAAATGGACATACTAGGAAAGAGGTGCAATCACCATTGTAAAGAGTTAATTAAAATTCTGGGGCTGGGGTTGTAGCTCAGTGGTAGAGCACTTGCCTAGTACATGTGAGGCACTGGGTTCAATCCTCAGCACCACATAAAAATAAATAAATTAAATAAAGATATAAAAAATTCTATGAATAGTTGACATTCCTTAACCTGCTATATTCAGTCCAGATTTCTGTCATTTCAAAAATATTTCTATGAGCTTCACCCATGCCATCAATCTGATCTAAAGGTGAGTATGCATCTTGCTCACAACCACTCAACAGCAATAAGACAAATTTCATATTGGCTCTTAGATATCAATAGACATCTCTTTCTGCACCCACACCTCTCCCCAAAGTCTGTTTACATATTGAAAAAAATGACACACACACACACACAAATATGTGTGTGTGTATACATATTATTTATTTATTTATTTAATTCTAAGATTGCTTTTGAGAGCATTTTATTTGGCTACCCATGCTTAGAGCTTCTGAGAATGTTTATGCCAGGAAGAGTTAATTAAATACAATGCATCCTGGGGCTCAAGAACTGAAAGCCTAATGAGAGCCAATGTTTCATAAGAGACCACTTAAATTGAAACAGTAGCAGAATTACCTAGAAGCTTCTGATGCACCTTCAAGCTTGATATGTTCCTCATTTCATTTTTGTTTTGGTCTGATACAACACACAATGCATTGCAGCATACAATTCTGCATTTGTGGATGCCAGAATCTCCTCAATTCACTTCAGGAAGTCAATTTGAGATGAGATTTATTTCAATGGCATTTTAGATGTTGTTGTGTCTAATAATGATAATGATAGTATATGGAAGCTGGAATAATAGATGTGCACAAGCTGCTGGGGGAAAAAGAGGCCCCAAATTTCATAAGAAAATGTTCATTATCCTTCACCACCAGCAGATAAAGTTAAAATTTATTCCTACTGGTGGCTTGCAGCCCAAAACACTCAGCCATTTCCAAGGCGCACAGATTACAGTACTCTGGAAATCACCCAATTCGGAAGGGTGCAGGCATGCTTTTGTTTTCTGGTTAGAAAGTCAGAGTTATATATCTGCCTCAAGTTTTCCAATTGTGTCAATCTCTCTGGGATCAACTAGAGTTTCAGAAGGCAGCACTGAAAACAGGCCAGTGAAAATTAGCAGGCACTTTAGAGGAGAAAGCAACAGTGATATTATATTTGCAAGTGTGTATGTATCTCCTATAGCATTGTATCATTATACATCCCACCATCTGTCTCCTTTGTCAAATGAGATAGTCACCAGATTCTCCTTCCCCAGGATGGAGATATGATTAAAAAAAAAAAAAAAACTGATGACAAAGCTAGAGGCAGGCACCCTGTAATGACTCAAATGTCCCTGAGACAGTGTAAGAGAAGCCCCACCCACATTTTGGCTGATCCCATTTGGGTTTCTGCTCAAAACACAGTTTTCAATTTCCTAGTCTACCAGTCCAATTTATTTAATAAGGAAGTGCAACTTAATTAAAGCAATGTGTCCTTCTAACACCATTCAATTTTACTGTAATTTCCTTTTTCATGTTAGCCTGTGGCAGTCAGCTAAGTATGTAGGAGATTAGCGTTAGCATAGTTAGATTTATGCAAATAAATATATACTATAGAGCTATGATATATTAGAATGCCATCATTGGATACCAAGTGTGGTTCTTCTCTATTTGCAAATTACAAAGTAGCACTTTGCTACCTTTTCAAAACATTGATACTCTTCATTCTTAACTTTTAAATTGCAAATATAACACAAATTATTAGCCATAACAGTTTAAGAAAAATATCATATCATAAAGCAGATCATTTGTGAATCTATTAATAAACTCAATCATATATAAAATATTTAAGGGAAGGGGAAAATAGCTTTCTCAAAGATTTAAAATGCTTTCCCCAGTTACCTCTACCCTATTCATAGGCCCATGCCTGAATTGAAATCTAATCTGAACTCTATATATGCCAGGGACAGATAAAATATTCCAGCACTTCTCAGATTTTTAATATACATAAAAATCACCTAGAGATTTTGTTAAGATGAAAATTCCAATTCAGCAGATCAGGGATGGGGTCTGAAATTCTGCCTTTCTAACAAGCTCTGGATGATGCTACTGGTCTCTGGATCCCAGGTAGAAGACCCCCAATCCATATTAGAAGGCTCCATCCATGACTGAGCTTCTTACTGGAAATTTGCTCAATCTTTTGACTCATGTACAATGTTTTGGTTGTTTTTGTAGGAGCCTTGCATGGGTTCGACCAAATGCCCTAAAGGGCTCAAGGAATCATACCTATGGGCTGGTATTGATGTCCCAGTTGCAGTAAGGTAGTGTGGCAAGCATATTTCTCCAAAGAACCAGTGTGATATTTCTTTCATAAAATTGCACAAGATTAGTGCTAATTTGCTGATTCAGAGAAGTTTTTAACTCATCAGCTACTTGGTACAATAAATAGCTCTAAACTACCTACCACTAGTCTGTCACTGATTTGGGGGCAATACTACTTTCAGTTTACAGTTCCCAAGGGTGGCAGAGTGAGCCTTAGGAATTCATTACCCTATGTGTCCTCCTGCTGGTATACAGGGCAATCCCCCAGTCACCCTCTGTCACAGCCTTCAAAGACCCATGTATTTGGGGTACTCAAAAGGAGGTCTTGCCTATGTTCTGAGGCTTTTGAAACTATTGCTCTATAATACCAGTATTAAATCCATGTCCTTTCTTGCCTCTGATTAATGTGGTAACACTGTGCTCTCCCAGGTCAGCCTCAAGACATAGGAGAGGAAGAATAGGTACACTTCATACAAATGAGATGGCTCTTCTTTCCCAGTCCATGAGTCCATCACCTATCCTCCATTCTTAACCCTGATGGTAGTGAATATATACATAGTAAACAGTAAGAAATTGTGTCCTAGGATTTCAGTGATGATGGCTCAAAGAGTTCAAGAGAAGACATGGTTAGTTGATGTTATACCTTGCGCTATAAAATTCTGAGTGATAAATTTAATTTGGCCAGAAAATCACTTATTCACATGTTCCTGAATACACTGAAAAAGACATTGCATTTTTGATAATCAACAAAGCACAGTTACAATATCTAAGAGTCACAGAAAGCAAGATGGATGATGCAGTGTTAATATATAATGATATCACCAATATTATATAAATGACATTAGGGAACTGTGAGGGCAAGAAAATATGTAATATTTTAATACATTTTCCTAGTTTGATTTGTTTGGAATATTTAAATCACAAGTAGATAATAAATGTCTTTTTCTCTTTTAGCAATTTCATGCTTTTATTAGTGCATTATAGTTAAACATCATAGTGGTGTCCATTTTGACATAATTGTACATGCATAGAATGTAATTCACTTTACTTCAGTCCCCGGTACTTTTCCCTTCCTCCTCCCTCCCCCTGTTTCCTTTCCTCTACTCTACTAGTCTTATTGTTTTATAAAATTGGTGTTTTATACATAGATAGATAGATAGATAGATAGATAAAATTCACTATCGTATATTCATATATGTACATACCAAAATTTGTTCATATTGTCATCAAGGGCATTAACAAACAGAGAAATTTGTTTGTTCCTTAATCCCCCAAAAATGGATCTCTGGGAATTACATTTATCAGGGAATGATTTCATCTGCTGTCTTCCATTAAAAGAAGTGGAAGCCATTTACATTCTCAAAAATGTGAAATTGAATCGCAAATTTCAAAAACAATTTCTTTTTTTTAAATATTTATTTTTTAGGTGTAGTTGGACACAATGCCTTTATTTTATTTATTTATTTATTTATTTATTTATTTATTTATTCTTATGTGGTGCTGAGGATTGAACCCAGGGCCTCACACATGCTAGGTGAGCTCTCTACCGCTGAGCTACAACTCCAGCCCCCCAAAACAATTTCTTTATCTGAAACTTTATGAAAATAAGCTAGCATTTTTCAGTTCATCTTCCTTAACTACTATTGATAGTATGAATTAGGAGCTTTTAATAGAAGCCATTCAACTGTAGTGCATTATAATATTAAAAGTGAAATAATGATGTTTATTTATAAAAAAATCTATATAACAGTTCTATCCACATTCAAAAGGAACTTATTTCTGTTATGAAACTGAAATTAAATTAAATAGCAAAATCAGAAGATTCAAGGCTGAATTCTGCCTTGTACCTCACAAAGTAAAAATCTGACACTTTATGTTTTTGCAAAGTTAAGGTATCTGCTTTCCAGATCCAAGGCAAAGGAAACATTAAAGAAAGCACTTAATAATAAATAATAACTACTTTCAATTTTCATTTCTCATGCATGGGGAAAAATACAAACTCATTAGTACAACTGTGTTTATCATGTTATCTGCTTACCTCATATTTCAGTAAAAACAAAAAAATGCTAGCAATTGATTATCCATACACCTGCCCTACTTCACTGATTTATCTACTTAGTCTGTATCTGTACTTGAATTTATGACTCATACAATAACTATTCAAAAAATGGTGGTTGAGCTGAATGCATTGAGAACACTGTTCATGCTATGGTTTATTCACTGAATTTTCTTTTGATTTCTGATACCTTAGTCCATAAATAGAGCAATAGCAAAACATTAGGCACAAAGCAAGCACTCAATAAAGGCTTGTACAATAGTATTACAAGTTTTAATATAGAATGACAAAATACTTTTGGATCTAGAGGTAGCACTCAGAATAGAATGCTAATTATCAGAAGGCCAATAAAAATTAGTCAATTTATCCATTATGAGTAAATAAAAATAAGTAAAACTCCATTAAAAGACCCAGTATTTCTCATTTTAAAATTTTTTTAATTCTAATTTGTTATATATGACAACAGGTGCATTACAATTCATATTACACATATACAGCACATATATTTTTCATATCACTGGTTGTATACAAAGTAGAGTCACATCCTTCGTGTCTTCATATATGTACTTAGGGTAATGATGACCATCGCATCCACCGTCTTTCCTACCCTTATGCCCCCTCCCTTCCCCTCCCTCCCCTTTTCCCCTTTGCCCTATCTAGAGTTCATTTAATCCTCCCATCTCAACCCCCCACCCCACAGCATATTATGAATCAGCATCCTTAAATCAGAGCATTTGGTTTTGGGGGATTGGCTAATTTCACTTAGCATTATATTCACCAGTTCCATCCATTCACCTGCAAATGCCATGATTTTATTCTCTTTTAATGCTGAATAATATTCCATTGTGTATATATACCACATTTTCTTTATCCATTCATCTACTGAAGGGCATCTAGGTTGGTTCCAGAATTCAGGTATTGTGAATTGTGCTGTTATAAACATTGATGTGGCTGTGTCCCTGTAGTGTGCTGTTTTTAAGTCCTTTGGGTATAGACCGAGGAAAGGGGTAGCTGGGTAAAATGGTTGTTCCATTCCCAGTTTTCCAAGGATTCTCCATACTGCTTTCCATATTGGCTGCACCAATTTGCAGTCCCACCAGCAATGTATGAGTGTGCCTTTTCCCCCACATCCTAGCCAACATTTATTGTTTGTATTCTTAATAGCTGCCATTCTAACTGGAGTGAGATGATATCTTACTGTAGTTTTGATTTGCATTTCTCTAATTGCTAGAGATGTCGAACATTTTTTCATATATTTGTACATCTTCTTCTGAGAAGTGTCTGTTCAGTTAGTTGGCACATTGATTGATTGGGTTATTTGTTTTTTAGTGCTTAGCTTTTTGAGTTCTTTATATATTCTAGAGATTAGAGCTCTATCTGACATGCATCTGGTAAGAATTTATTCACAATTAGTAGGCTGTCTATTCACCTCACTGATTGTTTCTTTTTCTGAGAAGAAGCTTTTTAGTTTGAATCTATCCCATTTATTGATTCTTGATATTAATTCTTGTGCTATAGGAGTCTTATTAAGGAACTTGGGGCCTAATCCCACATGATGGAGATTAGAACCTACTTTTTCTTCTAATAGACACAGTGTCTCTGGTTTAATTCCTAGGTCCTTGATCCACTTTGAGTTGAGTTTTGTGCATCGTGAGAGATAGGGGTTTAGTTTCATTTTATTGCATATGGATTTCCAATTTTCTCAGCACCATTTGTTGAAAAGGCTATCTTTTTTCCAATGTACATTTTTGGTGACTTTTTCAAATATAAGAAAACTGTAATTATGTGGGTTAGTCTCTGTGTCCTCTATTCTGTACCCTTGGTCTACCAACCTATTTGGGTGCCAATACCATACTGTTTTTGTTACTATTACTCTGTAGTGTAGTTTAAGGTCTTGTTTAGTGATGCCACCTGCTTAACTCTTCTTGCTAAGGATTGCTTTAGCTATTCTGGGCCTCTTATTTTTCCAGATGAATTTCATGACTGCTTTTTCTATTTCTATGAGGAGTGTCATTGGGATTTTTATTGGAATTGCATTAAATCTGTATAGTGCTTTTGGGAGTATGGTCATTTGGACAATATTAATTCTGCCTATCCAAGAACGAGGTAGATCATTCCATCTTCTGAGGTCTTCTTTGATTTCTTTCTTTAGGGTTCTGTAGTTTTCATTGTAGAGGCCTTTCACCTCTTTCATTAAGTTGATTCCCAAGTATTTTTTATGCTATTGTAAATGGGGTGGTTTTCCTTGTTTCCCTTTCAGAGATTTGTCACTGATACACAGAAATGCCTTTGATTTATGGGTGTTGATTTTGTATCCTGCTACTTTGCTGAATTCATTTATTAGTCTAGAAGTTTTCAGGTGGAATTTTTTTGGGTCTTCTAGGTATAGAATCATATCATCAGCAAATTGTGCCAATTTGAGTTCTTCTTTTCCTGTATATCCCTTTAATTTCTTTTGTCTGTCTAATTGCTCTGGCCAGCGTTTCAAGAACTATGTTAAATAGAAGTGATGAAAGAGGGCATCCCTGTCTTGTTCCAGTTTTTAGAGGGAACGCTTTCAATTTTTCTCCATTAGGAATGATGTTGGCCTGGAACTTAGCATAGATAGCTTTTACGATGTTGAGATATGTTCCTGTTATCCCTAGTTTTTCTAATGTTTTGAACATGAAGTTGTGCTGTATTTTGTCAAATGTATTTTCTGCCTCTATTGAGATGATCATGTGGTTCTTATCTTTGTCAATTTTTTCAATTGTTTCTTTTGTTTCAATTTCATTGATTTCAGCTCTGATTTTAATTATTTCCTGTCTTCTACTGCTTTTGGTGTAGATTTGTTCTTTTTCTAGGGCTTTGAGATGTACTGTCAAGTCATTTATTTGTTGACTTTTTCTTCTTTTAAGGAAAAAACTCCATGCAATGAACTTTCTTCTTAGAACTGCCTTCATAGTATCCCAAAGATTTCAATATGTTGTATCTGTGTTCTCATTCACCTCTAAAAATTTTTCAATCTCCTCCTTGATGTCTTCTGCAATCCACTGTTCATTCAGTAGCATATTATTTAGTCTACAGGTTTGGAGTAGCTTCTATTTTTTATTTTATCATTGATTTGTAATTTCATTCCATTATGATCTGAGAGAATGCAGGGTAGTATCTCTACTTTTTTATATTTTCTAAGAGTTGCTTTGTGATATAATATATGGTCTATTTTAGAGAAGGATCCATGTGCTGCTGAGAAGAAAGTGTATTCGCTTGTGAAAGGATGAAATATCCTATATATGTCAGTTAAGTCTAAGTTATGGATTATATTATTTGTTCAACTTTTGTTTGGAAGATCTATCCAGTGGTGAAAGAGTTGTGTTAAAGGCACCCAAAATTATTGTGTTGTGGTCTATTTGACTCTTGAACTTGAGCAGAGTTTGTTTGATGAACGTAGATGCTCCATTGTTTGGGGCATATATATTTATAATTGTTATGTCTTGTTGGTGTGTGATTCCCTTGAGCAGTATGTAGTGTCCTTCTTTATCTCTTTTGATTAACTTTAGCTTGAAGTCTACTTTATTTGATATGAGAATGGAAACCCCTGCTTGCTTCTGCAGTCCATGTGAGTGGTATGATTTTTCCCAACCTTTTACCTTCAGTTGGTGGATGTCTTTTCCTATGTGATTAGTGTCTTGGAGGCAGCATACTGTTGGGTCTTTTTTTAAAAATCCAATCCACTAGTCTATGTCTTTTTATTGGTGATTTTAGGCCTCTAACATTCAGTGTTATTACTGAGACATGATTTGTATTCCCAACCATTTTTGTTTATTTTTGATGTTTAACTTGACTTGGTTTCTCCTCTGATTAGTTTTTTCTTTAGTGTAATACCTCCCTCTGCTGATTTTCATCATTGTTTCATCGTTTTATTTACTCATCATCATGAGTAAATAAAAATAAGTAAAAATCCATTGAAACAGTTTTTTTAAAGTCTACTCCAAATCATTCTGTAATCTAAAAGAGCACATTGTCCTTCTCCTATGAGTGAAACACCAAAGTGACACTTTTAACCCTCCTCAATTCCTATTACAAGTACCCCTTTTTCACATTTTAATGTAACAACATAATTATATTGGGACAAATACTTCACTTTTTGAAAACCTAATTTTTGTCTTGTCCCAGTTTATTAATTTTCTCCTATCATATGTATACTTTGCCTCAAATCTTTTTCTGAAATGAGGTAAGATGTAAATATACACATTCCTACCTAAGATTCTTCAAATAAGAGAAGATACAAGCTATGCCATGATCCTAAGCAACTTAAATAAGATCACCACCATTTCATGTAAGCAATTTCTGTAAGGTTTTATTTTTGTAAATATATTTCTAATGAAGAATTTTAAAACATTTTCTGGTTTTTACTATGGTACATGGAAAACACAAAGTTATTATCTCATCTAAGTTTACTATAATGAAGCATAAACAAAATCAAACAAAATAATAAACTAAAAAATGAACCAAACCATAGAAAAAGAGTCTACAACTCAAATCTAGTATTTGTCCAAGTTTAAAGTATGCACTATATATCTTTCAAAATCAAATTCCTGATAGTTGATAAGCTCCACCAGTAGTAGAGCTTATCAAAGAGAAGGAAATTAAAAGCTAATTTTGGCCTCAGAATGGAATTAAAAAGGACTATAAGAGAGAATAAAAACATACAAATTAATTCAATCATTCCTTTAACAAATATGGTGGAGCAACTCTGTGTTGTTCAAGGTACTAGTAACACAAGGAATACATCAGTTTTAGTCCTTGTCCTCACAGAGCCCATATGGTGGTGAGTGAAACACTAATAGACAATTAAAAATTAAACAAATATAATAAGGGTTAGCTAAGTCTGTACAGAAATTAAGGTAAAGAGAATCACTGAGAGGAGGAAACTATTTCAAGCAGGGTAGTCAGGTAATGCTCTAGTAAAAGGGAAATTTTGAGCTGAGAACTGAATCAAGTGAAGGAGTAAGCAATGTAGGGATCTGAAGGAAAACATTCAAGGAAGAGAGTGCAGCAAGAGCAAAGGCCCTGAGGCATGAGAGAGAGCCAGGAATGTTCCAGTGTGGTTCAAACAGAGTAAACAAGGAAAAAAGAAGCTAGAGACTAGGTCAGAGACACCAAAGGAGCTATGTCATACAGGAATGTGGCAGTTTTGTTGTTGCTTATAATGGCCACAAATTCTTTCACATTCCTGCCCTCAAGAAGTGAATTCTACCTTCCCTCTCCTTGGATCTGATAAGCTTTTGGTTTCTTCATTCAATATAGTATTGTGAAAGTGACAATAGATGCTTTTGGAGTCAAGGTAATAAAAAGCCCATTAAGCCAATGTCTGGTTTCTTGGGTGCTCACTCTGAGGAAAGCCAGATACATAGAGGAAGTCCAACGATATTAAGACTGTCATGCTTGAGAGGCCACATACTGGTGTTCCAGTCAAAAGTCCCAGTTGAGTCTGGCCATTCAGCCACCCTGCCAAGGAGTCAGACATGTGAATAAAATTGTCTTGGATGTTTTAGATCAACCAGTGGAGTCCTGCTGAGTGACCTCAACTGACTTCATGATGAACAGAACCAACCAGCCATGACTGCCTAGTTCCTAAGTTATCTTAAAATAGTTGTTCTTAGAGCCACTGAATTATGAAGTGATTTATTATACATCCACAGTTGCTGGATTTGGGCTACAATAAAAATTTGTTTCCAGGGCTGGGGTTATGGCTCAGTGGTAGAGCACTTGCTTAGCAAGTGTGAGGCATTGGGTTCAATTTTCAGCACCATACATAAATAAATGAATAAAATAAAGGTCCACCAACATCTTACTTTTTTAAATTTGTTTCCAATCTATGTTGACAAGGCATTGAAGAGTTTTGAGCAAAACAAACTAATAATAATGATATTTGACTCACAGTTTTGAAAAGCCATTCTGGCTGATGTGTAGAAAAGCAACTATAAGTTTGTAAGTATGGATTCAGAAACACCATTATGAGGCTTCTGCAGAGTTCTGAAAAGAGAGGACAGGAGCTTGAACTAGAGAGGAAGCAGCAGTGTGATAAGTAGATAAATATAGATTATATCTGGGAAGTATATATTAAGGGTAGCATTAAGCTTTGGGTCAGAGTAACTTGGAGAAATGGTAGTAGCATTTTGTATAAGAAAGAATACAGGAGGAGCAGGATTAGGATGAAGAAGAGTTCCTAAATTAAGTTTTTGACACATTAAGAATTTTAATGTCCATATTAATTGTGTAGAATTCAGTTTAAGAGTGTGAATTTATAGGGGAGAGGTGGTGATATAAACTTATATGTGTGAATCTGGAGTTCAAGGGGATAATAGAAGCTGCAGATATAATCCAGGAATCATCAGCATATAGATGCTTCTAAGGACATGAGAATGGATAAGATCACCAAGAAAGATCATCTACATATAGAGAAGTAAGACCAAAGTATGCACTGAGGCACACTCAAATATTATAAAAGTCAGGAGATGCTAGGAAAACTAGATATCCATATATTATAAAGAATTAAGTCAGGTTATACCATATATAAAAATTAATGCAAAATGGATCAAAACACTAAATTTAAAATGTAAAACCATACAATTCTTAGAGCAAAACATGGGGACGATCTTCTTAGCATGGGATTTGAAAAAGATTTCTTAGATATGAAACCAAAAGCATGAGCATCAAAAGAAAATAATTTTATTGAAATTTTAAAAAATCTTTAGTGCATCATAAAGACTATCAAGTAAGGAAAGACACCCCACAGAATGGAGGAAAATATTTTCAAATTACGTATATTATAAGGACTTGTTTTAATCAGGTTTTTCATCCCTATGACCCAAAGACCTGACAAGAACAATTACAGGAGGAAAAGTTTATCTGGGGCTCATGATTTTAGAGGTCTCATTCCATACACGGCCAACTCCATAACTCAGGGCCGGAGGTGAGGCAGAACACCACGGCAGGGGAAAACATATCAACACATGGCAATTAGAAAGCAGGGAGAGCTCTGCTCACTGGGGATAAAATATAAATCCCAAATGCCCAGAACCCCAGCAACCCAACTCCTTCAGCCACATTGTGCCTGCACACACTTACCACCCCATGAGGATAAGGCTCTCATAACCAAATCATTTTACCATTAAACTTTCTTGCATTGTCTCACACATGAGCTTTACACCTCATATCTAAATCATAGTGGGGACTCAGTAACAAATAACAAATAACCCAATTTAAAAGATGAACAAAGGACTTTAATAGACATTCCCCAAATGAAATGTCTACTTTATAGTCATTATGATGGCTACATCAAATAAAAGGAAAGTAACAAATATTGGTAAGAATGTAAAGACACTGGCACACTCATGCACTCCTGGTGGAAATTAAAATATGGTAGCCACTGTGGGAAACAGTTTGATAATTCCTAAAAGAGTTAAACTGAGAGTTACTACTATCCAGCAATTCAATTCTTAGGCATATATTCAAATGAATTGAAAGCAGGGATTCAAAGAGATACTTGTACAGAAATATTCATAGCAGCATTTTTTATAGTGGCCAAGGGTAGGGAAAAAACCAAATATTCTGACATGTACTATACATGGATGAACACTCAAGACATTATGGTAAGTGAAATAGCCAGACACAAAAGGGCACATATTGTACGATTTATGTAAATTACCAAGAGTAGTCAAATTCATAGAGACAGTGAAGAGAATTATGGTTGCAAGGGACTGGGGTAGGAAAAAATGAAGAGGTAGTGTTTAATGGGTACAGTTTCAATTTGAGGTGATGAAATTGTTCAGGAAAATGATGGTGGTAATTGCTGCACAGCACTGTAAGTATACTTAATGTCACTGAATTGTACATTTAAAATGGTTAAGACAGAAAATTTTATGTGTATGTATATTTTACAATGATTTTTAAGGCAGGAATTAGAGATGAGACAGAAAATGAGACTTACAGGGAACATCCAGGAAAGTAGGACAAAATCCAGAAGGGTGCATGGTGCTCATAAAACAAGAAGAAAATGAACACAGTTTGAAATGCTGCTGAAATGGCGGACGACAGCTGAGAACTGGCCATTGCATTCAGCAATGTGGAGGAGCTGGGTCCTCGAAAAGAGGAGTTTCAGTAGCACAGTGGGGACTAAACACTTACCCCAGACTAAAATGGATTAAGAGGAGAATATGAGCTAATCTTTCAGGAAGTTTTGCTGTAAAGAGTAATAGAGAAATGGAAAAGAAGGAATGACAGCTGTAGGAAAGGCCTTTTGATACTATGCTGTTTGTCACTAGAATGTAAATCTCAGATAAACCAAGAGATGTGATTTTTATGTCAAATAGAAACCTATTCTCCATAACAAATAAAAGGCTGACAGTGCACACTAGAAAGCAAATGAAACACTGAAATAACTAGAAAGAATTGTGAATTGATTCTTCCAATTAACAACAGAATTCAGCCCTTTCCTAAAAGATGGGCCCATTTCCACATCCACATTTAAACAGACAAGTGGAAAATGTGGAAATGACTCAGGGAAAATAATGAATATAAGAAGCTCTGATAAGCTAGAAATGGAGAAGAAAATGGAGAAAGAAGAGAAAAATTAAGAAAATTAATAATAGGCCATATGGCTTTCTCTTGCTGAATTTGTGAAAATTCTTTACTAAATACTCAGTGTAATGATAAAACTTTAGTAAACTGATATAAATAAGAAAATATTCTTGAGAAAACCCAAACAGAGCATATTTTATATTGCATACATATTACAGCATGAAATCTCAAAAATTGCAATGAGTTTCTAGTAACAAAATCTCTTTACTATTGCTTGACAAACCAGACAAGTTCTATTTAATATTGTTCTGGAATTCCTGGTCAATACAATAAGACATTAAACCAAAATAAGAGGTAAGACAATTGGCAGGTAGAAGAAAGAATTTTTATTATTTGCAGATATTAGGATTGCATATCTAGTTAAGGCAAGCAAATCAATAGGAAAACTATTAGAATTAATAAGCACATTCAAAAAAGTGACTAGCTGCAGGGTAATTATCAAGAAATCAATACTTTAGGTAATAAGCAGCTAGAAATATAATGAAAACATAATATCATGCCCTAAAAAACTACCCTAGAAATAACTTATAACAAGAAATGTTTGGAGATATATATATATATATATATCCCTCCATCCTTATTAATAGGAATAAAAGAAGACTTGAATATCTGGCTGAGCAGATTTAATCTTGTAAAAATGTCCATTCTTCCTTAATGAGAGGTAAGGCAATCCCAATTATAATCTCATGAGGATTGATCCTAACTTAATGATATGTTTGTGAAGTTCATATGAAAGCATAAACAGGCAAAAGATAACCCAAAAAAACTGTTTAAGAGAAATGAGAGTGAGTTTTCTCTGCCAGCCATTAAAAGTAATTATAAATCTTAAATAATTGAAATAATGAGACATTGGTGAATATTTACAGAGAGAAACATAACAGAGGAAATAATATAGGAACAAACTTTGGAATGCATAAATATTCACCATATTATCAAGTAGATAAAGAAAATATTTGAGAAAGGATAGATATTTCATCAGGAGAGTGGAGATTGACAGCTATATAAAGAAATTATAATCTATCACCAAAATAAATTTCTAATGGATTAAAAAGTTTATAATATATGGGGCAGGAAAGATGATGGAACATGATGAACATTATTACCCTAGGTACATGTATGACTGCACGAATGGTGTGACACTACATCATGTACAATCAGAGAAATGAAAAGTTGTGCTACAATTGTGTACAATGAATCAAAATGCATTCTGCTGTCATATATACCTAAATTTATTTTTAAAAAGTTAAACATAAACCGTTTGAAAATTAGAATAGGTATCTGATTGTTTTTTTATTTTAAAGGGTTTTTAAGTTTAAAAGAAATTTTTAAATGACAAAGAAAAAGATACAGACAACATAAAAATTAAATTGACAAAATGACTGAGAAGATTTGCAACAAATATGACAGACTAAAGTTAATATCCATGTTATATAGTGAATTCTTAAACACTGTGAGGATAATGCTAAGAAATGACAGAAAAATTGTCAAAGGACAATCTAAAGCAGAAGAAATAAAAAAGCCTAGAAAAAAAATCTCAATGACAATTGGAAAAATCAAATTAAATGATAAGTGTGGTACATAGCAACAATAATGGCTCCCAATGGAATAGGTGAATCAAGATGGCAGTTGAGTAAGATCCTGCAGTGATCTTGCCCCACAGATGCACCAACTTGAACTTCATGCATCAAACAACCAGAACAAGAGTGAAACAAATCAGGTGTATGGTTTGAATGTGATGTGTTCCCCAAAAGCACATGTGTGTCACAATGCAAGAAAGTTTAGAAGAGAAATGACTAGATTATGACATCCTTAACCCAATCAGTGAATTACTCCTCTGAGGGAATTAACTGAATGTAATCCAAAGGCAGGTAGGATGTGGTTGGAGGAGGTGGGGCATTGGGGGCATGGCTTTAGGGTATATGTTTTGTATATAGCCAGTGGAATCTCTCTGCTTCCTGATGATCATGTGAACGACTTCCCTCCACCACACTCTTCTGCCATGATGTTCAGCCTCACCTTGAACCCTGAGGAATGAAGCCAGCTGTCTATGGACTAAAACCTCTGAAACTTTGAGACCTCAAATAAACTCTCCCTCCTCTACAATTGTTTTGCTCAGATCTTTTAGTCACAGCAGCGAAAAAGCTGACGAAAACATCAGGTGAGAGACAGAAGTACCTAGAATAACAAAACAAAAAGACACATTGGAAAAGGGAGGAATAAAAGAGTTGCTCTTTCTTGCATCACTCCCCTCCCCAGACTCCAAGCAGTCCATCATGGAAAGAGGTGCCTCCTATTTGGGGGAATAAGAGAGAATTAAATACATGCCTTAGACTTCAAGCCTGTAACAGGCCTACCATGGTGAAACCCAATGCTGGGCAAAGCCCCACAACCCCTACCACCATGCCAATATCTGCAAACTGAGCCCCAAGAACTACATTAGGCCAGGCAGCAGAGACTGCCTCCAACACCCCTCCTTCAACCTCAAATGGCAGAGCAGGAAGTAGGACAAATTAACAAATTATTAAAAGAAAAATGAAGAAACCAATTGCTGATGAAGGAACAGTTAGTGAAATACCATAATGCTGGGAATATAAAATGATACAAGATTTCTGGAAATGATGTTGAAATATTCATAAAGATCTTAAATATATTTATATTCTTCTTCAAATGTTTTATCCCACAGAAAATACTTAAAATGTGGATAAGATTTGTCTCCAAATGTTTTTATTATCTATAATTTTAAAAATTTTTCAGGGAAAATTTCTACTTGTTCAGCAATAGAATTCTACCTCAATCTTTGTTCACCAGAATAAAATTATTTCTGATTATTCAAATCAGGAACAATATTAAAGAGCTATCATTAATAAACTTCAGCCATAAAAGTACTATAATCAATTGTCCACCCCCAAAGATCCCTGTGGCTCAAGCCATTCTGGTTTTTATTTGCATTGGTGTCTATTATGGTAACTGCCCCATTGGCCTCTAGTGACTAAGTGCCATTACTCAGCTTCTGCCTCAACCACCCCATTTCAATGGTTATATTTCCCATCTTTGTCCCCTATCAACAAAGAGCCATCCTTTTTAAGGATGCTGCTTCCACATTTATCAAATTATTCTTTATTGTCATATGCTATAGCATACATGAACTTTGAAAACATGCTAAATGAAAGAAGCTACTCATAAAATACCATATATTGTATGGTTTCATTTATGTAAAATGTCTACAATAGTTAAATCTGTAGAATGTTTGCCTATGGTTAGAAGAATTGGGGAGGGGGGCTGGGGATGTGGCTCAAGCGGTAGCGCACTCACCTGGCATGCGTGCTGCCCAGGTTCGATCCTCAGCACCACATACAAATGAAAATGTTGTGTCCACCGAAAAACTAAAAATAAATAAATAAATATTAAAATTCTCTCTCTCTCTCTCTCTCTTTAAAAAAAAAAAAGAATTGGGGCTTGCTTAATGTCTCACAGTACNNNAAAAAAGAATTGGGGAGGGGGTGGGGGGTGGAGGCAGACCAGCTATTAAGAGGATAAGGATTTTATCTGAAAATATAAAAGTGTTCTAGGATTAATTCTAGTAATGGTTTTACAAACATGCATGTATACATTATATATGCTAATGAAACTGATAGTTAAAAGAAATACTAAATTTATATAAATCACAAGACATCTTTGACATAAATATTGTTTTAAAACATAAACCAGTCAGGCTTGAGAAAGCATTAATTTGAGAAATATAAGAAACCTTTCAATATCAGATATATAGGAACTTAGTAATTGAAACATATAATGTAAATTTTGATTTTTTTAAAATGTATTATTCAAGTTATAAACCTTCATTATAAATTAAATATACGATATAGATAAGTGGGGGGAAAAAACGCCGTTTAAAAAAAAAAACACACACACACATAATAACATCACCTAGAGGTAACATTGTTATCATTTTATCACTTTTTTATCTTGATATATACATGCAAGCACATGAGATCACATCATACCCAGAGATTTGTGAGTTATATCCTATAATCACAATTACATAAAGAAAACTTTTCATATTAATTAATATATAGCTTTATCATTAATCTTAATTGCTATATACTCTTCATTTTATATACGTCTTAGTTATTTAAACCATCTCTTATTTAGACATTTAGATTATTTTATGCTGTTTATGCAAACTAAAATAAACATTTAAGCATCATTATACATATATTGAATTACTGCCTTGAGATAAATGACTAGAAGTGAAATTCTTGAGCTAAATAATACGTACATGGATATGATATGTATTTCCATATTACTCAGCAAAATAATTCGTAAGTAACAGCCAGGAGTATATGAAAAAGTGCCTGTTTTCTTATATCCCAAACAAAGCTATATGTCAGCAATCTTTTCAATCCTTGCAATTCTCAGAAAAGATATCTCATTATTATTTTAATGTGTATTTTATTCACATTTTTAATGTTTCATTTGTCTCTTCATTAGTACTTCATTAGTACTTACTATTCACAGCCTTAATCCATTTTTTATTATTTTTTCTTTGTATTATTGATTTATAATAGCTCTTTAAATGCTAAAGATATTAATATTTTCTCTGTCATGAATGTTATATTTTCCCAGTTTTACAGATATGGTGCTTTTCACCATATGGAACTTCATATCTTTGTGGTCAAATATTTCAGTCTTTTTCTTCTGATTTTTGCCACTGAGGTGATGCTTAGAAAACCCCTTCTAACCCAAGACATATACCAATAGTTTCTCCAACATTTTTTTACTTTAAACAGTCAAATACTTAATCCATGTGGATTTAAATAGAATCCCAAATTAATTTTTTGCCACATGGTTAACCAAGGGTCTTGGCATTGTTTGTTATTTCTTCTTTCATTACTAATTTGAGATATCACTTTTCTCATAGATATTAATTCCCAATATATATGAGGGTCTATTTCTCGACTCTTTATCTTTTTCCTCTAGTCTGTCTGATTTTTTGCAGTAAGACCCTTTTGTTGACTGGGATGATCATCTCTAACACTGGGCTGTCTTGCTGTCTTGCTGAGCTGTCTTAGGGATGGTAGCAATCCCACTAACACTTCCAGTCTCCTTTGAGGTGAGTCAAGGAATGGCTTCTCTCCCTCTGGTTTGTGCTGTTATACAGCACCCACAGACAGGTTACTTGTACCCCAATAAATTATTTAATTTAATGACTTTTCATTTTTGTTTTAATCAGTATCATAATCATTTATTCTTAGCCTTTCATTCACCAGCAGACCATAAGGGTACCTGGATGAGGACATTGTCAAGTAAGGGCTACAGTGCCATCTATAACTAAGATCACTGCTCCTCATCTAACATAGAACTGTACCTGAAACTAGCAGATTCTCAATAAATGTCTATTGAATAAATGAATGAATCATAGCCAGTTCCTTCTTCGTTTAGGTGAATTCAATCTTGGAAGCTCTAATCCCTAACCCAGCCCATCAGGCATCATCCTCATAAGTCTTTGACAACACTATTTGAGTCCTTTGTCCAGGGGGGTCCTTGGCTCCTGCAACAATCAGTGCAAGTAATGGTTACTAAAGTGGGAATGAGGAACTCCTTCCCCTAAATGTCAAGTCCACCTCAATAAGGATATCTGGTGTTTTGATTTGGGATTCTCTCAAAGCAGAGGATGAAACAAAGTTGTAAATGCAGGTGGCTCATTTAGGAGGTAATGCCAGGGGTCAGGTGTGAAGGAACAGGTAGAGTAAGGCAGGAAAGGAAGAAAGCCACGGAAGGCTATTTTCAAACTGACTACTACTGTGGGCAATTGTAGAGCAATTCTGATGGGGACCCTCTGTAGAATGTGCCTCAGAATTTTCCTTCATAGGAAACTATTTATGAGCCCACTCCTGTCCCCCTTTGTTTCAGGATAGCATCCAGAGGTGTTAACTTCCATGCCTCACTCCTTGCCATATTCCCAGGATGTTATGTGAATAGACTGTGCAAGATACAGCAGGAATAACTCTTCAGAATACATGGGAAATGACCCCCACAGCTATGGATAAAAATCTCAGGAAAGCAGAGGAAATGCAACTTTGGGCACAAAAAGCATCAGTCATATCTGGTTACTATAATTTATATTTCTAGAACTACTTGAGAATATAATTATTGATGTATTTCCATATCCTATTATTAAGCTTTCCATGTTTTTCATATATTTAAATGGACTTTATTAGAAGGATATGATCCACAACCTGGCATGCTGAACCCTTACACTGGAAACAACCCTTCCACTCCATAGGCAAAACGCCAGTTCACAGTTCTTATTATGATCATCAGTGGATTGGGAGAATTTTTCCTTATCCACTATAGCTCTCCCTCCCAATAATTTTCAGGGTGTAGGCATAAGTATTACCCCTGATCACTGTTTCTCTTGGGGTAAGATGTGTGTAACAAGAACAGCCACCTGTCATATCACACTCCCCTGAGAGCTTCCTCAGAAGGCTCATCCTTCTCACTGATTAATTAAAACTGTCACACCAAGTCAGCTAAATGGTACAGTACCCAAGAATTACAATGATTTGCCCAGAGAAAAACATCTCCAAATAAGGACTTTGTCTAAGGACAGAGTGCTCATCTTTTTTTTACCAGGAAATCGCAACTAAATTAATCCCATATTTTAAGGATGCAAGAAGCTTAACAGATGCAAGAATGGAAAAACAAAATACCTGCAAATCCTGCTGAGAAATGGAGAGCTCAAACATGTACAAAGAGATTTGCAAATGTTTAGTTATGACCAGTATTTATGGTTGGGAGAAGGGAAAGATGCTTGGAAAATATCTGTGCCCATAACCCCATGAAATATAACATCTGATAGTTTGGAATGCCAGTAATTCTTGAATTAGGAATGTCTCTGGCCAGAAGGAAAGTACTGGCATATAGCAGATCCTCAATGGTTGTGTCTTTGTTAAAAGCATACTACCTCTTTCAACTTAATCCCTAATTCTTGGTATAGGGATGTGGCTCAGTGCTGGAGAACTTTCCTGGCATGTGTTGGGCCCTAGGTCTGATTCCCACCACTGTGGAAAGAGAGAGAGAAAATATCAATTTAATCCCTTTAATCCCTGATTCTCACTCACCTGGGAGTACCACTTTAGGTTTGGTATTCCACCAATCATTTTTCAGATTTAGATTCAAGCAGTATTAGACATTAATTATGTTCCAGGCAACATGCTAGATGCTTCAATGTAAATCTATCTTATTTAGTCCTCACCCAAATCTCACCAGGTGGACACCTACTGCTGGGGCTGTAGCTCGGTGGTATAGCACTTGCCTTGCACACATGAGGCCCTGGGTTCCATCATCAGCACCACATAACAATAAATAAATAAAGATATTAAAAAGACACCTACTGCTTAATAGGTAAGAAAAGTAGATGTCAGTGAAGTTGAGTCTTTTGTCCAAGGTGGCACAAATTAATAATGTACAGACAAGATTCCAGCTGCAAATTTAATGAGTGGGTGACAGTCTGTATGTTTGTTTGGAGGCCTGAAATTCTTTTATATTGCTTCCATCAAAAAGAGACTGCTCTGTGACTCCTCTCCTTGAATCTAGGCAAACTTCTAGCTGCCTCAACTGCAAGAAAAAGGTTAAAATGATGATATGAAATTTCTGAGGCTGTCATTAAAGGCCATGCAGTACTTTATCTTGATCATGCAAAGCATCCTCAGCCCTGCTGACCCTTCCTAGGACCACTGAGATTTCTGTGTTCATTCTTCAGAGTTCTAAATTCCCTGGTTGGTCAAGTGTCTAAAATTCAGCATTTCGTTCTTCACACTTCTCCCTCTGGTCTAGGAAAGCAGAAAAAAATCTCTAGTTGCTCCTATAAGTCCCTAGACCTTTTCAGTTGAAGTCACTATTTTGTGCAGATATCTAAGCTCCCTCAACCTAGAGTCCTGACTCTCATTTTCTTGACACTAAGCATGAGACCAGGAATGCAGGCATCTTTCTCCCTAGAGAGAGCATAAGTGCCAGATTGAGAGTGTGTCCAGGCAGAAAAAGCAGAGAATTCTCAATAAAAACTTAAGTTCTGTAAGAATTTTATTTTATTAAGCCCTTATCTTAAATACGTGTCATCACTTTAAAATTGGAGCATATATGGATTGCATTAGAATCTTAATCAGATAAAAACAATTAACTGAATATAGAAAACACAATTCAAGAGAACTATTCTAACACCTTCCTAAAATAAAAGCATGGATTTGGGAGGATCTTTCTGTTTTAGAGACTCTAATTAGGAACATCACATCCCAAAGCAGAGCAGAGCACAGCTGGGGCTGAGCTACAGGGACCTACGTCTCACATTGTAGAGTCTGTAGTTTCTTATCTAAGCAGGGTCCAACTTAAACCCAGAAATAGCAGGCAAATATTCTACCTACTGAAAGCTGAGAAGCAATGGGAAATTCTCATCCCTAGACACAAAGACTAAGCACACAGTATCTAAGGTCAGAAATTCTATTCAATGTTTATTTCTTTGGCTTAAGGCTTTGTTCATCTTCACAATGCAAATATCTCATAAGTTTCTTACAATTTAGTAATAGTGGCAGTTCTTGCTAACTGCCTTCCCTAATATACATTTTCCCTTTTATTTGAATTTAAAGAAACCCATTTGGTGGGGTAGGAATAACAACATGTCCAGATTCCATTTCATAAAAGTGTTGTCATGTGACTCAGCTCTGGTTTAGAATATATATGTGGAAATAATTGGGAGGGGCTGCACAGAAATCTTCTTAAAAGGAGCAGAATTCTAAAAACAAAGACCCTTTCTCTTTTCCATTCTTGCTTCATGGAAGATGATCACAATTTAGGGAGGCACAGCAGTCATTTTACAAACCCAAGGACAAGAACTATGTGCTATGATGGCAGATCAGAAAGATAGATAGAATGAGCCAAATTTCTCAGAGCCACTGTGCTGGTGCTATAGTCAGCCTACCCTCTTCCAGATGTGAGGTACCCTATTAGATTAGTTAAACTCTCTAGAGATAGACTTCTTCTGAAGGGAGCCAAAAGAAATCCCTAATGGATGTAGTATTATCAAAGTGTGGAAAATCATCCAGAGAGTGAGCTCTGAAATGAGCAAGAGGGCACAGAAAAGTGATGGGCTCTGAAACTGTACAGAAAACAGGGGTTCCTAAATGAGAAAATCATGAAAGTTGAAAGTACCTGGCCCTGAATACCAGCTTATCATAAACAACTTGTGCCCTCCATCTAAACTAAATAAATGGAGAAATAATTCCATGACCTTCCCCAAGTGGTATCTTTATGAAATAATAACTTGAATGCATGGCATGCTGATGCTCAAGAATGATTTTTCTGGGACAAATCTAGGTGAATCACAATTCTAGTCAAGAAGCTTTCTATAAACAACATAGAAGGCCAAAGGTTTACCTGAATGATGGCTCCACAGGAACTGGTGGGGGGGTATGAGTGCACTGATTAAAATGAACAGTGAATTGCTGTTTTTATTCTCCTGAAAAGCAGTTGTTATTTGTTAGACATCAGCAGTACATAAATTGGCACAAACATTACCTAAGACCACTTGAATTTTTTACTAAGAACTTTTTTTTTTAAGAACTGAGACGTCAAATCACTCTAAGGAGAAAAATATGGTCCAATTTTAACTTTTAATCTAAAATATTCATATAAGTCTTGGTTTCTTTCATGAAGAGTTCATGCATAAAAATCAAGGATAGGCCATGCTTCAAAATGACAGTTTCCTTTAACGTGGAATGATCTGTGCTATTTACCACCTCTCTTTTAGGAAAATGTTGCCATAAGTTACAGGCATTTTTTAAAATCTCATCAACAGATAAATAGGAATGAATCAGGTAAGCCACAATGTTTTTCCTTAATTTCACAAAGAAAAATTTATCTGTCAAACCATAGTGGGTAGAGCAGAATTTTTCACACTTTAATGTGCAATACAAATCATCTGGGGATCTTGTTAAAATAAGGCTCTGATATAGCAGGTGACACCTGAAGTCCTGCATTGCTAATAAGCTCCCCAGTGATGATGATGAAGATAGTCCATGAACCACACTTTGAGAAGCCAGAGAGTAGACCATCGGCCAACTGAGCTGCTCATCAGGATCATTTAGAGATCTTTAAAAAAAAAAAAAAGTCTTGGGCCACATCCCAGCCCTACAGAATCAGAATCTCCAGGAATGAGGTACAGGAGTTTGTATTATTAACCATCTCCCCAGGCAATTCCTATTCAGCCGTGAGATGCACCTGTCTGCAATGAGTAGAGCAGCATGTCTCAGAGAGTAACTGTGCACCCTCCAACTCAGAATCGCCTGAGGAGCCTGATGACCATGCAGATACCTCTCTGCAGCTACCTCCCTTCTGCTGCCTGGGCAGTAGGCAGAGGGGTGGAGGGAGTGAAACAAAATAAGGAGACAGTATAAAATGGGAGATTGACGTCACTTCAACTCCCACCTGGCAGGAATAGAGAGGGCCAATTCTCCTGGAAGTGACAGCATGGAGTGTGCCTCCCACTGCCTGACCACCTGCACCTCCTTCCTTCTCTTCCTCTCCCTGGCAACTGTGGCAGCCAAGGCTGCCCCTCAGGGGTTGCTGGGAGCCCTAGTTAAAGAAAGAAGAGAAAAAAATTGAAGAGCAGGGAGAAAAATTAAATGAAGCTATATGAATTATAAACAGCCATAGGCTTCTGTTTATATTACAACTAAATCCAGTGGAAATAAATGCCTATTTTAATATCCGTATTTGCTGAAAGTATAACAATATATTATTCAGCCAAAAGAGTACATTCCAATTGGACAAAAATGCATTTGTGTGCAGAAAAGGGTCCCAAAGGCTGTGAATTGTACTAATCCCCAAGTGGTATAAGTTAAGGTAATGTTTCCCTTACTTTTAGTATACTAATTTATTTTGTTTGAAAGTTTTATATCAGACATGGATTATTTTCATAATCAGAAATAAATAACAATGCAACTTTCATTTGGAAAAACCAAAACAAGAGGTCACCATGCTAAAATACTGTAGGGATCAGATTAACAAGGACACAGCCCCTTCCTTCCAGGAGTTAACAAACTCAGTAGTCAGAACCATGGATGCTCTGAGATATGCAGCTAGGGACCCCACAACAGATGTTCAGGCCAGGCTCAACTGCAAGGAGTAGCATTTGGTCCAAAAGTCCAAGATGAATTCCAGAAGAATGCTACTGAGATTTGAGGAGGAACTTAGTGTATTAATGCAGGAAACTTGGCAAGGTTAATTAGTGAGAATAAAATTGATTTGGAGAGAAATGTATGGGTCAGAGGGATATAGAAAAAGCAACCGCAATGCTACAGAAACATGACATTCTTGCAGCTCTAACAATGAGATGAGTCCATACCTTAGCAGGAGATTCAGCAAGCAAAGCTGAGACCTCCCCAAAGGTATAACCCATCCTGGTTGTCATGGTCCTGAGATTATAATAGAATTTGTTACATGCAAATGAATTAAATAGTAACTAGGCATGGCACAATGATGTGTGTAGACATTTTGCTGTGCTTTGTATACCAAATGAAAGAGCTCAGGAGGAGAAGAATAAGTAAACAGAGCTGCTTACTTGGGAACATCTTGGATTTTGCAGACCTGCAGTATCTCCCACTAACTTTATCTGTGGTCATTTAAAATAACAAATTTTCTTAGGACCATGCTGCCTCAGTCTCCTGCTTAAAACATGGGAGAAAAAAAAAAGAAAAACCAGATAAAGCCTCCTGGAAGGAGTCAGGAAGTTCAGCGAATGTATATTACGACTAAGATTTTGAAAACCAGGTCAGCAAAACTTTCTGAAACTCCAAGTGTCTGAACTTGTACATCTGCCACTCACAATCTAAAAGAAATTTATATGAAGGATAGTAGAATGAAACAGACATTATTATTACTGTGTGTATATATGTGACTGCATGACCAATGTGATTCTGCAACCTGTACACTCAGAAAGATGAGATATTGTATCCCATCTGATTCATATGTATGATATGTCAAGGTCATTGTACTGTCATGTGTAACTAAAACAAATAAAAAATTTAAAATTAAAATTTAAAAAATTTCCATATATATCCCCTTCTATAGCTCAAGTTTCATCAGGGGACACTAGTCCATTAAATGGTAAATATGAACCAAAATACTAAAATATGAAAAAGCATTATGAAAGCCCTTCTCAATAGTCATGGATAAAGGCAGAAAAAGGGGATGAGTTTACACTTTGAAGCTTCACAATACACTTTTGCCTTGGGCAATATCAGGCATTTTCAGCAATGACTGGGGAGAAGCACCCAAGTTCACCATCCCATTTGCATTGAGTTCATCTCTAAGCACTGTTGTAGGGCAGGCCCAAGGTGGCTATAGTTAGGCTCTCTTGTGAGGCTTCCAGCAGGTTGCTTTTAGTATGAAGCCAAGGTCAGAAACACTCTTATTCAGCATATGTACTCAACATCATAAACATTGCTTGTGAGCATGCACCCACTTATGTAACCTGTTGGCAATATGTCTTCTTTGTCTGGCCTGAATATATTTAAAAAGGACTGTGGAAGGACTCAGGAGGCAAAATGGGGTTAGAACTGGAGGCTGGGGGCTCCTGCCACCTCTGAATAAAGAATGTCTACTATCCCAACTCTGCCTTGTATCTTCTTTCAACTGCTGGATCCCTGAACCTTTCTTCCTAGGCCTGAACCCCTATAGGACAACTGTGCTATCTTGTATCTGGGAAATGGGAATGGGACTAAAAAGAGGGAGGAGGGAGAAGGGGAGACTGAGTGGAGACAAGTGATTATAAGATAATGTCATAAGTACATCCTGTGGCCAGCTCTGAGTCATATTGTGTCTCCTCCTGGTATTTCCGTTGCCTTCTCCTGAACATTCATCAGATATTTTCCAAGATAGTTACCATGCCTAAGGCTGATTTTACTGTTAGAAAAAGGTTCTCTGCAGTGCTTTTGAAAATATATGGGCAAAGCATCAATAACTAAAATCAAAAGAAGCATCTCAATGGAGAAGTTGAGTATCAAAAATAGGAGATGAGAAATAATATTGGAATATTTGCTACCAAAGTCAATTACATATGAATGCTGTTTGGGTTTGAAAAAAATGCTGCATTGAAGAAGTTTGACTGGTACTGATTATTTCTGTGTCCCTCAGGATCTCAGATCTAAAACATCCAAACACTTTCCATGAGGAAGCCACTAGTTCAGCTCTAACTGTATAGGCAACATGAACCTAAAATATTGCTACAGACAGAAATTGTTCTGGATCAAGATTCTGATCTTTCTTCCTCTTTTTCAGATCCATCATAAGAGATCTCCAAGATGATGCACAAGAAAATTGGTAAGTTGGCCACTATCTATCTGAGGGTCCAAAGTTTACCAATTTTTTCAAAATTGCAGCTTTAATCAAAGGCATTGAGATCTTAGCTACTCAAAGTGTGGTCCCTAAACCAGCAGTATCTAGGGGCTTGTTGAAAATGAAGAATCTCGGGCTCCAGCCCAGACCTGCTGAACCAGAGTCTCATTTGAACAAGAACTGCAGGTGGTTGGAGTGCACTTCCAAGTTTGAGAAGCACTGCTCTAGATCCTCTCTCTTGAGGAGGTCATTTACGTCAGGTTCTATTCTTAGTAGGAAACAGGTTGACAGAGGAAAAAAAAAAAAGCTCAACAGGATTGCAAATACTAACCCAGAAAATGTGAATATTTTAGTGAATATTGAAAACTAGCCAGAAAAATGACTATTTATAAAAGCTAACATACCCTGTATTAAGGTCCAAAGGCAGGTGCTACAAGATGAGTGACTATAAAGTTGGGTATTTCAACACAACCAGCCACTGAATGCTACACCCTTATCCTTTGTGCTCTCAGTATTTCCCTAAAATGCCACATGGTTCTTCTGGCAGAATTAGCTCCCAGATTTGCAGTGGGAATTAGACAAGAACATCTTCTCCTTCCTTTCCTTTGAGATGTAAGAATGGGGGCTGAAGTAGGCAGCAGGGAGCATTTCTGAGGCCAGGAGTAAGTGAAACAAACCAGAAAAGGGGTGCCAAGAATGAATGCCAAAGGGAACATAAGGGCACAAAACTGCAAGAGGAGGGCAGGGGATGACATACTGCTAGGTCCCTAGCACTAGAGAGGCACAAAGCAGTAGAGTCTTTTATAAAATGTAGTTTTAATTGACAAATAAAAATTTTGTCTATATGATATTCAATATGATGTTTTAAAATAGGTATGCACTGTAAAATGGCTAAATCAAGCCAATTAACAAAAGTATTGCCTCATATTCTTATGATTTCTCGTGGGGAGGTTGTTTAAAATTGGCCTTCTTAGCAATTTTCAAATATAAAATATATTGTTATTAACTCTAGTCACTGTAATGCATATTATATTAGAGCTCTTGAACTTATTCTCCTGTCTAATTCTGTATCCTTTGACCAACATCTCCCCAATCCCCTCCCTAGTCCCTGGCAACCATGATTCTACTCATAGCTTCTATGTCTATGACTTTTTTAAATTCCACATAAAAATGAAATCATGCTTGTCTTTCTGTATCTGGCTTATTTTGCTTAACATAATATCCTCAAGTTTCATCTGTGTTATTGCAAATGATAGGATTTCCCTCTAATACTGAATAGTATTCCATTATGTGTGTGTACATTTACTGCACTTTCTTTATTCATTCATTGATGAACTTTTATGTTGCTTTAATATCTTGGCTACTGTGAAATATTGGTGAAAGTAACATGAGGATGCAGATATCTTTTTGATACACTGATTTCATTTCCTTTGTACATATTCCCAGAAGTGGGATGTGGTAGTACTATTTTTAATTTTTGAGGAACCTCCAAAATATTTTCCATAATGGCTGTCACAGAAGTAGAATCTTCTTAAGGAACTAAGGATGGGACTAGGGAAATACCTTGGGGTGATATGGGTGGCCATTCTAGATTAAAGCCTCTGTCTTTGCTTTTTAATTGTGTTTTTTAGGTAGGCCCAACTAAAGAACTGGGAAAAGGTCTAGTAGATTCAACATGGAATGAAATGTTGTAAGAAGTATGGAGAGAACTTAATTGAGCATTTGTGGACAGTCTGGTGGATCTGAAAGACTAAAGAGAGAGCCTTGAAGGACATAATCCAGGGGAGGGTGCTACATACAGAACCAGACCTTTTCTAAACAGTGAAATAGATGTTTTTTTCTGCCAGCATCCTACCTCTGCATCCTGCCTTTCTTTCCTTCTTCCTGCCTCCTCCTACATTCTAAATCCCTGGTTTAATATTTTTCAACCAATTCTTTAAAAGTGTAAGTAGCAACCAATTGATTTGTCACCCTCTTTCAATGAGATTGAATTTGTACACTCTAATGATTGAACCATCTTTCAGACCCCAAATAAAGATGCCCCCAAAGCCACTCAAATTCATGTCAACAGACACCTGCTCCATCTATATTAAGGTCAGATTTTTATACATGACATTTTGAAAGTATAAGAAAAAGGACCTTAATAACTAGATAGAGGGACTAAAAAAAGTGATGATCTCAAATTTTCAAGCTGAAGTTCTTTAAATATTGATAAACCACTAACAGACTGGGGACACAGAAGATAATAAATTTTTACTGAATGCAAGGTTGCTATTTTAACAAAATTATTTAATGAGGCTATAGTCTATCTTGGGCCTAATTTTAAATTTCGTTTATTTTTGATCTTTTCTTGTTTGGGTTATTTAGAATTTTTTCTCAGATAATTTTTATACCTCCCTTTGTTCTCCCAGGATTTCATGCCACTCAAATGCCCACCAATTACACCCAGTTGGTTAAAATGTCTTTAGTTCCAAGAGAACAGAATTGGTAAGAAGCAAATGTTTCATATTCAAGAGCAGAGGGTGAATGGGTTTTTATCAATGTTGATTAGAATTTGGTTTTCCTTATGGATTATGTAGTTTAACCAATGGCATTGAACCATTCATTTGCAGAGGGTAGAAGGAAGAAGAAATATTACTCTCTCACTGCTTTCCTAATGTCTGTCATCTTCATAAGATTTGTTTGGCACACACAAAAGATCCTGGTGGCTGTGCAAATCTGAGCTCTGCTGCATATATTGCCAAATGTTACAGCTTCAATTTAATGTTCACCCTCCACATTTCTTGTCAAATTAGACATGCTAGTAATATCCATAATTACATGTTGCAAGCAGGGGAGCTGCAGTGTGAAGTGTACTTAGATGCTAATCAGACTTCAGGGAAATCCCTGTGAACAATGCATTCAAGCCTCTTCTGCCTCTAGCTTGGAGGCCAGGCCTAGGTTCTTTTGTCATGCCGACATTTTATCCATAATTTCTAAGAGTCCCTGATAAGTTAAAGTGCTTCTTGAAAGAAAAAATTGCAGAAAGCTAATCTCCAGGGAGTATGGAGAAATATTTTCCAGTTTTACCAAGCTTATGTCATGTTAATATTATCCTAGCAGACCACACCAAACATGAGAGCTTAAGGCTAGGGCTATATTTAAAGATCCATGTGCCTCAAATTCCATCCAATCTTTCTGAAACTCTCCCCCAACCATACTCATTCCTTGAATCCAACTATTCTCATTTGTGCTGCCATAATGGTTTCTTCCCTCGTGATTTTCATCAATACAAATTTATTGAACACTTCTTATGTACCTGGCCCTGTGCAGCAAAGATGAATGGTTCCTATCCTCAAGGCAGCCACAGTAAGATAGAAGACACATACACATGGAGAAATTTTTCTAAACCATGGGGTAACTACAAAGATGGTGACATATCCAGCATGTCATAGGAGTACTGAGGAGGAGAACCCAAGTCATCCTGAGGGGTGCACACATGCATGCATGAGCATATGACCATGTGCATACATGTGTGTTTTGGAGAGCAGGGATATGACAGGCTCTGTTGATGCCTTACCATAACATCCTGGGGTCCCTTTGAATTTTCATCAGATTTGACTGTTTTTACTCCCAAAAGCCAGTGCTGGGTCTCTTTGTTGGAGAATAGTTCTCAGACCTCAGGGGCCCACTTTGTGTGTGGGCCTGCACTGAGAGGTGGAGATGCCTGAGAATTTGCTTCCCCAGGGGCAGCTCTTATATCTGACTGGTATCCAGCTCCTTCACCCCTATCAAGACAACTCTTCCATGCAATCTATACTACCTCCAAAAGTCTCCTATGAAATGGATCCACGGTTACTCTACATGGTAATACTACATCCTTGCATGGGCTTCTCCCCTTCCAGTCCCTATTCCCTGCTCTCCTATTTATTTTTCCTGTGAAAACCTACTAATAAATTACTTGTACATGAATTCTCGTTTTAGGGCCAGCTTCTGGGCTACCCAAATGAAGACAGGGAGAGTGAAGGAGAGACGTCTTCTTTGAGGGTTCAGTCTAAGTCAGGTACTGAGAGTCTAGAAGACTCTAGCAAGATAAAGGAGGTAAGAGTTTCACCCCAAGGGGGGCAGTGAAAAGGGAGTGATCTGGACAGACATTTCTGAACGCATAAATAAAAGCATGCTGGTAATAACAGCCTGGAACACATACAGAGTTACAAGCACATCCCAGAGCATAACTACTGAAAGAAAGGATTGCCTAATGATAAATGAATCGGCCATGGTAGCTGTATTTACACTATGAAAATTAGCAAACACTCAAAATCAAGGCCTTTTTTTCCTTATTGAACTGGTTTGCCAACACACCATTTTGTCATGCAAAGTTTGCTTTTACTCCATAATCAACAATGGGAGGTCACTGACTATTTTTAGTGATGGAATTATATAGCCAATTTGTATTTTTACATCCAAAAACTTGATAGGTAAGTAAAGAACAACAAGGGCCAGTCATAGCTGGCACAGTGGAGTAGTTTTTCTGGGTGTAAGGACTGATGAACAGGTTGACTGGGTAGATGACATCAATACAACTGGAAAATGCAGAAGGAAAAGTCAATTTGAGTGAAAGTTTATACTAGAAATGTTGAACTTCAGAATTTCGAGGGACTGAGCAGTTGCATATAAGGATGGAAATTACTTAGAAGAAACAAGGTAAGTGCTGGCCAGGTCCAGCAGGTAAAATACATTTTCTCCTCCTTGGTGTGATAGTTGCTGACCACCTATGCTGTCACTTTCTACTTGTGGTCATAGATCATTAGGCCTCAAATAGAAAAACACCTCCTCTGAAGGTAGGACTGTTCTGGCCAGCCTTGGCAGGCCCAGGCCCTAAGAAATTCATTTCTTCTGGATTTCTAGTTCTCTCTCAGGCATTTAAGGCTATCAGAATATCACCTATAATGCTCTTCATGTGGCCCTACCTTATATCCTTAATTAATGGCACTCCTTCCACAAACATGACCTTGAGCCTCAAAGGCAGACATTTATTCTTCAACTCTTCTCTCCCTCAGGTGATTTCCCAGCTTTCCAGAACATCTGGTCCAACAGTAGAGGGCAGATTTAGCTTCCTTCCTTTAATGAGAGAGGTAATAATCCTAATATCTGGATGACTGAATTCAGACTCCGAAGTACCCAACCTATTTCTTTTCCAGAACCTAGAGAATCTAAGGAACATGGTATTCTTAGAGGCTGACCATGACCTCCCAATTTCATAAAGAAGCTCTGACTTTCCCTGTATTCCTTCACTTCACAAAATAAATCATTAACTTTTGCTTGAAGATGTATTTTCATCCAAATTCTATAGGCATATCTAAGTAATGTTTAGAATAAGATAATAGACTTGCTTAATTCCTGCAGCTTTATCACTTCCAGGTCCCTACTTCATCAGAGTTAGAAATAACAAACCAAATAGGGATATTTTGAAAATGAATTTTTAATGCAGACTTTAATGCCTACCTAGTGTAAACACGGTCATCAAAGAAACCCTGGAACCTAACAGAAGTGTATATTTTATTTAAGTAGGAAATAGATCAATTTTCCTAAAGTAATGAAGTCCAGACATATTATCATTTGTTAGACATAATGAGTTTTATCCTTAATGTTCTTTTTCAACGTAATGCTGAAAGTCGGTCTAAGAAAAGAATAGGGGAAAAATACTCAAGAAATGTTTTGTAATTCAGAAAAGCTTTCATTTAAAACTCCAGAATCCCTGCACTAAGCAAACTTATATGGAGAATTTTTCCATTTGAATTTCTACATTGTATTATTTGTTTATTTATCTATTATGTTTAGACTTGGCGATTGAACGCAGGGGTGTTCTACCACTGAGCTACATCCTCAGTCCTTTTTTTATTTTGAGACACGGTCTTGCTAACTTGCTGAGGCTGGCCTTGAACTTATGATCCTCCTGCCTTGGCCTCTTCAGTTGCTGGCATTATAGGAGTGTGCCTATAGTGAAAGGCTATCAGAATATCACCTATAATGCTCTTCATGTGGCCCTACCTTATATCCTTAATTAATGGGCTATCAGAATACTACACAAGGCCTTCAGCTTGTTTTTTAAACGTTCTGGGAAAATGTTTAGAGAAAAAAATTTCAAAACTTACTGAGCTTTCATAAAGTACACATTCTTAACTTTCATTTTGATACTTAGCTTAAAAAAGATAACTAGATTAGTTTTTGCCAACATTTCTCAATACTCTTACATGGGAGCTAAGAGAAATCATGGAAGATTTAATCTCAGAGAATTCTTCTGAAGTTTTGGAGTATAGAAGAGATTTATTTATGAATCATTAGCAACATAAATGGAAATTGCTCAAGGGACATAATCAGCCACTTCACATAAATAGGATATGGTTATGTAGCAATAAAAACACAGGATTCACTCAAACATGAAAATTGAATATATTTGGAGTTTTCTACATTGACATGCATTATATTAATTTCTAGACTTTTAAAATATGAAATGGTAACTTGGATTGAAAGGATTCTTGAAAATAACAGTTGAATATTTGAACTTGAATTAAGGGAACTTATTGATAAACTGCAAAATGGTTTTGATATTAGCTTAATATGTTTATGTTAAAGAATAAGTTATTGGGGGCTGGGGTTGTGGCTCAATGGCAGAGCACTTGCCTAGCACATGTGAGGCATTGGGTTTAATCCTCAGTACCATGTAAAAAAAATAAATAAATAAAGTTATATAAAAAAGAATAAATTGTCATTCCATAGCCACATTACATATACTAGCTTGATGAAGACAGACTTTCTCTTATTCAAAAACAAAATGAAACAATGCAAACCAATCCAATACGTAGGATGAATCATGTTATGCTGAGAATTTCATTTCATTTCATAAGAAGATTTCATTTCTTCGTATGCAGATAGTGGGAGGGGGTTGCAGATAATGTTTAAAGAAAAACAGTAGCTATGGCATAAGGAAAACACTATGGGCTTCGGTGCAAACACACCTGGGATTGAGAGCTGGCACATTAACGTTTTAAATAAATGGAAGAATTAATATTAGTGATTAATTTTGAAATAATTTCTGAAATTCTCTTTTAAATTTTTTCCTTATATATAAAATCATGAAAATAATGCTATGAAAATCAAGATTAATCTTAATATATTTACAGTCCCTGGAATAACACTAAAAACATAGTAGATGGTCTGAAAATAGTAGCTACCTTGCTTTAAAAATATAAAGCTTCCCCATTACCCTTAAATTACTTAATATGGCTCCAAAGATCTTATTTCTGATGGCTTCTTCCTTGTAATATGTCCTTCACTGGTGGTCTCTAGAGGCACATGGACCAGGGAAGGTATAGAAGATCCTTTTGTGCTCTGTTCATTTTAGGCTTTTCCATTTCAGTATGTACCAGCCAACTCCAAATGACAGCATCTATCTCTGTCTTGGGACTTTCACCAAAGTTGCAGAAGGTCATGCATACTGTCCATGCAGAAAGCTGGATTGTTGGAGATTTGATGTCTCCTGAGAGTAGCCTTTAACCAATGAATGGGGGTTGTTAAATACTGTGGTTTCATCATCCCTTAGGAGGGATAAACCTGAGATATCTGTCAAGGACTGTGAAGGTTAGCCTGCCATAGTTTCAAGCTATGACTAAAGACATGAGATACCTGAGTTAAAGAACTTTATTACTATTGGGATAACAGACAGCATGAACTTCATGTTTCCAATGGTTACCCTTGACACCCAAATCCCATGGGGGTGAATGTGAAGTAATCTAGGTGAATACTATGCACACAATGGGTTTGTGTCATAATTAAAGGATGTCAAGCTTAGAAACTCAGTTTTAGGACTATTAGAAAAGCTTCCCAGCCAGTCCTAGAGCAAGACATATTTTCCTGGTCAGAAAAACAAATCTGTTCTCTGTCCTTGGATGGTAACATTATCTATATTCCATGACTGTTTGCAATGCAAATATCTTGGAAAAATAGAGATAGGAACAACATCTGGAACAGGATGTGTAGAAACACAAGGAGAATTATCTCCCAACATTGTGTACAACATTTTCATACTTCCCCCCAGCAGGACTGAGCTCCAGTAGCACACAATGATTACTCTCTTATTTATCTTTTATTGGATTTCTTTTCTTCTCTGTCTCATTTCTCCATTCCCTAACTTCTTAAGATCACCTGGTAAATAAATGACTTGCAGATATCTGAAAAAAATTAGAATGCTACTGAGAAAGAAGGAAAAAAAATCAATGATGAATCAGTCATAGATAGTCTACTGCAATTCACCTTTCTCCTGCAGAAGTTAGAAGGATTTGCTTTAGGCATTGTAGTTTGGCTAGCCAAGAAAGTAAATAGAGCTATCTATCTTGCATTAATTAAAGTTTTAATTGAAATGTATTTTGCAGTATTTCCTGACCAACTAATTGAATTACTTTGTTGGCATAGCTAAACTACAAAGAAATTTGTTTGTCCCAATGCTTCCAAATGAGATGACCCTTTCCCAGAAGAAAATGAACTTTATGACACCTTCTGAAATTATATGTATATATATAGAGAGAGAGAAAAAAAATGTGTTTATATGTAATATATATACACATTCTGAGCTTATATGTTCAGAATAGAATTTGATAATTCCGTTATTATTCATAAGAAAACAAGATTTTCTCATTTCAAATAGTAGCATATTCTTTGTTTTTAAGTCACAATTGAATTGCACATATATAAAATCCAGAAAGACCGTTTTCTTAGTGGATAGCTATAGTTCTAGCCACAAACAAATAAGGATGTTTGCCATTTGTTTCCCCAGATGGCTTCTATCATTCTCAGCCTCCAATTTTCATCCCTTTTACATCCTTCAGTTTGGGTCCTGATGTTCTAAATGTCAAGGTCTGTTCTAGGAAGAGCTGTGTTATTGTGTCTGTGTAACTGCTTTAGGATGATGCTCTAGTCCATTCTTCCTTAGGGTAGCCTCTGGATCAGCAGCAGCAGCACCTGAGAACTTATTAAAACTCTGTAGGCAAGGCTCAGCCTCTCTTTAACAAGTTTTCCAGATGATTCTTACACACACTCAAATGTGAAAACAAGTGCTCAAGAGTCTTGCCCATGGTCTTGATTCAAGTTAGGAATTACTGGTGGATTTTAAGTCAAAGAAACCAGTTACCAGCAACCTAGTCATCCAAATTCAAGTAACTCCAAAACAGGTTTTGATTATGTTGATGGCAGATTACCTCAGAGATTATATCCTAAAGTCTGTAAACTAGAACATGGGCCATTGAATCATCCAGTTTTCACTCCTCCTTTTAACGTGTACGTGGTTTTAGTGTTTTGTCTATGTCCCTTAGGTGACATTATCCTCATTTCATAAAGTGACATTCACATCTTCAAAAAGGTCTTTCCTGATTAACCCTATCTTCCTCTGATGTGGCATTTTATCTGTGACTTGATGCCTTAACATTTTCATATTCATTTTGCATGACATTAATCTGCATTCAAGCCATGTGCTTTGAAAATATTCACTGAGTAGGTTACATCCATCTGTCAGACCAGAGCTTAGCAAAGACCATTATTTTTTCTCCTCAGATCTATGTGGCCTCTGTAACTATGTAGGTCAGTACTACACCAAGCAAGCAGCGAAATACATATATATATGTGTGCATGCATGAGTGTGTGTGTGTGTGTGTGTGTGTGTGTGTGTGTGTGTGTACGGAGCATATCTGGGTACGATAATTTTTTTTAAGGAAAAAAAAAAGAGAAGCCATTCAAATTGTCCTCAAGCCATGCATTCGGGATCAGTTTTCTCCAAATTCCCCACCATCTTTACATCACCTAGTCCTCATCATGAACAATGAATGAAGTACACTTTAAAAGCCAGTGAGGCCCATTTTCTTCCAATTGACCAGCCAAAAGAACAAGCATACTCCTCTGTCACCACATGCTGAGATCTAGGTCACTGCTACAGAAGAGAGGAGAGGCTAGGGTGGCCAACTGCCCCCAATTTTCCTGGGACTGAGGAGTTTCCCAGGGTGCTAGACTTTCACTGCTAAAACCGGGACAGTCTTGAGCAAATTGGAACAGTTGGTCACCTTTGGTGAGACACTAATTCAGAAAACAATAAAAGAGAGTTAGCAGGTTCAGCTTTCACATTGTACCCTATTCACTACTCAGGCCAAGCAGCCAGGGAGATAAGTACCATAGTCAGACCTCCCCAACTCCTCTGACCCAATACTCTCCAGAGCAGCCCTGGGTAAGGTTGTTCAGTGCACAAAATGGCCAGCTTACCCACTTTCTCTATTTCACAGCTCTCTCTACATTTCTGTTCTTCCTGTTGCCTCAATTCCCTGAGTCTTCTGGTTCTTGCCTCTCCCACCCTTCCCATCAAACCTTGCCCAGAGGAGGTTTCATCCAGATGAAGTAAGAGCAGTGGCTCTTAAACCTGGCTGCATGTCAGAAATAATCAGGCTGCTTTTTTAAAAGTCTGAATTCCTAAACCTCACTGGCTCTGATTCAGATTTCACTGATCTTCAGTAGAGCCAGAGTTGGTATTTTTTAAAATCACCTCGATGATTCTAATCAGCAGCTACAGGCAAAGGCCATATTGGAGCACTTGTTTTCAAATGTGGACATACATTGGAATCACCTGGGAAGCTTTAAAAACTACTTAGGTCTGGGCCCCATCCCCTGAGACTCTCATTTAATTGGTCTTGGGCACAGACCATCTTTCTAGATTGGTAAAAACTCCCTGGAAGAATTTAATGTGCAGCCATTTTGAGAACCACTGATCTGACCTTGCTACTCAAAGTGTGCTCCACCCATCAGCACTTTTGGCACCATCTGCAAGCTTGTTAGAACCATGGTACTATGACCCTACCTACTGAACCCAAATCTGTGTTTAATAAAATACCCCAGGTGATTCATATGCACATCAAAAAATGAGAGGCTCTGGTTCAGAGTGTTACCCCCTCCCAGTGTATGTAACAAGAACTAGAAACTAACCAGAAGAGGAGCAATCTCTTGGAGAATTTTAAGCATCAGACAGAAGGTAGGAAGCATTTTGATAAAGGAGGGTTTCCCCAGTCCTCTGAGTCATGTCCCCAGAAGCAGTCACCTACTCCTCCTACTCATAAGAACATTCTGGTGTTATTAAATGTCAGCTGCAGATATACATCTGGCTATGAATCAGACAAGGGGAAAACAGACACTGTAGAGGGTTGTTGCTGGTGTTTGTGCTTCCTGGAAGTGATTGGCAGAGTTCAATAACTGGAACTGGTATCAAAGTTATCTGGGAGCATTGTTATTTTTATGTTTTTATTAGTGCATTATAATTATACATTGTGGTTCATTCTGACATAATCATACATGCATGGAATGTTAATTTGCTCCACTTCAGTCCCCAATACTTCCTGTTTCACCTCCCTCCTCCTTCCCCCTGTTTCCCTTTCTCTACTAGTCTTCCTTCAATTTATTTAAACTTTTTTTTTTAATTAGAGCCTTATAGATATACATAAAGGTGTCACTACGGTATATTCATATATGCACATGGGATAATTTGGTCAAATTTATTCCACCATTCCTCCCTTCTTTCTACTCTCTTCCCTTCCTTACAATCCCCTTCCTCTGCTCCACTGATCTCCCTTCTATTTTCATGGGATTCCTCCCTCCTTCTCCCTTATTTTGCTCTAGCTTCTGCATATGAAAGAAAACATTTGACCCTTGACTTTCTGAGTCTGGCACATTTCACTTAGATTTGAGCAAAATGGACCCTGTCCCACATAGAAAGCAAAGAGCATGAGGAATGGGAGAAATAACACAAAGGAATGGCATTACAGAGATTGAAATAACACAGATGAGAAATCATGTATATCAGTGGGCAAATTAGCAAATGCTTTCATGTCTAACATACTGGATACTCTGAAAGACTCAAACATAAGAGAAAATGATGAATAACTTTATTTAGTTTAATAACAAGTAAACAGTATTTAATTCCTAAAGTTGAAGGACTCCCCAATGCCTGCCATGCACCTCCATTATAATGCAGTACCATTTACTTCTTTCTTTATACTTATTCTTCTCATTATACTTACACCCCATTACCCAGATACACTGTTGAGGGATACAAGTGAAAATCACTGGCTCTGAATCACCCAGTGGCTTTATTCTAAATAGTCCCTTGAAGGAGCAACAGGACCCCAAAGTTCTCTGTGGAATCAGGATCAGGGAAAGAGATGTCTACAGAAGTGAAAATGCCAGCTAATTCTATCTTCAGGAGAGGCCTTCTGGGTTGAGAATCAAAATGCTTGTGCCCTAGATTCTAATCACAGAATAGTTACATATTTTCTTCCAGGATCATCACTGATATCCAGGGGAAAAGTCAACCCTAAGACAATTAATCAAACAGAAGGCAAGTGTCCCGAATCCCAGCAATTTGTAAAATTCCATGTGGATTTTACAAGTATCAAAAGCAAAATCAACTCTATCTCCACAAGAATTCAAGAAAAATATACACCATATTGGAACACCCAGTGCTAACTTAAAGGCAGCATGTTTTAAAAACCTAGTTTAGGGGTCACAAAGCAGGAAATTTGAACCCATCAATTTAAATGTATCTGGAAAAGCAATCCCTCTGACTAGCCTGATACCTAGGCACTCAGCAATTACTATAAATTCAGACTATATTTAAGCAACAACAATGCAATAATTTTATATTGCGATGGGCATTTACCATGGGGAACTTGTTAATGATGCAGACTCCAGGCTCCACCCCAGACCTGCTGAGTCAGAGTGTGCATTTTAACTGATTACCCAGTTGATTCCTATGCCCCTAGAAGTTTAAGAAACACTGATCCAGAACAGTAATTATCAATCCTGGCTTCACATTTGAATTACCTGGGGAGGTTTTCAAACTTGTGGCTGTTCAGGCCCTACCCAAACTAAGTAAACCAGTCTTTGGAGGTAGAATTTAGGCATCTGTGTGTTTTTAAACTTTTCCAGATGTTTCTAAAGGGAAATTTATTGTGAAAATTGCTGATTTAGGATTTGTAGAAGAAGGGCTGTTTATTAGGGTATCTTTCTTCTTCTTCTCCCCCCACATGAAATGCAAGCATCATAAGTATGATAATTAAATTCATAGTTAAAAATTAAAGTGATTTTCCTTAAGCACCCACATGGGTGTAACATGGCCCTGTGTCCCTGCACATTGTTTCATGCCTCCTCAAAACAGTCCAAAGTCTATGTCCATTTGCTCTACCCAAAATGTTCTGTGTGATCTATGAGCCTTATTTTTGTGTTCTCTCAAATAAACAACCATGTACCTTATTATTTTTGCCTCTCTAGGTGATTATATGACAAAAGGAAATAAGGTAACCACAGGATGGCAAGTTCAAACCAGCCTCAGCAATTTAGTGAGGCCTTAGTGACTTGAGACCCTGTTTCAAAATGAAAAAATAAAAAGTGCTAGGGATGTGGCTCAGAGGGTAAGCACCCCTGGGTTCAATTCCTGGTACCAACAAAAAAGGAAGTAAGGTAACAAACTGATCCAGTTTTAGTCCCCAAAACCCCACATTCTAAGACACCTCTCAGTCACAGACAAAAACAGGAAGGTTGCTAACCCTAGGAGTAATCAATGTGACTCTGTAAGACATACCTAGATGATTTTTTTTTGTTTTGGTATTGGAGATTGAGCCCAGGTGCTTAACCACTGAGACACATCCCTGTCCTTTTTTTTTTTTGTATTTTATTTAGAAATAGGGTCTCATTGAGTTGCTTAGGGCCTCACTAAGTTGCTGAGGCTAGCTTTGAATTCAAAATCCTCCTGCCTCAGCCTCCTGAGCCACCAGGATTACAGAAGTGTCCACCAAAGTACCTTGCCCTAGATGACTTTTCTAATGTAACATTTTTTTTCTGGTTCCCAAAGCAGGCATTCCAAAGGAAATCTCCAAATGGCCAAAGAGTACAAATGGAGAATCTATCTATTGCTCTTGGACCAGGAGACACTCCTGGAAAGAGGAAACTGTGTTAAGGAGCCTTACAGAAATCTGACTAACCTTATTAGACTCAGACCTAGCCTAGAGGCAAACACCAGATTTTAAAAGATGTAAGTCCCTAACAGGTGTTAATGATTTCTTAAGTACCCACATGGTGTAACATAGTCCTGTGTCCCTGCACATTGTTTCATGCCTCCTCAAAAGAGTCCTAAGTATATGTCTTACATTGTTTTTCATAGCCTGAAGAACAATCAGTAGGAAATTGTAAAGCATAAAAAAGTATAGAAATGTTTCAGTTTTGCAGAAAAAGAAGTCATACACTTTACATTTTTTAAGTATACCTCCAATCTGGCATAAAATCATGATCTGAAAAAGTACTGCCTACTTTCTGAGTTCTCAAGGAGGAGGTGGGATGTGTGTACAGGAGGAAGTAGAACCTTTCAACTTTAAAGAAAAATATTTATGTGAGTCATTAGTACAAAGAACCACCTTATAGATTCCCACTAAAACCTGTGAAAAAGTCTCTGTAATTTAGCTCTACAAAATGCTGTTATGATCCAATGACAGTGCTAGGAGCATAGTTCCTTACATCCTGGAAACCAAACCATGCCTATTTTTTAAAATAAAAATCCTAACCTATCAAAAACTATCGCAGTAGACTCTCAACTGGTCTCCAATGTCCACTTCTGCCCACCTTTTATCTATTTTCTGCTCTGTAGCTCCAAGTGACACGTCACGACTGTCTGGCTAAAAACCCTTCGGTATCCATCCATTACCCTCAGAATGAAGTCCAAAGCCCCCAGGACCCACTGTGGTCCATCTCTTACTTTCCTCCTGAGCCTCATCTCCTACCACACCATGGCCGGCCAGACACAAGAGTTTTATTTATGCTTCTTGCTCCTGATCCACTAGTAAACCGTTGAAATACATGCTATGTTCTCTGCATAAAGAAGGATGGAAAAAAGGAGAGAAGAATGGAAACATTAAATATATTAATATTTTTTATATTTTATAGGGGAATATTGTGCCCAATAGAAAACCATTAATTAATTAGAGGAAAGATTGACAAACTTTTCATCTAAAAGCTAAATAAGTAAATATTTTCATTTTTGCAGAACATACTATGATCTCTCTGGCAACTACTCTACTCTGTAATTATAATGCAAAAGCAACCATAGATAACACCAAAATGAATGTTCTAATAAAACTTTATTTATGGACACTGAAATTTGAATTTTATATAATTTTCACAAAGTATTATCTTTTGATTTTTTTAATCACTTAAAAATGTATGACCATTTTTAGCCCCTTGGTAATACTTCCTGATCATTCTTCCCTGTCCCTCTCCTTCCAGTATCTCCAGGTAACTACTAATCTTCTTTCTGTGCCTATAGATTAGTTTATAATCTCTAGATATTTCATAAAAGTATCATCAAGCAATGAGCTCTTTTTGTAAGGCTTATTTACTCAAAATAATAAGATTCATCCATGTTGTTGCATTTAGTGAAGGTTTATTTCTTTCTCCTGAATAGCATTCTATTACATACCACAGTTTATGTATTCATTCACCTGTTGATGGACCTTTAAGTTTTTTCCAGTTTATGGCTATTACAAATAAAGCTGTTGTGAACATTCATGTACAAATCTTTATATGAACAAGATATTTCTCTTGAGTAAATGTAGAATGGCTGGATCACATGGTTGATATATATTTAATATTTTAGGAAACATACTGGTATGCAAAGTAGTTTTATCATTTTACATTCTCATCAGCATATGAGAGTTTTAGTTCTTCCACATTTTTGCCAATACTTGGCATAGTTGTTCCTTTTAATTTCAGCCATACTTCCAAGGCAGTGGTGATATATTGTGGTGTTTTTTAATATATTTTTAGTTCTAGATGGACACAATACCTTTATTTTATTTATTAATATGTAGTGCTAAGGATCAAACCCAGGGCCTCACACATGCTAGGAAAGCACTCTACAACTGAGCCACAACCCCAGCCCTATTGTGGTGTTTTTAATTTGTATTTTTCCAAAGATTAATGACGTTGAGCATCTTTTCTTGTGCTTGTTTATCATCCATTTATCTTCTTGGTGAAGTCAGTATCTGTTTCAAAATTTCCCCATTTTTGTTGGTTTTTTTATTTTATTTCTGTGTTTTTAGGGTTCTTTATTTGGGATAAAAAGTTCCTTAGCATACGTAATATTTGCAAATATTTCCCCATCTGTGGCTTTTCTTTTCATTCTCTACTAGTATCTTTCAAAGAGCAGAAGTTTTTAATTTTGATGAAGTCCAAGATTTCTTATAAAGCTATATTAATCAAGACAGTATGGTATTGATGTCAAGATAGACAAATCAATGGAAAACAATAGAGAGTACAGAAATAGACCCCACGAACAACTGATTTTGATAAATGTTCAATGACTATTCTTTTCCTGGAATGATTATATATCCAAATGCAAAAGCAGTAAATTTCAATTTATAATATGCCTCATATGCAAAAATTAACTCAAAATAGAGATCTAAATATAAACCTAAATTTTCAAAACTTCTAAAAGAAAATACAAAATAAAATTTCTGTGACCTCAAGTTAGTTAGGCAGATTTTAGACACAATACCAAAGATATGATCCACAAAAGGAAAAAAATATAAATTGACTCTAATTTTTTATATTCTAAAAAAAAATGTAGCAGTGCATAGCCCTGAACCTAGGCCATTCTATATGTGTACAGTTATATCTAAAAGACAAATTCCAACCAAGCTTTTGATAAACACTAAATGAAAGTAGGCCTGAGATTCTTCTTCCAGATAAGTTCTTGGTATTAATATGTATCCTATGTTGGCAGTTGAGTGTAGGGCAATGTGCTTTAACAATTGGCAGAGTGGATAGTAGGGATTCATAACTTTTAAAAAGTTGAGGAGTGTGAATGGAAGACTAAGTAAACGACTTCAGTGGATCACCCACAGGCAGGGCCAATGTTCTTCTTGAAAAATAATATTTTCCATCACTAACTTAGAGAGAATAGACACAAATGGCCCCAATTCTAGGATACAATAAATTAATTCTCAAAAAATGTAAAGTATGTAACCATATCCTATGGTGCATTATAGTTGTATACAATGGTAGGATTTGTTGTTACATATTCATGTTCAATTAAACTATATATTTTGGCCAATATCATTCCGCAGGACTTCCTTCTCCCATCCCCTGGCCCCTTTACTCTATTCTACTGATCTACATTGGTTTTAACAAAAAATAACAAACTATTGAAGATAGGGAAACTTAGAATATTAAGATTGAACAACATTATTCCCTACCATAACATTCAAGATATATTGGTTTTGAGGGAAAATATTTGATCCTTGATTTTCTAAGTATGGCTTATTTCATTTAGCATAATATTATCCAGTTCCATCAATTTGCCATCAAATGACGTATTTTCATTCTTTATGGCTGAATAAAACTCCATTGTGTATATATACCACATTTTCTTTATCCATTTATCTGTTGAGGGATACCTAGGTTGGTTTCACAACTTGGCTATTGTGAATTGCACTGCTATAAACATAGGAATGCATATATCACTACAGTATGTGGACTTTAATTCTTTTGGATAAAGGAGTGGGATACCTGGGTCATATGGTGGTTCCATTCCTAGTCTTTTGAGGAATCTCCATAATGCTTTCCAGAGTGATTGTATATTAGTTGTACATTCAGTCCCATCAAAAAGGAATTTAAAAAGGATCTCACAAAAAATAAAAGGGAGAACAATCAAGCACAGGAAAGGAATCAAGAAGGAGGAAGGAGCAGAGGGCATGAGGAAATACTAGGTAATGGAATCAACTGAATTATGCTATGACCATGTACAAATATACCACAATGAATTTTGTTTTTATATATAATTACAATGTAGTAATTTAAAAATATTAATAAAAGGGAGACCAACAAATTAGATCAGGAAATTGGAGGGAATGAGGAGGGGAGGAAAAAGGAAAGTACTAGGGAATGAGATTGGTCAAATTATGTTACATGCATGAACAAATATGGCACAATGTATCCCACTATTATATATAATTATATTGTACCAATTTTTTAAATGACACATTGATTTTGAAATGTATGCCCAGGTATCTGAGGGAGCTACTTTGCCATGTTATTTTGCTATCCACTAATCAATTAAATATTGGTGAATTGTTGCCATAAATCATTATTTTATTTTAAAAAAGAGTTACCTGTTGTTCCTTGACTTGTCAGTAATTTGGAGAGCCAAAAGTTTAACAAGGTCCTTTATTATACTGAATCCAGAGAAAATACTTTTCTACTTTTTTTCTATATACTAGTCTATGATAGTTAAAAATAAGGGAGGAAAAGGAATGTGCTTTTTACTTTGTAAAAAAAAAAAAAAGTATTGTTTATAGCAGCACAATTGAGAATAGCCAAGCTATGAACCAACCTAGGTATACATCAACAGATGTACATATAAAGAAAATAAGAGAAAGATATAGATTTAGATAGATATATCATGAAGTTTTATTCTATCATAAGGAAGAATGAGATTATGTGATTTATAGAAAAATGGGTGGTTTGAACTTGAGAGCATTATGTTAAGCAAAATAAGTCAGAGTCAGGAACTCATGAGTTATGTGTTTTCTCTCATAGGTAGAAGCTAGAGAGAAAAAAGAGGAAAAAAGGGGATTGTTGCGTTGTTGCGCGCGACTTCTTGCCCGCAAGAAAGACGCAACCCAAGAATCTTCTTTCAGCAACTTTTTTATTCAGGTCCCTGATAGTTCTTCTTCTAGTCTCCGAAAACCCCTCGGATGCCCCTCCCAGCCTTAATAAAGCATCTCAAGCCCCAATGCAAAGCAGCCACGTGGAGCTTTCTCATAGAGTGATGAAAAGTCATGCGCCAACTCTCCCAAACAAGGAGTTGTTTGTCACAGACCACAGCGGAGCCAGCGCCATCGTGTAATGGTGACCATAATTTGCATAAACGGCAGAAGCGGCTCACCACAGGGGATCTCATGAAAACAGAAGGGAAATCATTAAGCAGAGGAAGATCTTGGAGAGAGAAGATGCGAGGTACTACAGAATGATATTGATCAAATTATATGTATGTATGAATATACCACAATGAAGCCTACTATTCTGTATAATTACTATGGTGATATCCAATTAAAACAATTTAAACTTTATCATTGCAATTTTTTAGCAAGAATTCCATATTAACTATAGAAATTTTTCTAAACAGGTACAAGAAATAAAAAGGAAAAAGTCTGACAAATAATCCCACTTTTCCCCCCAAAATTTGCCCTGATTCTAAATGAATCACACTAAGAAGCAATTTTTAAAAATATTGCTGGACTTTTATTTTCCCAACATTTTATCTGTAAAATTGGGTAAATTTCTTTAGTGAAGGATGACCAAGTGGAAATTTTTTTGCCTTGTCTGCACATCAGAATCACCTGAAGAACCTTAAAATGTGCTAATACCTGGGTCAGAATTATATACTGATATATTTGGTCTTTGGGGCTATCTGGGATTGAGATTTTTAAATCTCCCAAATAGGTCCTAGACAATCAAGTCTGAGAACCACTGGCCCAAATGTAAAGGAAGGGAGTCTAATATGAGTTGAATTGTGCCCCCATACCCAAAATTCATACATTGAAATTCTAACTCCCAGTACCACAAAATGGGATCTTATTTGTAAACATCATTGCTGCAGATGTAATTAGTTATGATGAGGTCATACTGAAGTAAGGTGGGCCCCTGATTCAATATTACTGGTGTCCTTATAAAAAGGGAAAATTTGAACACAGGCATGCACACAAGGATATCACCATGTTAAAGGCTGGAGTTATACTGCCACAAGTTAAGGAACTATCAGAATCTAGGAGAAAAGCCTAGAATATAAACTTCCCTAGTGCCTTTTGAAAGAGCATGACCCTACTAATAACTTGGTCTCCAACTTTTAACATCCAGAACGGTGGATATAACAAATTCCTGTTGTTTAGGCCACCCACCTTGTGGTACTTTATTACAGCAGCCTTAGAAAACTAATATAGATTTATAAACACTTAAGGTGGCCTCACTCATAACAACCATGTTATATCAACTTGCTGGTTAAGAAAATGCCAAGAGTCATAGAAGGTACTCAACCTGGAAACATTTTGTTACATGTCTACACAGGAAAATGAGATTCTATTTCTGGTAAATTATCACCTTCAGAAAGGCTTAAACTTCCTAGCATGGTCACCATTTACACAAAGTGTACGTTTTCAATAAATGCATATTGGCCACCTGCTATGGCCATTCCCACACCAACTGTGAATTACTGAAAACCCCCAATCCAGGACAGAAGGCATTATGAGAATGACTCAAGGCCCATGCTGCTATCAAGTAGAAGTCTAATAAAGCCATAGCAAAATAATATTCATACATTCCCTGCCTTTTTGGTGTTAACTAATAATCAAAGACATTTAGGTCATTTTTGAGGACATTTTGTTAGAGTCCTACAAAAACTTCAGTTGAGTCCAGGCCCAAGGAATTCAACTGAAACTAATGTCAGTGAATAAAGTCCCATGAATATTTGTTTGTGCCTCGACAATAATGTCATTTTGTACCCATTTATATCTACTGCCAGAATCCATTAATTTGTGTGATTTAACAATAAATTAAAATTATTTTTAAAAATAATTCCAGTCACATATTTTTAAGTGACATCTGGCTAACAATCTTGTCTGGAGACAGCATCCTCAGATTCCCATGAAAATATCTATGAAGACACACACACACACACACACACACACACATCATAGAAGACTAAAATTGGCAGAACCCTTACTGTTGTAGCTAAGTATAAAACAGAAGGATTGCAGGAAAAAAAAGAGAAAAGCAAATGATGTCCTATTCATGCTTTCCTCATAAAATAAAACAGGCTCACCTGCCAGAAAGATCAAAGATGATTCTTATCCCTTTCCCCATAGTATGGTATAATCCACTCTTCACAGGATACAATATTATCTGTGTTCAATTTTCTTGGCTGCAGAATAAGAGTTGGAAGTAGTTTCAGGGCTTCTTTAAAAATCAAGAACCCATTGTGAAGGCTGTTAACTGCTAGGTATATCCATACTGATTATACTTTGGGGTGGGTCTGTGGATCCAATGGGTACATTGGCAGCCACACCCAAGCCAAGAATCCACTTATTACCTGGCTCTTAATCCTCTACACTAACATGCAGTCCTAGGGTGTCACTGTCAACTAGTACCCTGTATTTAAGAACCTTGGATAGGTCTGAGCATTCCCTTTTCCCTTATGGGTAGTTAATCAAGGAAATGTCACTAAGTTCCTATAGGGAAGAACTACAAGGTGATTAGTAATGTATACACTTACTATGGTATGATAGGGTCTTTTCTAATGAAGACCCAGTATTCTGCCAATTTTTTTCTGAGCCTAAGAACTAGCTTGGATTTTGAAACTGATCATAGGATTGTTACTTTCCATTGGTTTGCTGACCTCAGCTTTCTGATCATCCATTCTTGATCTCTTTTGATTACATATGGTAAGAAATACCCAGGATGGTTATATATATTGCCTATAAAAACACCATGTTCTATTAACCATCTCCATGGATCCTTGCCAGTCAGAGTCCCCTGGCAGCCACTCTGAACTTATGGTTCATTGTGATCATTGTGCTGACCTTACATCTAATGTTCAAGCATTGTCATTATGCCTCTGCTATTCTGAGAGTCCATCATTTCCATTGTTACGAGGGAGCTAGTTCTGAAATAGCTTTTCTTACTATCAGCTCTGGACTACAGAGGACAGCCAATATTAAACTCTTCGGTAAGGTTGGTAACCCCTTCACCAGTGCATTATTACCTTCGTAAATAAGTCCCTCCCAAGGAACATAGTCAATTGTTTGATTTTTCTTGTCATATATAATAGAGCAATTCTAATGCACTTCCTTATGGGAGCCTTTTTACCCCTTCCTTGGCAGCCTCTCTTGGTAATCATGGCATCAGTTTTTTCTAAGTTTCTAAGGGCTATCCCAGGAACATGTAAAAAGTTTCTCCAGTAACTATACGAGAGTATCAAAAGATGTGTCACAAGAAAGTGCTCTGATATTAATGATGAGAATAGAACTCTAATATGGCCTTCAATATCCCTGCCCTCTGATGTACATGCCCTGCATAATCCCTCTATTTGAATGAAGGCAGTATTTGTGAATATGATGGGGTCTCGCTCTTATAACTGGATTATATTACATGACAAAAGTGAAAGGCTTTTACAGATATAAATAAGGTCTATATTCAGTTGATTCTACAGTAATTGAAAGGAAGACTACCCTGGGTGGGTCTGACAAAATCAGGCAATACACTTAATAAAGATAATTCTTAAGATGGGGCAGACCCTTTCTTGTTGACCCATAGAGAAGCAAACTGCTACGTTGTGGAGAGGGTTTCAGTGACAATAGTATCAGGAAACAGTGGGCAGCCTCTAAGAATCCTACAGCTAGCTCCCAGAGACTGAATTCTGCAAACAACCAGTGAGCTTAGAAGAGTACCCCAAGCCTCAGATGGGACTGTAACCCCAGATGATACCTTGATTTCAGTCTTTTGAAATACCATGTGAGAACAAGGAACCTAGTTGAGCCACACTTGGACCTCTGACCAAGGAGGTGATAAATGGATAAATAGGTATTATTTTGAGTTTCTAAGTTTTCTTATCATTGTTACACATCCATAGAAAACTAACACAATTAGTAAATTTTCCTTAACAGCTTTATACTCTACTCCTTGGACCAGCACTTTCGGGATCACTTCCAAGCATACTCTGTTAGTAACTGCAGGTATGGGTTACTTAATCTTGCAATTCCTTTTCTATACAGTCCCCTCTTTTCAGCTCTTCCCCTTAGGTTATACTGAGATTTGACCTTAGTTATTGGTCTAGGATAACCAAGGTAGGTAGACACAGATTGTGAGGAGTAAAAGCTTTGACTTGTAAGGCACTTTCTTCATTGAGGCCTCTGCAGTCCTCAAGCGAGGAGGCAGTAAACCACTTCTGCAGGCTCAGAACATTTAGCTTATTTATCCTCATCCCAAGTCTCAGGATCCCATTCTTCCCTATCAAGGCCCTGACTCTGGCCTAAGAGACTTGCCTAGGTTGACATTCAGCCTTCTTTGAGGTTCTTTCACCCTTAAAATTATGTCCTATGTCTTATTTCTAAAGCTATCTTCCTTCCGCCTATACATATGAGGGTCTTAAATGTAGACAAGGAGGCCCTGTGACTCTCACACCCTACTTTAAATTTCTGATTAATAGGATCTGAGTTTATCATATTCTCTCTTCAATGCTCTAATAGTGCTTCACAATTCCACAATTTCAATTTTCCCCTACTGCTCAAGTGTCAGAGATATACAAGCAAGGGCATCCCCTCCAACTGTGTAATATCCCTATCAATTACACTTCTCCAGCATGTCAGAAACTATCAATACTCTACCATCTACAAGTGATGAGATTCTCATTACTACTGAGCCAGTGGCTGATCTAAAGTCAGAATCCCATCCTTAGAGTCTGCTTTCTAGGACCACACCTGGTACCAACTTTCTTAGACTGGTATTCCTAGAATCAGAAGCTATGGCAAGAATTGTTGTTCACTGGATTTATTGCAGAAGTACTCTCAAGAGAATGGAAATAAGAGGAACAGGCTAGGAGACAGGAAGAACAACTACACTATACAAGGATGTTATCTGAGTTGGAAACTTGATCCCACAGAGCACTAGAGCACAAATAGCACCACAAAGTAAGTCCCACCTTGAAGCAATGAGGGCTATCTCTTTGCACCCATATGTCATTGAGTCATTGGCTGTGGATTGCCCCTAGTGGGGGATGAGGAGAATAACCTACCTAGAAAGGTGGTGTCTGCTCAGTCAAGGTCAACTCACTACATGGCAACTGTGAGCTGAGAGCAGGCAGCACTTCTTGCAGCTAGGAAATAGGTGTATCCACTGGCAAAGGAGATCTGTGTGGGGCACCCACAGCATGGCCTTTGCAATCCCTCCATAATCACAGTTTTGAGCATCCTACTCTGACAATCATCTGCACGATCCTCTCCCCATCACTCCCTCACCTCTAAGTCCATCTCCAATTAGCTTGCTCACCTGGGTCTATACTGATCTCCTTGCTATTCTTCAAACAGTCCAGCAATTTCATACCTCTGAAGCTTTCCACTTACTTCTCCCTTTACTTAGAATGTTTCCCCTAATCTTGGCTTGATTGGCTTCTTCACATCACCTTCTCAGTAAAGACTATCCTAACCATTCACTTATATAATAAACCATCCCAAGTACTCTGCATCCCCTTTTCCTTATTTATTTTCTTCTTACCATTACTTATAACTAAAATATTGATTCTACATATTTTAGTTATCTGATTACTGTCTAACACCCACCACCACCATCACCAAAACTTTAAGGTAGAGACTCATTCTGTTCTATTTGCTACTTCGTAACTTATAGCAATGCTTGTTGTTACAGATATTCAATACGTGTTTTTTTTTTTTTTGGTGAATTAATTGAGTAGTCAATTAACACATTTTAAAGAAACACTAAAAGAGAACCCTCTTTTTATAAATTACTCTGAAGTTTGAAGCAGTGGTTCTCAAACTTCAACATGTATCAGATTCACCAGGAGGACTTGTTAAACCACAGATTGCTAAGCATGTCACCCAGCATCTCTGATTCAGTAAATTTGAGATAGTGCCCCCAAATTTGCATTTCTAACAAGCTCCTAGGTGATGCTGATGCTTCTGGTCCAAAGACCAAACTGAGAACCACTGGTGTAAAGACATATGGATGAAATAGATAATGTAAAATGACCTAAGAATTGCTACAAATTTTTTACAACTTATAAAATCCCCAGGTGGGAATAATAAGTAAAGATATTTTTCTAGAATTTTTCTTTGGAAGATCATAATCATATTTTAAAATGCCTTTAAATTTTTAACATATGGTTTATAGTAATTGGATCAAAAGATGAATGATTTAAAAATCTGCATTCCAAGTTGTGTTATAGAATATTAAATAACTAATAAATCATTTATGAAGTTTTTAATAATATGAAAAGTGCTTATGTTTTAATATTAAGCAGAAAAGAAGGTAAAATTGAATATATGCCAAATTTAATCCCAACTATGTAAAATAAGCATAAAAAAATATTAGAAGAATTGCATCTACAGTAACTTGATTTTCTTTTAGGTAATAGAATTATTGAAAAGGTTTTGTTTTCCCTTTTTGTGACCTTCAAATTTTTCTATATTAAGCATGTATTACTTTAATAACCAGAAAGGTAAAATATGCTTTTATTTTAAAAGTTAAGCCTTATCATTTTTATAGAGACAGAAAGAATAGAGAGCCAAAAATGAAAGTCATGAAGGTAGACACAAAACTAACACCAAGGGCTTGGGCTTTAGCTCTGTGGTAAAGAGCCACCTAGCATGTACAAAACGCTGGGTCAATCCCCCATACCATATACAAAAAAACTAACACCAAAATGAAAATAGCTCATATTGTTTAGGCTCAAACTGTCATCTTTATCTTGTTAAAATTAAGATATGAATAAGTATCCAAAAGACTTGTACTAACAACTTGTGTTTAATTTCTTTAATCAAATTAACATGAAGTAACAGTTCATTCCCACCCCCAAAATAGCTTTTTAAAGAAATGTTATTAATTCATTGCTTATTTTCACAATTCCAAAACATAAAATCTACATATAGAGTTGTTAAAAATAAAACCCAAGCACCTTAATTAGGATCACATTTGCAAAACTCCCTTGTTGATTTTTCATTCAAGGACTTTGTGAAAATATTTTTAGTCAGTACAAAATGAAAAGAACTATGAGGCTAATTAGCATGGAAATTCCAGTTTCTCTCTAGGTTGAATATAAGGTGACTTGTTTTAAAGCAACCTGAAAGAAGGTCACCCTGTGTTACACAGGCTATCTTTCTGGGATCACTCTGTTTCAGAAAAAATGTTTTATAAAATAATCATAAAAGGGTGGTACCTAGGGAAAAATACCGTATCTGGTTTTAAAAACTAAAATGAGCAAACTAATTTCAGGTGTTTGGAGAACAAATGCATTAAAATTATATTCATGTAAGTTTGGCTTTAGAACTATGTAAATATTCAATAAAACAAAATTAAACTTAATAGAAATTCCTAAAATATTTAAAGATAAAATGACAAAAAGTAACATAACTATGTACCCAGTTGGTATACTAACTGGACAAAGAGGAATTATTACAAGTGACTTCAAAATGAAGCAATTTGGTTCTACATCCCTACTGAGATTTATCCTAATGACAAAAAAGGTCCAGTTAAAATTTGAATTTCAGATAAAAAAACAGATTACTTTTTAATATAAATTTGTCCCAAACATTGGATTACATATATTTATACAAAAAATATCCACCATTTATCTGAATTTCCAGTATTACTGAGTGTTCTGTTCTACAGTGTTCTGTTCCCCCTACATTGGGGGAAACTAGGTAAAGGATATTCAATACTTCTCTGTACCACATTTTTTTCTTCAACTTCTATTGAATCTGCAATGATTTCAAAATGTTTGAAAGAATAGAGTTATAAAAATAGCTGGCTCATGGAATCAGAGTCCAGATCATCTCAAACTACCTATAGTGGCACATACCTGTCATCCCAGCAACAGAGAGCCTGAGGTAGGAGGATCAGAAGTCTGAGGCCAACCTCTGCAACTCAGTGAGACCTTGTCTTCAAATAAAAATTTTAAATGGGGCAGGGATGGCAATGTAGCTCAATGGCAGAGCACATGCCTAGCGTGTGCACAAGGCCATAGGTTCAACCCCTAATACCACTTAAGAAAAAGAAAATATTAGTAAATGCAAAGAGACAGTAGTCCTTGGGTGAAAAATGACAAGAAATTGAATACTGAAGGCTTAACAAACTTTTTATAGGTGAATTGCATTACTGCTAGCTCACTGAGATGCTGGGAAGATAAATTGACTGGAAGTCATTTCTCTGTCCATGGTGCTGCACAAACAACAAACAGATTTTATTTAAATCCAACACAAATATATCTTAATTTAAATTTCACCTTGGACCATTATAAAAAGCATAACTTGATCACTTTTTCTTTTAGAAAGTCCTTCTGTGGACCTGAAATTGCATGAAAGGAAATAGCAGCAGAATTTAGAAGTGAAAGTTGGATATATAAGAAAACCTCTCCCAGAAAAAACAAACATCGTTTCTTATCATTGATATATTTTTCCCTTCAATTGAAGCATTGTTTTTACAGAATATCAAGCTGTTTACTCTGACTCATTTCAACACCAACCTGAAGTGGAGAAGAAAAAAATAGCAGTGCCCTCCTTCCTAATCTCTGTCACATTTTCAATTTGGGGGGAAAATTAAAGAATCAACTTTCTTTTTGCTGGGTTTGGGGGGAGGGAAATAAGGTAAGAAGAAGAGAGTACTATGTGAGTGAACAAAAATATCACAGCACCAGAACACATGGTGAGTGGGTGGAGTGGGAGAACACTACAGAAATGGATATGCATGACCTCACCATGAGCATCCCTAAAATATCCTGTAAAGATGGAAGGATTAACAGCTTATTCAACACTGTGTGTACAGACGTGCAGAGCAGACCGACAGCTCAATAATCATTCCTTGCCTGTCAACTTCATTGAAAATTGGTGCTTTAAACTCAAGATAGTTTTTGTTCAGAGAACTATGTTTTTAAAGTATATTTTGCACTTAGCTACATGCCTGAAACAGATTTCTCCTTTTGAAACCAAAATAACCATATCCCCTATGCAATATATGGGTACTACTTTGCAGAAAGCCACCAGATAAGGGAAGGAGTTGAGGGTTTTCATGGTAAATACTATGCAAGACTGTAAACCACAAAAGTTTATCAAGTTACCTCTGTAAATCTCTAGTATCTGCCTCCGAGCAGGTATAAAGATGAAATAATGCACACTTTGACTTTTTAAAATTTTTGTAGTTGTGAATGGACCCAATACCTTTATTTTGTGTATTTATTTTTATGTGGTGCTGAGGACCAAACCCAGTGCCTCACACATGTGAGGGAAGTGCTCTACCACTGAGCCACAACCCCAGCCCCCCCAATTCAACTTTAACAGCTTATATTCATTTTGGAGAAAGGACAAAGACATACAAAGTTGAAAACTTTACTTAATAACTTTGAAGAGTTGAAAATTGGCATCTTCACAAAAATTTTCTACAAACTGTCAAGTTTGTAGAACATATCCACATATTTTACCATTTGATCCACATAACAGCCCAATGAGGTAAGGAGTTTTATTTAGGAATTTCAACTTTTGATTAAAAAAAAAAGAAATATTCTTAATTACTGCATCAAATGGTATAAACAGATTTGATTTTCTGACTTATAGGGATATGGAAATTAAGACATCCTTGGGGGCATGTTCATATTCCCAATAATGCATTGCCCAATCTTTGATCTATAGTAGATGCTCAACAAATTCTATTGAAGGCAAGTTGCATTAATGTATTAATAAATGTAACAGATGAAGAACCTCTGAGAACATTATATCACTCAGTGTGATATCAACTCACTTGACACAGTTTAGGGATTCAACATGTAGAATTAAAGTATAATAGCAGGAGACAGTTTATAATAATAGAGTGCTTGATATGTGCCAGTACTTTCCTAATCCCTCTATATGTATTTCCCCACCTAAACCTCATAACTACTTTATGAGATCTGTACTGTCATCGGTCCTATTTTTCAAAAAAGTAAACTGAATCTCAGGAAGGTTAAGTAACTTACCCAATGTAACTCAGGTATTAATAGTTTATGATCTTTTCATTATTCACCCACTAAGCCATAAAACTAATAGTCTTAGTTTTTAGAAGAAATTTAGGAGAGATTGCCTTAGGCTGGGGTACTCAAAAAATACTTCATGCTAGAAAAAATAGAAAGAAGGTCAGCAAAGTGGCTTTTAATTTTTAATAAGTAAGAAAAGGGCACTCTAGGACAGTGTGGGGGAATTACCCAGTGCACAGAGAGAAAAATCACATGAGGAATGTATATTAGTTAGGGTCAGTAACACCAACAACTGTAACAAACAGACCCCAAAATTTCTGTGACTTAGTAAATCAATTTTTATTCGATAGAAGTCCAAAGAGTACATTTCTATGTATAGGGTTGCCATCAGACACCCAGACTCTTTTCATCTTATAACTTCACCACTTCCAACATTTGGGGTGTACCTTGGGATAATCTGCAACTTGCTGGAAGACAAGAGAAGAGAGAGGAAGGAAAAACATCCTAGATTATAGGTCAAACCCAGAAGTTTCTCCCTTCACCTTCACCCTTTATCCCCTTGCCTTAACTCAACACCATGGCTACATACAACTGCAAAGAATGCTTGGGAACATAATCCAGCAGTGTTCCTGGGAGGAATAGAAATATGGCAACCTCAATTCCAGCAAGCAAACCAGAACCACATTCACATGAGAAAGAAGCTCTTATTCCCTTCTTGTAGTTCAGTCTCAAGGTACTGTTTATCACTGACCATGATGGCAAGAGTTGAGTAAAAGGGTAGCAATCAAACATAATATTCACCCTGGTATTAGCAACCACCTACATACTGTTCCATACATGTCTACCTTCCTCCTGCAAAATGATCTCATTTGGGAAAATGTGACTTATTTCAGCAATATAATGACCATGCAAAAATTGCCTAGCCAGGAGAACCTGGCACAAAACTTAAGGGGGAAAATTAAAGAAAAAGGAAAGGTAATGGGTACAGAAACTCAACCACAAGAAAGAATATTATATTTAGGTTTATGAAAGGAGAGGAAAATGGAAGAGCTAAAATTTACTCATACATATCTATAATAAATATAGAGCACAGAAGAGTGAACATGCCTAAACATGGGTTGATTTTTCTTTTGTTGGTTTGTTGTTGTTGTTGTTGTTTTTGTTTGGTTTGGTTTTGGGCTTTTTGGTTTTTGCAGTGCTAGGGGATGGAATGGAACCCAGGGCTTTGTGTGTGCTATGCTAGTCATGTGCTCTACCACTGAGCTACATCCCTATCCCCAAAAATAGTTTATCAAGAGATGAGTAGGAAACATTAGGAATGAAGAAAACAAGAAAGGAAAGACAATATTCACCCATCACCATAAAAATAGGGTAATGAGAGTCCCTAATGTAATTATGATTGATAAAGATAAATAAATTAGTGTTTGATGAAAAATATTGCTCAGATAGGGAAAAAAGCTCTCTTCTTTACCCTCTGTACCATCACCCATCTCTAAGGAATGCCTTAGGACATTTCAATAAACTTGAAAAAGATAATAGCACTAAATCTGGAAGGCCAGAACTGATAAAAGACCTCATCTCTTCCCTTCCCATTCATTCTTCCACAATGTGGCTTCTCTCCCCACCATACCTCTAAAACAACTCTGGTAAATGTCATTTAGCAACCTCCATCTTTTTTATAATTGATTTTTATTCATGCATTATAATTATGAATAATAGTGGGATTAATTCTGTTTATGTGCATAACATAATCTTGTCAATTTAATTCCCCAGTATGTCCACTTTCCCTCCCCTCTTCCCTCATCCTGATCCCCTTCCTCTACTAGTCTCTTTTCTAATTTCACGAGGTCCCCATTTTTTCCCTTTTTCTCTCTAGCTTCTGCATATCAGGAAAAAACATGACCCTTGACTTTCTGAGCCTAGCTTATTTTATAAAATGCTCTGAAGATCCATCCATTTTCCTGTAAATGGCATAATTTCATTTTTCCTTATGGCTCAATAAAACTCCATTGTGTGTGCATCATTTTCTTTATCCATTCATCTGTTGATGGACACCTATCCTGGTTCCATAACTTGGCTATTGTGAATTGTACTGCTATAAACATGGTACGAATTTATTGTTATACTATACATACTTTAATTCTTTTGACTAAATTCTAAGGAATGGTATAGTTGGGTCATATGGTGGTTCCATTCTTCATTTGTTGAGGAACCTCCAAACTGATTCCCATTGTGTTTCTACTAATTCACAATTCCACAACAGTGAACAAGTGTTCCTTTTTCCCATCTTACCCAGCATTTATTATTATTTATATTCTTGATGGCTGCCATTCTAACTGGAGATGTTTAGTGTAATTTTTTTAAATTTTCATTTCTCTGATTGCCAAAGATGTTGAACATGTTTTCATATATTTGTTGACCATCTTTATTTCTTCTTTTGAGAAATGCCTGTTCATTTGACCATTTATTGAATGAGTTACTTGGGTTTGGGGTATTAAGTTTTTTTAGTTCTTTATATATTCTGGATATTAGTCCTCTGTCGGAAGAGTAGCTGGCAAAGATTTTCTCCCATTTTCTGGGCTCTCCCTTTATGCTCTCAATTGTTTCCTTTGCTATGCATAAGCTTTTTAATTCAATGTCATCCCATTTATTAATTCTTGGTATTAGTTCATGAGCTTTAGTGGCCCCATTTAGGAAGTCCTTGCCTGTGCCAATATGTTGGAGCATTGACCCTATGTTCTCTTCTAGCTATTACAAAGTCTTTAGTCTAATTCCTAGGTCTATGATCCACTTTGAGTTGAATTTTGTACAAGGTGAGATAGGAATCTAGTTTTTTTCTTCTACATATGGATATCCAGTTATCCCAGCACCATTTGTCAAAAAGTCTGTCTTTTCTCCTCCATAGGTTCTGGGTACCTTTGTCAAGGATCAGATGTCTGTATCAGTATGGGTTTGGCTCTGGTCTTCTATTCCACTGAGCAACCTCTATCTTGACAAACTCAATGGTCACCTCTGTGTCATTACACTTATTGTCCTCTCAGCTATACTCAACAAAATTGCTCTCTCTTTCTCTTCATCTTGAAATAATTTCTTATCTTGGTTTCAGTGGCATCATATTTTTCCTAGCTGGTTTCCCCTTCTCCAACTCATCTCCAAGTATTTGTAAGCCCCAGAGTTTTCTTCTTTGTCTTACCTTGATGGGCTAATTCATTAATACAGCTTAATGTACCATCGACCTTCTAGTGACTCCCAAGCTATATCTTTTGCTGAAATGGCATCTCCTCTTGGTAGTCTGTTGTCTAAAAGGTCCTCTAAATTCCTGATGAAAATGGAAACAAAACTCAAAATTCTCTCCTTCCACTAAACTCATTTCTGTATGTATTTTTCTCATCTTAATATATAACACCAGCAGTCACCTAGTTGGTTAAACCAAACCTTACTCTCCATCACCCCACAACAAACTTGAGGGCAAGTCCTTTTAACTCTACCTCAAAAGAATACCCAAACTGGATCAGTGTCTCTATTGACACTGACTCTCCCTGGCCCATAACATCATCACCTCTCACCATTAGTATCTCCTACCAGGTCTACCTATTTCCACCCTTTACCCTTTCCAAGCTGTCAGAGTCCTCTTTAGACAATAAGTTAGACAATGTTATTACCTGGTTTAAAACTATCTCCTGAATTCCCATTATTCTCAAAAACAAAACAATTCAAACTCCTAGGTATCACTCTAAAGTGTCTACCTCCTTAAGTTTATGTCATAAAACTCTACCCTGCCTTACCATGCTCCAGCCACACTAGCCTCTTTCTATTCCTCAAACCAATTCCTGATCTCTTCTAAACTAGCTTTTATTGCATTCTATCTTGTTAATCTGTTTATTTCACCTTTAGTACTTAGAGCAACCTTAATTATCCCATTCACATATTAATTTCCTTGTTGCTTGCCTTTTTCACTAGTCTACAAGGTACATAAAGGCAGAAGCTCTGTCTGGGTTGCTTACTAAAACTTTAGTACTGGCACTAACAGTTTACTGAGATGATCCTCAATAAATATTTTTAAATAATTTTAAGCAGCAATTTGGAGACAATAAGAATAAAGGAAACATGATTTCTTTGCCACCCAAATCTTGCACCAGTACTGCCTTTGGGTCAGGTTTTGAAATCTGCTGAGATCTTTCTTATGAGAGAAAACAACACAACAGAACTCTGAACTATTTGCAGGCAAGTGAAAGCCTAAATACAGCCATTATGGTATAGAGGAGGGAACATTGAGCATCAGGAAAAAGTTAAAAGAAACATAAAATTGTTGATATGTGCCATCGGGGCTCCACGAGGGTGAAGGATGAAAATTACAAAGTAAAAGTTTTAGAACCACCAACCTTGGCTTTCACTTCTCAGCCCACAATAACCACCAAAGTGCAGTCATTCTATTTCCAGGGTTCTATTTCTAGGCTGTAAGAATGGAGCAAATTTTAGAGTATTACAGACTTTCACAGAAAAAAGAAAAGATTACCTAAAAATATTTTCACCTTTGCCAAGAACTGCTTCCAAACACAAACCCTAGCTTGTCACACCTGCCCCATTTCCCCTTTTCCCCTTCTTTGCTACTACCTACCCCCTCATTGCACCACATACATCTGGTACCATAAGAATTAGCTAGCATGTCCCAAGTAATTTGAGCTCTTCAAACAGAAAGTGTTCCAGAAATAAAGTAAGGTGCTAAATAGTTATAAGTCGTTTCCACCAGAATTATTGTTGAGATTTTTCTATTTTTCTATTTTTAAGTTTTCACCCTTATGTTTTGCAGAAGATAACGCCAAAACATGTGATATTTCACCATATGAAGAGTTCTCAAATAAAGGACACAAAGCTAGTATTATCTGGAGTCATAATTTCTATTTTCTCATGAAAATGCACCAGCCTAAAAGAAAAACAAAATCTTTTTCTCTATCCAAAGATTCTGACAAGCTGGATTCAAACTTTCTACAGTATACATGTTTTAGGTATTAGATTTAAATTCATATTCAGCTAAGATTTCCTGAATACTTAACTGTGTACCAGGTATAGTGGCACATGCTTTCACACTTAATTTTATTTATCTTCATAACTGCCCTCTGAGAAGGGTATTATTGCACAATTTTAGAGATAAAAAATTTTGAAAATTAGAGTTAAAGTAACTTGACCATGTTTTATAAAAACCATGGCCATTTTTATGCACTTGTGGCATACAATAGGCAGAATAACCCCCTCCCCAAAATGTCCCTAAAACCTGTGACCCTTCATGGTAAAAGTAGCTTTGCAAATGTAGAACTAATGGAGGATTAGCCTGGATTATCCAGGTGATCCCAATGTAATGATAAGGACCCTTATATGAAAGATGGGAAACAGGAGATGTGATGACAGAAGCAAAGGTGGGAACAATAAAATACTGGAAGGAAGGACAAAAGTTAAGGAATGCCGGAAGCTAGAAGCTGGGAAAAGCGAGGAAACAGATTCTCCCCCAAGAGCCTCCAGAAGGAATGCACCCCTGCTAACACCTTGATTTTACAACATCAAGACCCATTGTGAACTTCTGATGTCCAGAATTATTAGAATGATAAATTTCTGTTGTTTGAAGCCACCAAGTTTGTGGTAATTTTTTACAGCATCAATAATAAGCTAGGACACCATATATCCTTTTAACATCCATATCTGTTCTTGTATCTAACAGGACCATAGCCTCTAAGTGTCCTGTTCACTTCCACATCTTCAGCATCTATGGCAGTTGTTGAAGATAATTCAAACCCTACAATAACCCCAACAGGAATCCAAATCATATTGACATTCATTTTCTTGGCAAGAGAAGGAAATTAATTTTTTATTACTTGGATCAAATAAGTTGTTTTCTTTAATCACCTATGTGACTATTTCTACCACCATTTGTAACATCTTTGATTTGAAAAAAAACATCAGATGATTTAGTTGGGATTAGAAACTGATAGGCTGAGTGATGTTAACAGAACCTTCTCAAAATTCTTCAGGTTCCATTCTTGGTTAGGAATCCTACTTGCTTGGTTTATCTTCCCCTCACTCTAGAACTGTCTTTATAGAACAATACTTTAACACTAAACATTGGTTTTCACTAAAGGCCAAGGAAAAAATAAATCATAAGTCTTACTTTTTATTTTTTAGTTGTTGATGTATCTTTACTCTTTATTTATTATGTGTGGTGCTGAGGATCAAACCCAGTGCCTCACACATGCTAGGCAAGTGCTTAGCCACTGAGCCACAACCTCAGCCCCAAGAAGTCTTACTTTTTTAACACAACATGTAAAAAAACTTTTTCTATTACTGCCCCCCAAAAAATCCCCTTAACATAAGAAACCAAAAGACAAATTTCTCTCAGGTCTACCCTTAAAGATATTGGTTTTTTTTCCCCCTCTGGAGAAACTGAAGTGGCTCTAATTAGAAAATTTAAATGATAAAGTCTATTGAGTTTCTCTTTTTTCCTAGCCACCAGGAGGCACAGAGCTAAATTTGCTATGTGAAATCTATGGCTAATTATGGCAAGGGATTCTTGCTAAAGTGTTTCTCCTTTTGTTATTTCAAAATTTCTTTTTTTGTCATTATTTATATTACCTAGCCTTCCTCAAACTATTTGTGAAGGGTGGAAGAATCTAAATGAATCAGTAAATAATCTATTGAACCACATTCTAACTTCAATATTTATTACTATCCAGATGAACATCCAAGTTTTTCAAAGAGCAGTGTTGCTCATATGCCATGAAACAATGAAATAGTAAATCCCCCAGACAGTTGCAGGCTGGAGAGGTGAGGAGGGCACACATTTAATAACAACATCCTGAAGATAAGCACAGAGAAAATGACACCTACACAGTAGGAAAGACTTTTTCAGGTAACATTCAACCTACAAGATGTCCATTTCCTGCTATAAACTAGAATGGGCTAAAAATATTTGTGAGAAACTGTGGAGATCTAATAAGAACAAATGGCTTGAAACAAAGGAATAAAATTAAGAGCTCTATACTTTAAAAGTTTGAACAATTCAGAAAGAGGCTGAGAGGTCTCCAGAGATAATATCCGACCTTGTTTTAGTCATACACAATCTGTGACGTCATTAGACATAAGAGACAGTGAAAGATAGTAATTAACAAATACATAGAAGAAGACAACCACCCAGACAAGGAAAAAGCCTGACACACTTCAGTTGGTCATCTCTAGGTAAGACCTTCACCAACTCCTGAAACAAGACAGTCTGGGAGATAACCTCAAAACCAAACCATGCTTATGGTTGTACATGTTTTTATAGCTCAACTCATTTCAGTCCAAGAAACATTTATTTGATACTTCTCTGGTGCTAAATACTGTATCATTCAACTGGAAATAAGAAGATGGGTATTATATGGTCTGAGTCAGAAAAGAATTCACATTCTAGTGAGGAAAATAAACATAAACAAATAATTATAAGGTGGCATGAGAGTCTCAACAACAATAGTATTATGAAATACAAAGGCTAAAGACAAAAGGAAGTTGAAGGAAAGAGATAAAATACAACATGAATTGCAAAGGAATAGACAATGTTTGAATAATAGAATGGACAGAGAGAACTCCAGGTAGAGGACAAGATACAGGAAAATTCATGGAAGCATGAAGTTGTACATGTGGTTCTGGAAAAAAAATTATAAAATCAAGGTAGGAATGGGGAGTGGGTAGAAACCAGGAAATCTTAAAGGTTTCTTATGAGAGAAGCGGCATGATCAAGTTTTTACTTTTAAAATTCCCTCTGGGTCAATAGCTGACTAGCTTGTTTCAGACCAATAATCCTGCTGAGAATGGATTAAGGAAAGCCAGGGGAAAATATTTTTTTAAAAAATAAAGAAACCTTAGCTTGAATGAATCACAGAACTACCAAGGTAGTGAGAATTTGAAGATTCAAGATCCAAAAGAAGATGGAAGCCAAGAGCCTTAGGACAGGCATTTGGGAATATCTGTACCATTGGGGTGATTGTCAGTCACAAAAGTGAAAGCAGCCACTAAGAGGCAGAAAAGTTAAACATAATACAGCATAAAGGGACCAAATATGGAGTTCAGACTGCCAGGGAAAAGGGGCCTTGGTAAATAACCCATGCTGACAGTCAAGACTACAAAGGGGCACAATCTAGGAGGAAGGGAAAACTAAAAATAAAGCAGCCCTCAACAAAAAAGTAAAGCTCAGATTTAAGCCATCTCAATTCCTTATTGAATAAAGGTGATTATCCTCATGCCTAGTTGTCTAACAAATGCAAAACTAAATCCTTTCTGCAGAAAGTTTGCATTACATAGAGCATTGAAACATCTATAAAAAGTTTAATGCAAATATCTGGCACTCAATCAAAATGAGCAGGCATATAGGAAATAAGATGTAACTGAAATTCAAGATTTTTGAAAAGACAATAGAAAAGGTATCTGCAGAAAGTCCAGAGAATGGAATTAATAGACATAGACTTTTAAATGGCTGTGAAAACACATTCAAAAAATTAAATCACAAGTGGAAAATTTTTGCCTATAATAGGAAACTATAGAAAAGAAACTGATACACTTCTGGTTCTGGGTAAGATGGAATCAGTGCATTCCACCCCGTCTTTCCACTTAATGCAGCTATTAAATTTGTACAGGATATACTCAGCAGCTATGTGAGGACTCTGAAAAGTAAATTCTAGGAGATGGATGGGGAAAGAAAACCAGATTCCAAAAGTACCACTGACTCAGCAGTGAATTCTTCTGGGGTTTTTGTTGTTGTTGCTTGTTTGTTTGTGTCTGGTTGTTTCTTTTATTTTTTTTTTTATTTTTTATTTATTTATTTAGGTCCTGTGCTATGCCCTGATGTGGACTCAAGGCAACCTGAAAACAGGAATTGGGCACCCAGACATGGAGTAAGCTCTAGGAGAAGCCCTTTACTTCTGACTTAAGGGGAAAGAAATTCATAATACTGAGGATGAATAGAGAAATCTCCCATATTTCTTGTCTTCTCTATTGTCTCACTCTCCAGCCCCCCAGACAACACTGCTGTAATCTCAGAGCAGCAGAAATACCATCAGGGGCCACAGACACTTATTCAATATAAAGTCTCAAAATCCAAAAGTTTGTTATTTAAAACACTAAAAGTAATATATAAACCCTTACTAAGACCAATCAAGAAAAAAAGAACATGGATACCTGATAGAATTAACTAAAAGTAAAATATCAGTACAGATCCTATAGCCTTTGGAGTTATAATAAGAAAATATAATAGCTTTTTACCCATAAATTTTAAAGGGACCAGTATAATCATTTTTGTTGGTTCTTTTAGTTATACATAATAGTAGAATACATTTCCAGGATAGTCTTGATAGCTGCTGTGGCAGTTCTCTGCCTGGGCCCCTGAGGCTCTCCAGGGCATCCTCTGAAGTCTAAGTGGAGATAATCCTGTCCCTATAGCTCTTGTACTCTGCATACCTGCAGGTTGACAGCACCAAGGTTTATCCTTTGTGCCTCCTGGTGGGGCAACCTGAACTGTTCCCAGGCCTACTTGAGCCACACCTGAGGCACCAGTGGGCACTGCATTGGACTGTGTGGAGCAGAAACTTGAGGCAGCACTGGACAGAGAGCTTCAGGGCCCCATGGACACCCTAGGCTCTTCTCTTGAATCCAATCTGACCTCAACATTTTGACACTCTGCCACCAATATTTCCAAATGCCTTTGGGCCCTTTCTTCTATTGTCTTAATGAATAGTATCTAGCTTTCTTCTACCCATACTAGTCTCCTTATCGGGCATTTATTTGGTCACAACCCTGAATTTCTCTCTGGAACACAACTTTTCTTTCTTTACAGTACGACCAGGCTGAGAATTTTCCCATCTCTGTTAAGTTCTGTTTCTCTTTTAATTATGAATTCCACCTTAAATTCGTTAGTTTTTTCATACATTTTACAATAAGCCCTAAGAGAAGCCATGCTGTACCCTCAACACTGCCTAGATATTTTTTCCACCAAATATCCTAGTTCACCACTCTTGGGTTCTGCATTCCCTGAAATGCTAATATATAGACACAATTCTTGCCACTTTATAACAAGGACAGTTTTCCTCCAGTTCCCAGTACTTTGTTCCTCTCTGTCTGGGACCTCATCAGAATAGTCTTTACATACATTTTTTTCAACTAACATTCTGTTCCTAACCACTTTTCTCTCAGAAGATTTAGCCTCTCTCCACAGCTCTCTTTTCCTGAGCCCTCACCAGAATTGTCCTTAATGTTCCATTCACAGCAATATAGGCTTTTTCTATCATGAACCTCCAAACTTTTCCAGACTTTACCCATTAAGCAGTCAAAGGCACGTATACATTTTTAGGTATTTGTTATAGCAACACCTTACTTCCTGGTATCAATTTCTGTCTCAATCCATTTGCACTACCATTACAAACTACCTGAGATGTTGTTTGCACAGAACATAAACTTACTTCTCATAGTTCTGGAGTCTGGGAATCTAAGATCAAGCTGCCAGCAAATTCATATCTGATAAGAGCTCTTCTCTGCTTTCAGGATTATACCTTCTTGCTGCATCCTCATAAGGCAGAAGGACAGTAGGACAAATGAGGCCAAATTACTCCCTCAAACCCTTTTATAAGGGCACTGATCACATTTGTGAAGGCTGAGGGTTCATGATTTAATCATTTTCCAAAAGGCCTCACCTCTTAATATATCACATTGGGTATTAGATTCCAATATATGAACTTTAGAGGAACATGCCGCAGTCTGGCTGGGCACAATTCAGGAGCCACTTGTCAAAAGAAACCAACTTTATTTTTAGAACCACACACCACACCACACAGCTCCTCAGGAAAACCTTCAGAGCCCAACTGCCACCACCGGCTT
>NW_026000249.1:9985822-10000687 GCF_001458135.2 Marmota marmota marmota | reverse complement strand
AAATAGTTTTTCCTCAGATGTGAGCGGTTTTTCTTCCGTCTCACTCATCTCCAGGGACAGGCAACTTAAAACAAAAGTGAAGCAAAACAAAAGAAGAATCTTAAAATGGCTATGCATCCTCTCGCCCTGCCCTCAGGGGCGAGCAGTTTACCTTATCACTTACCCTCAGTCCCTGCGAGCCACCAAATGCCGCAGTCTGGCTGGGCACAGTTCAGGAGCCACTTGTCAAAAGAAACGAACTTTATTTTTAGAACCACACACGCCAAACAAAACAGCTCCTCAGGAAAAACCTTCAGAGCCGAACTGCCACCACTGGCTTCCCACAAGCCTCTCAATCTCCCCCACTCTTCCTGCTCTTGAGGCCGATTGGCTGGGTCGCGTGGGCAGAGCCAAAAAAAGTCCCCCAATTAGCAGCTCCATAGTCTGAAAGGGCGGGGAAACAGCCCAATGAGCATCACCGCAGAGGAGCAAATCAGCTAGAAGTTGCTGGGGCCGCTGTGAGCCAATCATCAGCTGGCAGTCTGAAAGTTTGCTGGGGCCCCTTCGGCTGTGGCTCTCAACAGGAACATATATATTCAAACTATAGCACCTTAAAAGGACTTTTAATTGTAAATAGTAAATGTTAATTGCACAAATAGGTTTCACTACAATATTTACATACATACACATATGGTGCCTTGATCATGTCCCCCTTCCCTTCTGACCTCTCTTGTCCTCTCCTCCCTCTCTCTCACCCAATCCTATTCCCTTCCCCTCCCTTGATAGTCCCTCCTCTACTTTCAGGTCACCTTTTTTCCTTTTTAAAAAATTGTTTTCCACATATGAGAGAAAACACACAATACTTGTCTTTCTGTGTCTGGCTTATTTCACTTAACTCATAGCCCCAAACTTCCCTCTTAGTACTGTCTTTGCTGTATTTCACAGGTTACAGTATGTTTGGTTCCCATTTTTCATTTGATTCTAGGAAATTTTAAACTCCCCCCCCCCAATTTCCTCAATGACTCACTGATCATTCAATAGTGTATTGTTCAATTTCCATGTGTTTGTATAATTTCTACAGTTTCTCTTGTTGAATTCTAGCTTCATTCCATTGTAAGTCAATAAAATACAAAGTATTTTATATTTTAATTTTTTAAAAATGTGATAAGATTTGCTTTATGGTTTAATATATTATAAATATATGCTGATTAAAAAATGTGTAATCTGTAGCTATTGGATGGAAAATTCTGTAAATGTCTGTTGAGTCCATTTGATCCATAGTATAATTCAACTGGTATTTTTTTTTCTGGGTAATCTATATATTGTTGAGGATTAGGTATTGAAACCACCAGAGCTTCTCTTCACATCTTCTTGAGCTGTGCACCTCTTGATCAGAGCAAAGGCAGAGGGTTATTCACTCCCCTTCTTTCCTGTGGTGACTAGCAGCAGTGATTTGTGGTTGGATTCAGTTGAAATACCTCCCAGCTGGAATGAACTAGGACAGAATGCAGAGATCCCCAGATAAAGACTCTTTCTGGAGCTCTTTGGACTGTACACTCTGAGATGAGGGTAGTCCCTGAAACCACAGCATGTCAGAGAGCTAGGGCAAAATGTGGAACTTCCCCAAACTTCTCTCCACTGATTTTTGTGCTACACATTTATGGAAGCAGGATGGTAGTAACATGGGCTCTGCATCAAGATCCTGAAGAGAGGCTGTGAAGTCCCAAAAATTTATGCTAGAGGTGATGGTGGCAGATTCTGTGAGATTAGCAGCCCACAATTCTGGTGTTTCCAGCTTCTGATGCAACTGGTCACCCCCTCAGTGAGCCTGCTGAACTACTGATTTCAAAAGGAAGTACATTCCTTCCCCCCCTGTCTTATCTCCTACCACATACAACTCTCAGTGAGTTTTTGTCAGAGCCCCCCAACCCAAGGAGTTAAACTGAATCTTTGAGGCTACCACCTGCTGAGCTGCAGGATGCTAAAGACAGAAAAAAATGCAGGGGTATTTGACTCCCAGAGCAGTCAGACAATAGTGCCCTTCCCAGATGGTTCCCAGTTATGGCACTGTAAGAATAGGAAATGCAGATATTTTCCAGAGTCCTCTCACCATGCAAAGACCAGGTCCATTGACTACTCAGACTGTATTTATTCAGTGATGCTGAATCCTATGCCAGTGATGCTCATTGGGATTCTCACTCTTTCACCTCTACTCCCCACTTCCACAGGACACTGCCAAGGAGCATTCCTCTGGACCTCTGTGTGATCAGTGCTTGGGCACTCTGTTTCACCTACTATACCACTATCCTAAATGTTTGGGTCTCTCCAAGTCTCTATCTATCCAGTCTTGAATGAACTCCAGAATTCTCCCACAGTCACCCATGTCAATAGGCAGCTACACTCCAGTTGTATTGATTCTATCTCATGGAGATGCAGGTGAGTGTTGAGTACCTCTAATCTGACATCTTGAATCTCACAACGACTTTTTTAAAGAGAAAAATCACAGGCTAATCTCTCCTATAGATAAATGCAACAATTCCAATTAAAATTAAAACAAACTAAATCAACAACACAAAAAGATACTATATGATGGAAAGTTGGATTTATTCCAGGAGTGAAAGGTTGTAATAATTTTCAAAAAAATCAAACTATAGAATTTATCAAATTAACAAAGAGGGAAAAGAAGTATATGAGGATATACAAAGAAAGCATTTGATAAGATGTAAACTTCCTACTTGATTTAAAAGACAAAACAAACCTTAGCAAACAAGGAAGGAAAGAAACCCTGATTAATCCTCTTAATGCATCTCAAAAATCTTGCAAAAATATCATTCTTTGTCATGAAATATTCAACTTCCTCTAAGAACAGAAATAAGACAAAGTTGTCTGCTGTTATTGCTTCTATTCAACTTTGTATTCAGCAGTGGAAAAAGCAAGAAAAATATAAAAGGAAGATCGAAAAGGAAGTGAAAAAAGTTTATTTAATTGCAGGCAATATGATCCCGTATCTAGAACAATCCAAAAGTATCTACAAGCAAAAAATGTTAGATTTAATAACTGAATTTAGTAAGTCAATGAATATAAGTTTAATATATAATAATTAATATTATTTCCAGCAAACACCAAGGGATAAGAAAACAATTTTTTTAAAAAAATATACACAATAGCATTAAATGACTAGAAATAATAATGAATATGCAAGACTTCTACATAGGAAACGATGATTTTTTTTCCAGATAAATTAAAGGATATTTTAAAAAGTGGGAAAATCAATCAAGGATTGTAAGATTTGGTATTATAAAAACATCAGTCTCTCCCAAAATTGACATATAGTTCAATACAATGCCTTTTCAATTTCTAGCAGGAGTTTTTGTAAAAATTGAAAAGCAAATTCCAAAATTTTATAGAAATTTAAAAGGGCTATGAATATCCAAGACAATGTTGAGGGAGAAGAAAATGAAAAACATACTAACATACATCAAGATGTATAATAAAGTTATAGTAATTATGACAGTGTGCTATGGGCATACATATTAACAAAAACAATATAATAATAGACCACACATCTTCAGTTATGACAAAATTGTGTGAAGAGCATCATGGACAGAACAGTCTTTTTGGAAATCATTCTAGGTCAACAGAATATACAAATTAGGAAAGGAAAGTAGGAATGGGAGGGAGGAAATGAAGGAAGGAAAGGAGGAATGATGAGAGAAAGGGAAAGAGGAATGTGACCTTTACTTCACACTGAAATCAAGTTGTCTTAGTCCATTTTTGTTTCTAGAACAGAATACCGGAGACTGGGTGATTTATAAAGACTAGAAGTTTATGTAACTAATGGTTCTGAAGGATAGTAGTTCAGCACAGAGTAGGCACATCTGGAGAGAGGTCCTCATGCTGTGTCATGATATGGCAGAAGAAAAGCAGGAGGGTACACAAGAACCTACAGAAGAGACAAAACACAAGAGGCAGACTCACTTTATGACAAACAAGAACTGGGAGTGTGAGAACTCACTTATTCTCACAAGAAGTAACCCAGTTCTAGGAGAGTAGCGTTAATGAGCCTAACATCTCTTAAAGGCCCCATCTCCCAATACTACCACAAGGGCAGTCAAATTTCAACCCTAGTTGTGGAAGGGACAAACCACTTTCAAACCAAAGCATGAGTCAATTTCGGGAGAATTAAAATTTTACTGATTGAAGGTAAAATAATAAACCTTCTAGGAGATAACACAGAAATATATTTTCATAACATAGGACTATGCAAAATTTTCTTAACCAAAAAAACCCCACTACCCATAAGTTAGACTACATTAAAATTAACAACTTGTACATCATTAAGAATGAAAAGAAATCCCCATACCAGTATAAAATATTTTTCAACATATATAAATGGTAAAACATGGATACCCACAGTATATTTTTAAAAGAAAAAGAAAAAAAAGGAAAGAGAAGAAAGAATGGAAGAGACTTCTACATATCCATAAGGAAAAGGCAATATGAAGGAAAATAGGCCAAAAACATTGAATAAGCATTTCAAAAAGTAGATATCAAAATAATTAATGAACATAGAAATATTCCCAATTAAATTAGCCACCAGAAAATTTGAAACCACAATGTATTGCAAGTACTCACCCAATAAAAGAGCTAACATTTAAAATATTAACAATATCCAATAATGACAATAATGTAGAACAACTGGAACTCATTTACTGCTGATGGGAATGTAAATTGTTACTACAACTTTGGGAAACTGGTATCTGCTAAAAAGTACGCAATCTCTGTAACCCAGAAATCTCACTCTTAGGTACATAACCAATAGAAATAAACGTATATGTGCGCCAAAATACATGTCGAGAATATTTTAAAAGCCATACACATAGAAAAAAAGAGTGAAAGGGTGGTTACAAGAGCTGAGAAGAGGATGAGCTAGGAAGAGAATGGGGAGTAATTGGTCAAAGGGTACAAATTTAGTTAGACAGCAGGGTGACTATAGTCAATAATAATGTATATTACAAAATTGCTAAAAGAATACATCTCAAATTTCTGACCTCAAAAAATGGTGAGGTGATGGATATGCTAATTAACTTGATTTAATAATTCCACTTTGTATACATATGTCAAAAGACCAAATTACACTCCATAAATGTTTACAATCATGACTTATCAATTAAAAACAATATTAATTTTTTAAAAGAATATTTATGGCAGCACAATTTTTAATAACCAAGAATTAAAAATAACCCAAATACTCATCAATGTTATAAGGACAAATAATTGTGGCACATTCTTTATAGCAATAAAAAATTCATGAACTACATTCAAACACAGTGAGATAAATGAATCTCACGGACATAATGTCAAATGAAAGAAACCAGACACAAAAGAATATGTATTGTTTGATTCTATTCACATAAAGTTAAAAACCAGGCAAAATTAATCTATGATTTCAAAATTAGAATACTGGTTACCTTGGCAAGAGAAGTAAGTGACTGGAAGCATCATAAGGCTCCCATCTAGGGTGTTGGTAAAGTTTTATTTCTTGATGTAGTTGATGACTGCACACGGATCTATTTACTCTTAAAATTCACTGAGCCATGTACTTATGATTTGTTCTCTTTTCTAAGTGTTATATTTTAATTAAAAGTGAACTTTTAAAATCTACATTCATAAGCACAGTAGCAATAAGATTGAAATAATAAAGTTCAGAAAATTTTTCAAATTTGAAAAAGTATGAGAAGTGTCAATATTATCATTTAATGCATAAATAAATCAGTTTTATGCATTTTTGCTTTCTTTTCTTTATTGATTTATGAATTTAATTTCAATTCAAGTACTAAAGCAATTTAAAGATAGCTTACTGTTCTCAAATTTGCACCCAGAATGTTAAGCATGAGGGCATATTAAAAACCCAGAAATAGTATATCTGTCTAAACGTGTTGAAGTTCTGAGTTTAAGGCAATTTTTTAGAAGCCAAGTTTAAGATATTTTAAAAAGCTATTTCAACAACCCTGAGTTTGAAATTTAGATTAGGAGTGTTGAAGCACAGAATTGAAAAGTAAATAATAAATCTTTCAGACTTCTGATTCAAGATAATTGAGTGAACACAGGCATTTACCTCTTCTTCTTATAAAAACCTTTGAAGAAGAAATATCAAAATAATCATTCCACAGTCTACTGGGAGTCTGTGATGGGTGTCAGCAATAGACCCAAAAAGAAAGAAATATTTGGTAGCTATAAATTCAATCAAATCAGGCTGACAGTGATGCCCAAAAGAGCTAAGCAGACTAGAAAATACAGACTCTTTACAGTACCAGCAAAACCATAGATCTCTCATGGATATTTTCCTCAGGAGAAGCTCGGCATAGCCACAAAATTAGAGGCAGTGGAGCTGAGAAATTGGCAGTGGACATTCCACTAAGGACATTAAAGGGTATGGATTGAGTTCATTATATGTGTTAGTGGAATGCTATGTTAGTGGCATGTTTCACTGTTGTTCTATCAAGGCTCAGCTCTTAGTGTTTTATTTTCTTATTCATTTAGTCTCATTGCCCACACCCATTCACAAACCCTCCTGAATTTTTCTCCACCCAACACTATGTTTTCAAGAGAGCCATGAGGCTGTGTAAAACTAGTCAGACACTTATAATGACTATAGAGTATTCCAGAATTGCACCTTTAACATTTTACATAGTCCATGCAAAGTGCTGCACATCCAGACTCCCCCTACTCCCCTCCACACACTACTACAAATAATTCTGTGATGAGTATCTTTGAACATGGTCACCTTACAGATCTCTCTGAGAATGTCTTAGGGATGCCCCACCCAAAGTGCAATTGTTGGGTTATATTATATGTGGATTGTTCATTTGGCTGAAAGTCACCAGATTCTTCACTAGAATGGTCAAAAGATTCTACACCCCACCCTTCCTCAAACAACATATAATCGGTTCCTATTCCCCCACAGGCTTGGTGTGATTCACTTTTCTAATGTTTACAAACCTAACAGGTGAAAAATGATATTCCTTGTTTTAGTTTGCATTTCTCTAGTTACTAAGGACTAAACCATGTCTTAATATACCTGAGATAGTCTTTTGCTATCCTCCTCTGTAAATTGCTACTTTGTTTCCTTTTGCCTGTATTTCTTCAAGGGTATCCTCTTTTTCTATCTGACTCTTGACTTTGTCCATATTTTCTTCATTGAACTGAAGACTCTTATTTTTATGCAATCAAATTTGGGGGGTGGTGTTTGTTTTATAGTTGTTGTTTTTTTTTTTTTTTCTTGTTGTTTGTTTTTGCTTTGGAGCTCTAAGATGACCCATCCTCCTTGGTCACCAAAAAAAAAAAAAAAAAAACAACTTGGGCATTGGGTATTACCTTCTATTAACTTTATAGTCTTTCACATTTACTTCTTTTTTTAATATTTATTTTTTGTGTAGATGGACACAACACAATGCCTTTATTATTATGTGGTGCTGAGGATGGAACCCGGGACCCACCCATGTTAGGCGAGTGCTCTACCACTGAGCCACAAACCCAGCCCCTCACATTTACTTCTTAATTGCATCTGGAGTACACTTTTGAACATGATATTAAGTAGAGTTCCAGTTTTATTTTTCTTCATTTTTCTTTTTCTTCTTCACTTGATATTTCTTCATTCTTCATCTGCTAAAAATTCAGCCTTTTCCCATTGATTTCTAGTGCCAGTTTCAGCATATTAAATTCCCTTATATACAAGGTCAGTCTGTGAGTCCTCTGCTTTGTTCTGTTGGTCTAGTTTTTCCTGCATCAGTAACACACATATTTTTCTTACAATGGCATTATAGTAAACCTTATTATATAAATGGATCATTCTTCTCCCTTTTGAAAATTGATTTAGTTATTTGCAGACTTTATTCTTCCATATTCATTTTATTTTTATTTATTATTTTAAGAGTCAGGGTCTCACTATGTTGCAAAAATTAGCCCTACACTCCTGGGCTCAAGTGTCATTCTTATCTCAGACTCCTGAATAGCTGGGACTACAGGCTGAAGCCACCATACCCAACTCTATTATTAACTTTTTTTTTCCTGCAGTGCTAGGGATCCATATTATTTTTAAAGTAAAGTTATTGTCTCAAAAACTCCAAATTGTTTCTGTATTTTGAATAAATTTTACTATTAATGAATATAAATATCATTTTACATCATACAGAAACCATACAGTTTTTGTTAAAACTATTCATCTCTACTGAAAGAAGTGATAGACAATAGTCAAAATAAAGTGAAGAGAAAGGAATGTATCCATTTATTTGGATCTTCTTTTCTGCCTTTAATAGAGCTTTAATTTTTTTCCTTAAAGGTGTTATATATTTTGATTATGTAATTCCTAGGCACAGTGGAACAGGAATCAGCAGTGAAATTTTTCAGAAAAGACCAAATAGCAAATATTTCAGGCCTTGTAGGCCATATAATTTCTCTAGAAACTATTCAGTTGTGCCATTATTTCATGAAAGTTGCCATAGACAACACATAACAGGTGTGTCTGTGCTCTAGTAAAGTTTATTTACAAAAGCAGGTAGTTGGGTGCTCAGTGGTAGAGTGCTTGCCTAGCATGTGTGAGGCACTGGGTTTGATTCTCAATACCACATGAATAAATAAATAAAGGTCCATCAACAACTAAAAATAAAAAATAAAAAGCAGGTGGTTGGCTGGATTAGACCATAGACCATAGTTTGTCAACCCCAGCTTAAGAAGAGTTTTTATTTTATGTTGTGTTGTTTTTTATTTTTAGCTTGTGTTTTGCTATTATAACTAATATCTTTTAAAAAATTGTAGGCAGCTGTTGCTAGTGTATAAAAATGAATACTATTGATTTCCTAAGTTGATATTGTGTTTGGTAATCTTATTTCTTGATTGTATTGGTTTTTCCAGATAGATATTTATACTCCCTACATATAATGATAGTTTTATCACTTAAATTCCAATTTTTATAATCTTATTTGGTTTTTCTTTCTTATAACTTCATCTGGGAGTCCCAATACTATGTTCAACAGTAGCTGTGATGGAGGCATCTTTGCCTTCTTCCTGGTCTTCAAAGTTTCTCCAAATTTTCTCAGTAAATACAAAGTATGCTTTGGGGATTTGGTATAGAACCTTTATCACAGTAAGGAAAATTCTTTTCATTCCTAGTTTGTGAAGACTTACACCATAAAAAAAGATTTTGAATTATTAAATGCATTTTCTGCATCAACTGAGAGAATAATAATATTATTTTGCCCCATTAGGATTCTAGCATCTATATTCAAAAGTTAGATAGGCTGGCAAATAATTTTTCTTTTATTTTCTTTAATCCTGTGTAGCACAATATTTGTTGAAAACTCACTATTGTGCCTAACTTTTCTTTTTTTAATTGATTTTATTTTTTTTTTTAAATATACAACTATTGTGCCTAATTTTTATGTTCCTGCATTGAACAGTTCATTGCTTCTGTTCCTGCATTGAATGTTCATTTTTGGAAACCAGAGTTCATTAGCCTCATAATATGCAATGGATACATTTTCTACCTTTGAGATCAACTTATCTAAGATACAAATCAACCATTTATTTAAGAATTGGTTAAAAATATATTTAACAACATTTGATCCTAGAAAGGGAAAAGGGGTTTTAAATTACTATAAAATTTTAGTGCTTCCTATTCTTTTTCACCAAATTCTTTTTATTGAGGTAAGATTGATTTTTATTTTTATTTTTTAAGTTATGGAATATTTGTTTTGTTATTATTTATTCTAATTTGTTATATATAATGGCAGAATGCAATTCGTTTCATATTACACATATAGAGCACAATTTCTGAAGTCACTGTACACAAAGTATTTTCACACCATTCATGTCTTCATACATGTACTTAGGGTAATGATGTCTTCACTCATTTTTTAAATCCAATTGTTCTTGTTGGGTTCTATAAGTTCCTTATAAATTCTGGATACTCATCCTTCATCAGATTTATGATTTGCAAATATTATTTTTACATTCAGTGTGATTCATTTTTTAGTCTGTTGATAGAGTCCTTGGATGCACAAAATTTTTAATTTTGATAAAATTTAATTTATTTATTCATTTGTTGCCTGTGCTCAGTGTTATATCTAAGAAATCACTACCAAATCCAATGTCACAAAGCTTTGGCCCTATATTTTCTTAAGAGATTCTTCTAAGTGCTCTACCACTATGTCACATCCCACATCTCTCTCTGTTTCGATACATCCTTTATAACAGCATTGAACTTGAACCAGTGGGAGAAAAGAAGCTGAAACCACAGTGTTTCCAGCTGAAGGTGGATAAATACAGGCTTTTTGCCTGATGTAGTTGATGGAGCTTCAGAAATACAGTCTTCAATCTTGACTGCCAAGTGATCTTCTGTCAATGGCAGTCCTCAGTTTATCTCCAGCTCTTTAGGCACTAGGCACTATTTGCAGGCAAATCAAAACAAAATGAGTGTTCTTGATATTTCAAGGATGAATACATTTAAATTATTCTTTGAAATTTGTTCTTATTGGTATACTATTGATAACATTTTTTAAGAGGAAAAAGCAATTTAAGCAAAGATTTTGGTATCAGTCTTTTTCTGAGTATAGCATTTACATTAATCTAAAGTGAAGAAATGGTCCAGAGGCATGTCTTAAAAGGCTAGATAGGAGCCTGGTGCCATTTGGTGCTAGGCCCCACTGAAAAATTTACTGCCAGTTCAGAGCCAGAGCTGAGGCTCTGAGTGATGAAAGTGGCAGGTGAAGGTTGTAGCCTGGAGGATTCCTGTGCTCCATGCACGTGTGCAGTGAGCAGCATCCAGAGTCATGGAGGGTTTTGTTTTCTTTTATCACTTATATAAGAAGATATTCCAGAGTGACCAAACCAAACCAAGTATTTTTTTTTAATTTTTCAATAGATTTTGTAAAAATAAATGACAGTGGAATGCATTACAATTCCTATTACACATATAGAGCACAATTTTTCCTATCTCTGGTTGTATATAAAGTATGTTCACACCTATTCATATCTTCATACATGTACTTTAAACAATGATGTCCATCACATTCCACCTTCCTTGATAACCCCCTGCCCCCACCTTTGCCCTCCTACCCATCTTCCCTATCTAGAGTTCCTCTACTCCTCCTATGTTTCCCCTCCCTAGCCAACTATGAATGAATTCAGCAAAGTAGCAGGATATAAAATCAACACCCATAAACCAAAGGCATTTCTGTATATCAGTGACAAATCCTCTGAGAGGGAAATGAGGAAAACTACCCCATTTACAATAGCCTCAAAAAGAATAAATAAGTAAAATACTTGGGAATCAACAAAAGAGGTGAAAGTTCTATACAATGAAAACTACAGATCCCTAAATAAAGAAATCAAAGAAGACCTTAGAATATGGAACGATCTACCTTGATCTTGGATAGGTAGAATTTATATTATCAAAATGACCATATTACCAAAAGCACTATTCAGATTTAATGCAATTCTGATCAAAATCCCAATGACATTCCTCATAGAAATAGAAAAGGCAATCATGAAATTCATCTGGAAAAATAAGATACCCAGAATAGCTAAAGCAATCCTTAGCAGGAAGAGTGAAGCAGGTGCAATCACTATAACAGACCTCAAACTAGACTACAGAGCAGTAGTAACAAAAACAGCATGGTATTGGCACCAAAAAAGACTGGTAGATCAATGGTACAGAATAGAGGACACAGAGACTAACACTCAAAATTACAATTATCTTATATTAGACAAAGTTGCCAAAAACATGCATTAGAGAAAAGATAGCCTCTTCAACAAATGGTGCTGGGAAAACTGGAAATCCATATGCAACAAAATGAAATTGAACCCCTATGTCTCACCATTCACTCAACTCAAAGTAGATCAAGGACCTAGGAATTAAACCATACACTCTGCATCTAATAGAAGAAAAAGTAGGCCCTAATCTTCATCATATGGGATTAGGCCCAAACTTCCTTAATAAGACTTCTATAGCACAAGAATTAAAATCAAGAATCAATAAATAGGATGGATTCCAACTAAAAAGTTTCTTCTCAGCAAAAGAAATAATCTGTGAGGTGAATAGAGAGCCTACATCTTTGGAGCAATTTGTTACGTCTCACACATCAGATAGTGCACTAATCTCTAGGGTACATAAAGACCTCAAAAAGCTAAACACCAAAAAATCAAATAACCCAGTCAATAAATGGGCCAAAGACCTGAGCAGACACTTCTCAGAAGAGGATATACAGTCAATCAACAAATATATGAAAGAATGTTCATCTTCTCTATGAATTAGAGAAATGTAAATCAAAACTACTCTAAGATTTCATCTCACTCTAGTCAGAATGGCAGATATTAAGAATACAAACAATAAGTGTTGGCAAGGATATGGGGGAAAAGGCACACTCATACATCGCTGGTGGGACTGCAAATTGGTGCAGCCAATATGGAAAGCATTATGGAGATTCCTTGGAAAACTGGGAATGGAACCACCATTTGACCCAGCTATCCCACTCCTCAGTCTATACTCAAAGGACTTAAAAACAGCATACTACAGGGACACAGCCACATCAGTGTTTATAGCAACACAATTCATAGTAGCTAAACTATGGAACCAACCTAGATGCCCTTCAGTAGATGAATAGATTTAAAAAATGTGGCATATATACACAATGAAATATTTCTCAGGAATAAAAGAGAATAAAATCATGGCATTTGAAGGTAAATGGATGGCATTGGAGAAGATAATGCTAAGTGAAGTTAGCCAATTCCCCCCCCCAAAAAAAAGCCAAATGTTTCTCTGATATAAGATTGATTTAAAAAAACATTTTGCATGTTTAAGGTGTGTAACATGATGTTTGAGATGCAGGTATATTGAGAAATTATTTCCTCATCAAGCTAATTAACCTACCCACTACCTCACATGTTGGTTTTTTTAGAGAACACTTAAGTTCTATTCTCTTAGCCAACTTCAAGTATACAAGACAGTATTATTAATTATAGTCACCATGCTGTTCATTAGAGTTCCAGATTTATCCACTCTGAATAGCTGAAAGTTTGTGCCATTTGCAATAAAATAAATGAACCTGGAGGGTATTATGCCAAGTGAAATGAGCCAGGCACAATAAGACAAATACTGTGTGATCTCACTTATATGTAGAACTAAAAACTTTGATAGCAGCAAAGAGTAGGATCATGTTTGTCAGGGGCTGAGTGCAGTGGAAATGAGATGGTGGTCAAAGTGTACAAACTTTTTCACCAACTTAAGTGAATTTTTCCATTTAAAGCAAAATTTTCCAGAATATAATCTAATCATATTGCTTTTCAATTTTAATTGCTTGGAGTTATCCATTATTCTCTTTTATTATTTTTAGTCTCTATTTTATCTGTAGGTTTAAAACTTCTTGAATTAATAGTGTAGCTCATTTAATTTCAACATTTCTTGTTTCGTGATAAATGCATTGATAGCTCTAAATTTCCCTGTGAGGACATTGCTCTGTGTCCCACAAAATTTGATGAGCAGTATTTTCATTGTGATTTGCTTGAATTTCATTTTAATGCCTCACTATTTACCAAAGGAGTTTTTAATATTATTATTCAGTTTCCAGTCTCAAGGAATATTCTTTTATTTTATGTTCTAATTTTATTTCATTATGGTAGGATAATATAGTTATTCAATATTGATACTTTCAAATTTATTGCAGCTTCCTTTCTGGCCTATTACATTGTCATTTTTTTTAAATGAACTCAAAAAGAGTGTGTTGAATTTAATTAAAATCTAATGGATGAAAAAAATACAATAGCTGAATATTATTCATTTGAATATTCAGACCTATGCTTGTTTATGATTGCTTGATCTATCACTTTTAGAAATGGTTGTGTTTACATATCTAAATAATTGTTGAAAAATTATTAAATAAAATTAAATATAAATAATAAAATAGATTAATTTAATAAAATTTATTATTGAAAATTTGTTTTACCCATAATACTGTGTGTACATGCTTTACATATTTGGGGATTATATTGATAGATGTATACATATTCATAATTCTTTTGATTCTATTGTAACTGTTCCTTGGATAAAAAGACTTTTTTATCCCTTGTGAGACCTTTGTTTAATTCCATTTTTTGTCAGATATTAAGACTGCTGCTCCAGATTCTGTTGGTCCATATACTTAGAACATCTTTTTATCCTTTTTTATTTTCAGCTTTTTTGTACCCTTACATTTTATTTAATTTTTAATTGAAATTCAATTGAATTTTATTTAATCTTATTTTAAGTCATTTCAATTTATCTGGCTTTTAATAATGAGATTATAAGGAAAGGTGGAGGCAGATCTTATGAAAATCAAAGGGCAATCAGTAGGGGAAAGGAACCTATATATAACAACAAATTCCATCAGTATATATAACTATAATGCACCAATTTATTAAATGTGAGAAAAAAGAAAAAAATCACATTTAAAAAATTTGTCAAAGATTTGGGGATATTATAATAGGATGTCAGGTAAAGATGCAGAATATACAACTACTATGTCCATAAAGCAAATTCTGTGAAAACAACTAAGGAGAAAAATGTACTAGTGATTTTAAAAAATGAGATTAGAACATTTACATTTATTGAAGTTACTCTTTTTTTATTATTATTATTGGTACCAGGGATTGAACTCAGGGGCACATAACCACTGAGCCACATCCCTAGCCCTTTTTTTTTTTAATTTTAAGTTGCTTAGGGACTCGCTAAATTGCTAAGGCTGGCTTTGAACTTGTGATTCTCCTGCCTCAGCCTCCAGAGCTACTGGGATTACAGGTGTGTGCACCTGGTTAACATATCCATTTTTCAAAGCAGGAAAAAAAAAAAAAAAA
>NW_026000249.1:9854109-9984235 GCF_001458135.2 Marmota marmota marmota | reverse complement strand
TCCCTCCCTCTCTCCCTCTCTACCCCCCCACCCCTCCAGCCCTGGAGATCCAGAGAGAATTCATCCATGGTGCAGTAAGTTAACAAGGTAGTCAACCAAAGTTCAGAGCAAGTTTTCCCGCCCCCAGCTGGCAGTCAGCCACTTCATTCTGCCAGCATTCAAAAGTTGGCTTCTCAGAAAATCTATTCCAAAGCTGGCACTTTACCTCAAGAGAATTTAGTCAAAGCATTTGGCACATCAGATTGTCTAAAACACAAGGTTAAGAGCTCAAAATAGCCACCCTATTCCAAGACTGTCTTAAATTAAGAAACATAATTATTAAAAGATTCTGCTACAATTGGACATGAAAACCATACCCTTCCATGCAGTAGCTAGGCAAGACTGCTTTTCCTCCTGATAAATGAACAAATATTTAATGAGCATGCATACTGTTCCTCTACTGTGGGAATACAAAGAAAAACAAGACACAGTCATCCCCGTCAAAGAGCTTAAAATTTAATTAGAGAAACAAGATATAAACACATAAAAACAAAACCATTTACAAAATTAGAATACAAGGTTTGGATTGCAGCAGCATTAATAACTCCATATGCTCAATGTCTAGCATGTGGAGTATGGAAAAGTTACCTGTGCTCCCCTTAAAAGTGTTTCTGAAGTCTGATATACATACAGAAAAGTGTGCATATCATAACCATATAGCTCAATGAATTTTCATAAACTGAACACATCCAAGTAACCAATACCCAGATCAAGAATAAGAACAACAAACCAGGTGCAATGGCATATGCCTATAATCCTGCACCTCTGGAGGCTGAGGCAGAAAGATTGCCAAGTTCAAGGCCAGCCTCAGCAACTTTGCGAAGGCCTAAGCAACTTAGTAAGAACCTGTCTCAAAATAAAAAATAAAAAGGACCAAGTATGAGGCTCAGTGGGTGTCACTAGCTTCACTCTCCAGTACCAAAAATTAAAAATAACAAGAAAAGAACATCAGCAGCATCCCCAAAGCCCCTCCTTTTTACTCTTCAAGTCACTAGTGTTCTCTGAAGGTATCCCTTATCCTGACTTGTATCATTATAGATTTGTCCTGTTTTTCCTACTCTATATAAGTAGAATCATGCAGTGTGTGTTCTTCTTGTGTCTAGCTTATTTGGTTTCAACATTATCTTTAAGAGATTTATCCATATTGTCATGGAGAATTGTAGTTCATTGCCATTGCTGTGTAATATTCCATTGTGAAAATATTGCAAAATGCATTTTTCCATTCCAGGATTGATGTACCTCTGGGTATGATTCCAGAAAAAATCTATATTTGTTTATAGTTTTTTATAAAGTATATAAAGTTGCCATGAACATTCAAGTTTGTGACTTGTGATGAATATGTGTATGCCTTTCTGTTGGGAACATCACTGCAGGCAGGATTGCTAGGTCACAGGCATGGGCTAAGCTTTAGCAAATACTGCCAAACCAATTTCCAAAGTAGTTGTGACATTTGATCCTGCTACAAAGCAGCATATGTGCATTCCTGCTACCTCATATCCTTGACAGAATTCAGCATTTTCCACAGGACAACCTTTTGACAACACTCTGATAGAGGATAGTATGAATTTGAGCAAACTAACAGGGATTCAGGGCACAGTCCACAGGTGGCTATGGGATTTCTTCTCTCAAAGAGAGTATCCTAGGATTGTGACATCTCCAGCATGACCCCAGAAGTCTTAAGCAAATAAATAAATAGACCAATATATAAGCCTATATCCTTTAACATAAAAAGAGACAAAATAACAGAGGCATGAACTCCTCCTGGGTAAGGCCAATTGTATCAAGGAAAGATATAGGGTTTAATCTATCAATCAGACACATAGTTTCTTAATATGTACCACCCCCAGTTGTAAACCCTTTACAGATATTAACTCATTTAATTTTTGTAACAATATATTAGATAAAATATTGTTTTCATTTGACAGGTGAGAAAACCGAGGCACAGGGAAATTGAATAATTTACCCAATATTATAGGGCTCATAAGTAGCAAAGCAGAAACTCCAAACAAGCCTACTGGCTCCATGCTGTGCTCTTGACCTCACATTAAGCTGTATTTCTTCTTCTGGAATTCTCATATTCTGAGTAACTACCCTTCTCAACCAATTTATTGCATTTCTTTATATAATCCCCTTGATACACCAAAAGGTATGTTTATTTCATAGGTTCAAATCTAAAGCAACTTTTTAGTTTTCCAAAGAGAAGTTTCCCCTCCTCCCAAATTGGAGGCAATTTAAATACATAAATTGTTAGAGCCATAGATTAAGTAGTCAAATGCCTACTTATAATATCTTACTTCTAAATTTTTACACGTATGTATAATAGCATAAATTATATTATGATGTTAAATGGGTTTTTTACCAAATTCATAGATCAGGAAATAAGTTATTCATCTTGAATGGGTTTATGTAGCTATGCATCAGTGTTTTCATTGTCACTATAATTATTTTTGACATCGTCATCTTCAATTCATTCTGAGCTAACTGACATGCAGCATCTTTTGATTTCCTATATGATGAGAGCATTGGGAAGTTTATCTCAAAAGTACCCCCTTGCAGAGCTTTTTTAAAATTTATTTATCCCAGAAGTATTATAATTACTTCTTTAATGGTCTATCTTAATATACTTCTCAGTAACACAAAATCTTTAATGGCTAAAAGATTTGTTTAATAACAATCTCAAATCATTGCTATGGAGTCATGACCACAGTTATAATTACTAAATTTATGTTATATTTCTTTGCTTACATTTTAAGTAATCTGTCAGGAAACCTGTATAAATGTCCCAAATTAATATTGTTCTAATGTTCCTCCCAAATAGTACTTTATCTTTCACACTAAAGTAGTTCAGGTTTTATACAGACTTAAATAGAGGGCAGCAATTCCTATTTTTCTAAGGAGCAATCATGGAGGGAGGGAAGGGACTTCATTTCCTATGTAGTACACACATGTTGTTTGTTCTCTTGGTCTACTCAGAATTAGCTCTCCCTGTCTAAATCAGAATCCACAATGTTACCAAATCTTATTTTTTATTAACTTTTTGTTCAAACTTAACTTCATCCTCCTCTGCTATACTTAACCCAACCTCCTCCTCCATCCACAAATCTGACCCCTGGGTCTTTGGCTCTTTGCACAGAGGGATTTCTTGGTTTTAAAGTCATTGGTCAGAAGCCAAGAAAATAATAAACATAACAGTGAAGGGTGATACTAAAATCAACAAGGGAAGCAACTTATCAAGTTCAAACTGTGTTAGGCATCAGGCCATGTCCTTTAATCCTCATAACAATTATTCTCTAGGTTATTATCTTCGTTTTACAGATAAAAAACTAAAGCTCAGAGCAGTTAAATATGTCACCCAAGGCCATGGAGCTATTAAATTGTATGTATTAACCAGACCTGTCAGAATCCAAAGCTCACATTCTAAACCCTATCATCTCCTACTGTCACATATTTAGACTGCATAACTTTAATGATAACATATTAGATTCATTGAATAAATGTAAGTATGCAAAATACATCACAGATTCAAACACAAAGAATGGGGGATAATTTCGCACAGAGAAAGTCCCCAACACTTTGGTAATTCTGTAGCCAGTTGGATACAACCAGATTTCCAATGCCCAGATATCTTGAATAGACCCAAAATTAACAGGTTTCTCCTTAGCAGTGAGAGTCCCATGCTGGGCCAAAGATAGGTATGGAAAATTCACATCCAATGTGGAAGTCATGTGTGCATTAATGGTTAAGCACCACATAGAGCTTTTGGGAGCTTCTGTTCAAAGAGCCAAGATCTACTGAAATAGCATTTGGAGAACTTACAAATAATATAAAGGAGAGAAATTAGAGCAACAGTAACCCTCTAAATCTGTTGGTTTGTCTTCATCACAACTCCCAAGATACAGAAAAGAAAGGCTAAAGGGCATTTGGTGTTGTAGTAAATAGCACAGCCTTGGAGTTAAAAAGAAACAGGTTAATACCTGGTTCCACTAATAGTTATATGGCACTGAATAGGACACTTTTTCCAATCTGAAAGATGGGAATAATAATAACAACACTGCAATCATTTCTAATTCATAAGGTTTCTGTAAGGAAGACACTAGACTATGGCTGTAAAATATTTAGTACAAGTTAGCATGTGGGAATCACTTAATAAATGATTATTATTACTATTTTTTTGTTGTGATGAGTATTTCCTTCTATATTGCAAGCATTTTGAGCCCAACATTAAGTGACTTGAGTGGTTCCTCCTTGTGGAGGGGCATGCAGCTGGGGCAATGACAGGGCACAGCATCTACCTCTTTTCTCCATACTCCCTGTCTCTGAGTTTGTTTTGCCACACAGTAACACTGTGCTCAACCCACTCAATGCCAAAATTCACATCAACATCTGAAATAACATCTTCAAGATGAAAGGAAAAACAGATAAAAGGATGCCAGGATGTCTCAATTCAAGCCATGAGAAATGTAGCTAAATGTGTTATTCTTCTCATCCCATGTGAACACAAGTGCCTTGTACCTGACACATAGTAGCTCGGTAACTAGTATACTAGGGAAAAAAATCTCAATTGAATACCTAATCATCTTGAAAGATGCTAGACCTATGTTTGCCAATTATTTTTATTATAGAAAGTTTTAAATGAATAAAAGTAGAAAAAAAGATTACCATGTACCCATCACCCAGTTTTAAAAAGCAGTTGACTCATATACCCCTACTCATTTCCCCACTCCTTTTAGATTTCTCCCCCCAACCCACTTTGGTACTAGGAGTGCTTAACCATTGAGCCACATCCTCACCCCTTTTTTATACTTTATTTTGAGACAGGGTCTCACTGAGTTACTGAGTCTGGCCTTGAACTCATTATTCCTCCTGCCTCAGCCTCCCAAGCTGCTGGGATTACAGGCATGTACCACCATGCCCATCTTAGGTTATTCTGAAAGAAATTGCAGATATCATTTGATCCTGAAGCATTTCAATATGTGACTCTAAACAATGATTCTTTTGCCAAAACATAACCATAAATGGCATTATTCCTACTAAAAATTAATGGTCCTCAATATTATTAACTATACAGTCAGTATTTAAATCTCCCAAACTGATATTTTTTATAGTTTGTTTTAGAATCAAAATAAGGTCCATGCTTTGCAATTACTTGATATGTCATTTAAGACTCTTACAATCTTCAGCTTCTAATTCTTCTGTTCTCCTCACCTCCTCATTTTATTGAAGAAGGCAAGTTTTGCCTTTAGACTTTGGATACTCTGAATTTTGCTATGTGCATCTGTATTATATAAACACATTCCTCCATCCCATAAAAATTCATCTTTAAATCCAGAGGCTTGATTAGAATCTGATATGCTGTTTTGACAAGACAACTTCATAGATGGCATTTTGTAATTCTGTCAGGATGCATATAATGTCTGCTCACCTTTCTTTTTCAGATAGCCATTGGTGATCATTGCCTAGATTCAATTTTTAAGACAAGATTTTACTGTGGTTTATCTCAATAATTTTTAGAAAATAGATTTGATTGGGAACTAGACATCTAGGATTGGGATCTAGCCTCTAGCAAAGAGATGATCTCTCATGTTTCTTTCTGCCTCCAGTGCAGAGAGCCTGGTACCTGTGACATCACAGCCATTCCAGACGGTCAGTCAAATCAAATTGGAAAACCATCATTTGCTTAAATGCACCCTTTTATCCAAAGAAATGCACACTTTCTTCTCTCATCACTAGCTCTTACAATGCCAAGGACTTCATCACTACCCCTAACACCTAGGCTTCCTGTTCCTTTTAATTTAGCAAATTCTCCTTGTTCATAAAAGAAAATGCTATACCTGAAATTGAAAGGCTGAAAAGCTAACATTTGTTTTAATACTTCCATCCCATCTGCTTAAATTTCCTCATTAAGTCTTCAGGTAAAACTTTCCCATTGGCATTACCAGGGCAGTGCATACAAATTATGTCCCTGCTTATAGAATTGAGCATTAAGGGCATGGTTATATTTTCTTCCCCTCTATGAAGAGGAAAAACTAAATTTGCTTCACATAAAAAGAGACACCTTTGGATACTCCTGTGATACTTTTGAAGCAATTTATTGGAACAGTACCTTGCAGGACTTGTTGCCCTGGGAGTTCTTGATCCTGTTTTGTCATACCAGCCTCTCTCTGGATCAATAGGATCAAAATAGCATTTAGCAGAGGTCAACAAAGAAGCCGGGTTTAGACCAAGAAATGATCCTGTTTGGTGGTTTCTAGTTTTAGATCAGCTATAATTCTTCACCATCAAAGTCCTCTGAGAAGATTTTTCAGCTCCACTTCCTCCCTTTCTCCCATCTTTCCCATCTTCCCCATCCTCAGTCTCCTGCAACCCTGTTTCTCTACCCACCTCTGTCCACCAACTGTTGATTCTTACCAACATGTCCACCACATGAACTTTTCCTCACTTATCTCACCTGATACTTTCATAGTTTTAGTACTGCTCACAGTTCCTTGCTCTTGAAACCTTCTTCTCAACATCTGAAGTGAGACACTCTGACTCTCCTTCCACCTCTCAGACTACTTCTCATTCTTATTTGCTACTTTCTCTTCCGTCATCAGCCTTTCAAATAATGGATTTCTCAATCATTTTGGCCACTAACCTTCTTTTCTTACTCTCTTTCCCAATAATTTCATTACTAAATTTTTGGAAGAGTGTACCTTACTTCCTCTGCTCTTGTCTCTGCAGTTATTTGTAGGATAACTGCAAATGAATGGCCAAGGAGCATGCAGCCAAATCAAATTTTTAACCTGTCCCACTCTATGCTCGCCCCTCTATCACTGCCCTCCACAAACTTGTGGAAAACTGGAGTCCCACTCCCCCAGTTACCTTATCCCCTTTCACTCCCATTCCCCACACTCAGCTGGTCATCAATTCTTCCAAATTAGTGCTCTAGGGGCCTCTCAAAGGCATTCCCTCTTCCCTTTTGGCTCTATTCTTTACCTAATTTCTATCCTGTCCTCCATGCACCTAAGCCATCATGAAAACCTCCCAACCTGGCTTCAGTCTCTTCCTCTCCAAAGCTGCCATTCATACTGCTACCAGAGCTATTCATATCTTCCTAAAGCACACAGTAGGTAACATGAATGAACTCCTGAAAGACCTCCAAGACACCCGCATCCAAAGCCCTTTACAACACAACCTATTTTCCCCTTCTAGCCCCATAAGTCAGAGTAAAGAGTGTCTGGGGGTCTGAGTAGTAGAAGAAATTTGAAGCATGAGCTTCTGTAGTAGGAGAGTAAGAAACACAGGCCCAAGCAGGGAAGTGACAGAAGTAAAAGCAATGAAGTTGAAAACATTATTTCATTAAGGGAAAATGAAGCAGAATTCTATATGCTAATGGGCAAAGAAGAGAGATGTTTCAATCAATAGGATAGAGAAGATCATTAGTAAGAATCTTAAGACAAAAATCCAACATGAATTTAATAACAGGGCTATGTTCACTTCCATGTATATTACCTATCCCTGCTTCTCCAAACTTAATATTCTACAGCAGACCCAACAAAATGCTCCCAAGTTGGCTAAGTGTTCTTACTTCTATTTTAGGCTTTCAATCCCAATTGTTAACAATTCCATTAAATATAAACTTCCTCTCAGAGCTACTTAGAAATGTGTTACATAAATGCTGCATATTTCTCCTCTTACTTCTTCCCTAGCATTTCTCCAGCTTCTAAAAATAATACTTCAGATGCTGGCTTTGTTCACTGTGCTAGCTCCCACTTGCACACCTATCATGTTCAGAGCGCAACTGGGACAGATCACTTTCACTGGCATTTCGTTTTTGTGTCTCCATTTCTTCCTGCTCATATAGCATTTTTTTTAAATGAAGCTTAATGCTCTGAGGAAATAATATTCTGCCACAGGAATGAAAAGACCACGGATGATCATTTTTCTCTTCTGATTTCCATTGTAGCCCCAGAAGACATCTTTTATGGCCAATAGAAGAAGTCTTCTATACACATTTACAAGGGCAAATAAGAACAATAATAATCAGTGATTGCCAATGTTTACTCGAAAACTGAAACTTAAATTGAACCAGACACTATACCAGGCACCTTACAAGCAGAATCATATTCAGTTGTTACATTATTCTAATGACTAAGTATCATTACACACATCATTTTTAAATACACAAATTGAATCTTAGAGAAGTTAAAAAAAAAAAAAAACTTGGCCCTAAGGTGTAAAGCTGATAAGTGGCAGTGCCCAATTTCAGACCTAGATCTTCATAGTGCCATAACTTATTTTCTGTATGCAGAAAAAAAAGTTAGCTTTGAAATAGAACCCTAATCCCAGTCTCTTAGTTCAGATTATCCCAGAAGACCCAGTAGGGGAGATAAATGGTCCAGGAAAGTCAAGGAAACCAATAAAGGGAGCACAACCTCTAGGGAATTTGGGGAGACAGTGTAGAACATGCCTCAGAGTTAACCCAACTGATATGGAAGAAACTGAGCTGTTTCTCCACCCACTCCCATGCTAGTTATTGGTTGAGAGCTGCTGTGTTGCAGGGGAGGGCATTAAATTTGTCACACAAAGCTTGCCTAAGTGTGGACTGAGCATACTCCCCAGTCAGAAAAAGACCTCAGGGAGACTCACAGATGTTCACAGAAAGCAGCCTGTGGCAAGCTGAGGTGACCAAGCCATCTTTATATATACATAGGCCTGGAAAACTTAAAGAGGAAATCCCCATGCCTTGGGCACACATATTTAATTAAGCTACTTCACATTATGCCCTCTGGACTCAGCTTAACTGATTGGTATGGTATTGGTATTGCCTTCCACCATTTTTCTCCTCAATAATTCTATGTGTCCATACACATGTGCATGTTGCTGGGGACTGAACTCAGGGCCTTGAACATACTAAGCTACAACTGAGCTATAATCCCAAGGAAAATTCTCTTTTCTGTCTCCAACTGAGTAATAAAAAACTTTAAAAGAGACTCAGGAATGATCAAAGGGCTTCTACCCAGACATGGTAGAATCCCTGCCTCATCCTGCCACCATTGGGCACCAGAATTTTCTACTCATCAGGAACCCCTACCGTGGGAACCTGTAACCCCAACAAAAGATTTATCATGCTGTCCCTATGGTAGGCAAAGACAATAGATTCCAACACTCCCCAAATTCCAATTTTTGGAGACCAAAATGAGATCATTTTCCAAAACAGGATACTGTCTTTTAAAAATCCTCCTTAAATTTCAAGATTTTGCAAATTCTATGTTCCTAAGTTAATAAACTTTAACCAAGAGAGCTACATATTGCATAGTTCTTAAGATTAAATAACTCTTTAATCAGTTGTACAGTTTGTATGTTTTAGTAGTAATAATAAACAATAGTATCAAAGAATTCCCATATAATGACAGCTCACTGTGTGTCTGGCCATCTAATTAGCTCATTATCTCTCACTATAACCCTAAAAGATTTTTTCAGTTTACAAATCAAAAACCCAGATGGTTAAATAATATATCCAAGGTCACACAGAAGAAAAAAAAGGCAGATCCGGGATCCAAACTTAAACCTGGTTTTTATTGTTGTTATTAGCATTCCATGCTCTGGGGCTAATGGCCATTCAAACACTAAAGAAATTACTGCAAACTAATGGGGCTTTCTTCTAATTTATGAAATATAGTATGCAAAGCTCTTTTAAATAATGCAATATCCTGCAAAATAACTGCTTTATTGTTGAGTGTGGAGAGGTCAAATTAATCTTGTCATCTACATTCATTCTTGAGAGAATGATTACTTGTTAGAATGGAAGAAATTTCAAGATCATCTGATCACCAACTTGCACAAATTGAGGCCCAGAGACGTTATGGATACTCAGCTAGCTAGTTACCAGCCAGCCAGGTAGACCCTGGTTTCCCCCACTTCAGATCTCTAGTTTGTCCATTCAGCCCACCAAATTGTGTGTTTTCATTCGAACTTCCCCCTTGGGCAACTGCAAATGGTCACAGTCTTTAGCACGGATGCAAATTTTGATCAGTCCCACTGCTCTGTCATTCTAACCGCTGTCAGAAATGTTTTTCTCACAGGCATTTAGGATGGTGCTATAATAACAGTTTTTTAATGTCTTTTCTCCGAAAGAAATAACAAGCCAAAGCTCCAGGCTTCTGCTTCATCATTATATAATACTTGTCTGGGATTGCAAATCACTTGCAGAAGGACAAAGCTCGGGGGAGGAAGGGGTGGGTGTGAATCTTTTGTGATTTCTTGAGTAACGTGAGGCGATTTGTCATTTTAGAGAAGCTGGAGCCCATGCTCCCAGATCCATACCCGATCAGGCTGGTTTTATTAGCTTGAAAATTTGCAGTTTTTGAGGCTAACCCTGAATGGGGGTAAAACACGAGGGTAGCAGACAGACCCGTTTTTCTCTCGTCCCTGCTACCCAAGTAAGAACACAGGCTAATAATAAATCAAAGTTCTAGAACTTGAATTTGAACTGAAAATACCTCTGAATAAAAACTATTTCATCATCCTACAAATAAGAAGGGAAAGCGATCAGCCAAGGCAGGGAACAGACGCATTTTCTGTAAATGCGCTGCCCTCTGTTGGTGAATTTAAGTAACGACTGGCTCTCGGGAGAAGTAAACAAAATTACCATACCAAAAAGAATTTTTTATAGGCGGGGAGAAGATCTATAGAGAACTCATTAATGTTCAACTTTATAGTCATAAGTTGGTGGTTATGGAAGACCCACTGAGATTTGCATTAGTTCTCATAGAGGTTTGCACGAGAGAAATCAAAGCACTGTTTCTTAGGGAGCTCTCAAAATGCCTCGTTGCTGGGCATATTTATAGAAAAGTAAAAATAAAGCAATTCCGAAGGGCAGCATGGTAAAGATTTTGGCTCTTTATGTTAAACTATTTCCAAAATAGTCAAAAGCAGTGTGCAGTCCCCTCAATTTGGGAAGATGGATGAAAGAAATTCCAAAGCACATAGATACGTTTTCAGTGTTTTAACTAAAAATATGGTGTGTGTGTGTGTGTGTGTGTGTGTGTGTTTCTGTGTGTGTGTGTCTAATAGAGTATAATAAGCTATGCCTTCCGTGGCAAATCCTCCATTGATGAGTCTTGCCTTTCTACTTTTTGCCTCCTTGTAAAAGCCCAGCCATGTGCTGCGTATCTTTACTTAAGAATTTAGATTGAAAGGGCAGCAAGAGAAAGCCACTTCGTTTATTAGGTATTCTATGCAGCACTATTCCATTCCTTGGTTCCTGCTCACATTTGATAAGGAATGCATTCCAATGATCTATGGTTAGCTGCTAGTGGCAAGAGCATTTTCCCTCCTAATTCCCTGCTTTTCTTTTTCACTCTCCCTCACCCACACACCTCTAACTCAGACCACCTCAACTGCCGCTATTATTCATCCAGATCATTCCTCGCCTCTCTGTGCACCCACGTTTATTTCCTTAGCAAGTCTCAGTTTAACCTCTTGGTGTACAAGAAATACAAAATCAAATCAGCTGTCTGGTATAGCACTCACGGGGACTGTGCACAGGTTTTACAGTTCCCACCCTAGAACCAATCAAGCAGGAGCCCATCAGCAAACAGATTATATTACATAAGGCAGCTGTGAGGCCAATTCTGAGGCCAGGAAGGCAGATCACGTGGCAGTAGCTTCACCCACGTGCTGGAGAATTCTCCATCAGCCCCTTGTGAGAAGCAAACCCACATGTCTGTAGTTATGTCTACATTTTGTGCCAGCCAGGGGGGAGTCAGGTATAGAATAGACTCACCTAATACATTTGCGTAGTTCAAAATCTAGATACTTAGCAGAAGTCATGTTGCCCCAGGGGAATACAGAAACCTGCTTTGCTTCGTTGAATATTCCGTCAACTCTCCACTAAGGCTAGCAGTGTGTGGGTGGGTGTGGGGGTGGGGGCTTTAAGCTCATTTGTCCAGGGCAGCTGTGTTTAGTGACTAGGGTGAACTAAGCAGCCGTGGTCACAGGAGGGTAACCTAAATTCCGTCCTTCCTATTCCTTGGATGAGCTTTCTCACTTGGCTGCTCTGTGGGAAGAAAAGAGGGCATCCAGAGAAATTGAATTCAGCTGCGATAACCCGACTCCACACTGCTAAGGCTCTGACTACATTTAAAGAAGTCTAAATCGCAGATGGAAATTTGGTTTGAGCAATGAGCAGGCAAGTAAAGCCTCTCTCCACCTGGAAAGAAATTGTGGTAAGAAAAAAAGAGACTGGAATCAAAATCAGTTTTCATCCCACTGATTTGGTGTGATCTTAACTAGGTCATTGCACTTCGGTTCTGCTGTGCATTCAACTGATGCTCATTCCGCTTTCGGCAATGATAGCAATGATTGAGCATTGCTTTTTAAGTGGAAATTTCTTTTGCTACCAAGACATCACATGCTTATACTTAGTATGCAAGAAAACTCCTCTTACCTTTGAGATCAAAACTATATTATAATGGATCTTGTTGTTGTATTGTTAACATAGTATTGCATTGTAGAAAGGAAATAAGTAGAAATTTAAGAGGAACAAGGGGGGACAGGAGATAGAGAAGGGATGAAGAAAGGAAGGGAGGAGAGAAAACTGAAAGTGTCCAGGTATATTTAAGGACATTAAGATAAATAAGTCCCACCGAGTGTGAATTCATTTTCATAAGAAAAATGAAAGAGGGCGAGAGAGAATTAACATCTCCAGGGACTCAATGGAAGCTGAGGACTCAATGGAATCTTCCAGCTATGTACAGCCTCCTCCCCACTGGGAATCTTTGCTGATAACAATTTAATGTGAAGTGTCACTGATGGGAGGAGGTAAGAAAGGAGAAACATGTGAAGAAAGAAAAGTCTGAGGACCCCCAGAGGAGAAAAAGGGATCCCTTTTTCTCAAAGGAAAAACAAATTAATCCATTCTCTAGAAATTAAAAATGCCAAATACATATTTGAAGATGAGATATAAAAACTCCAAAAGACAGTAAACCCAGTAATTAAATAATTACCTATAAATATCCATAAATTACTCTGTCCCAAACAATATAACAATATAGGAAACCAACAATTCTTCATTAATTCTGAAAAAAGGTGTGTCATTCCCAGGGTTGTTATATAGCAGTCACGATTCACAGAGCTAAGGGTCTACATCTTTCCTATGGTGAGCCTTCAGAGATGCTTGTTACATAAGTGTGGGTGGGTGGCAGCTGGCTTTTCACTCAGTGAAAATATTTTCAGCATTTTTGACTAATAATTTCTAAAATCTGTAGCAAAGACTTTCCAAAACCTTAATTCTGAGTTGTGTTCAATATACAAAGTTCTGGACTTCTCCATGAGCTGCCTTTGTTGTAGCTGTTGCTATTGATGATGATGATATTTTGTTGGTGGTGACAATGAGGTTGTACAAATAAAGGAGACAAAAGAGGTAGATCTGTATATTGCAGCAGTTTCTGGAAAAAAAGTGATTTTATAAAAGGCTTTGCTTCCATCTAGTGGTTATTATGTAAAACTGCCTTATTCTGACAATTTATTTAACCAAGTTTTAAAATACCCCTACACTATGCAGAGAGCTACTGACCAAAATACTAATGCAACTATTTTAAAAATCTAGGAATACTAATATAATCCCTGACTCTGATAAGTTTTACAGTCTACAGGAGGAATAAGCTACTTAAATATTTTCAGCAAAAATATTATGTTGTAAACAAAACCATTAATAATAATGTGGTTATTCTTTATGTAATACCTACTATGTGCCAGACCATTGATCTAAGTAATTTACATGTTTTAACTCAAACAATGTTCTCATTTCCCCTATGAGGTACTATTTTAACCTTGTTTTACAGAAAAGGGAGACGAGTCTCAAAAAGGTTATGAAACTACTCTAGATCACAAAGTTAAGTGCTGAAGCCAGGATTTGAACCAGGCAAACTGGCTCAAGTCTGTTCTCTCACCACTCTACATTCATATCACAAATTAAATCAACAGAATATCTAGTAAGTGAATCAAACCATGACAATGAGAATGGAAGCAAGAATTCAGAGTAGGAGAGAGATGTAAAATATATTTGGGGGTAGAATTTATAGCACTTGGTGGACAGTTGGATGGGAAAAAAAGAAGAAAAAAGGTAGAATTACTAATCAAAATGGAAAGTGCTAATTAAGACAATGAATTTCAAAGTGGACATAATTGGAAGAGGAATGGATGAAGATAAATCTCTCATTTCTTAGAAACAGTGAAAAATAAACATTCAATTGAAAATATGAATATGGAGCTGGGCATGGTGGTATGCATCTGTAATCCCATCTACTTGGGATGCTGAAGCAGGAGGATTACAAGTTCAAGGTCAGCCTAGGAAACTTACCAAGACACTGTCTCCTAATAAAAAGGAAAAAGGACTGGAGATATGGCTTAATGGTAAAGCATCCCTGGTTCGATCTCCATTGCAAAAAAAAAAAAAAAATGAATATTGAGAAAAGGCCCATACACAATTACCACAACTCTTCCTTCATCTTGTGAATCATTGACTTGAAAAAGACATGAGAATATACACATCTGACGTGACTTTGTAAAACTTTTGAAGTTTTTGAAGTTGAAAATGTCTATTACAAGTTTTACCTACAAATAAATGTTCAAATGTTTTTCTAGAGAGTCCAGAAAAAGTGCTTAACGTGGGGCCCAATATGATATGTCCTCAGAGAATCTTTCATAGAATTTTATTAAAGCTGGAAGGATCTTGGAGTTCAAGTATTTTAACTATCCCATTTCACAAATAAAGGAAGTTATGTTAAGTCAAATTAATAGCCCTTCACAATGGTGCACCCTGATATTTGCAGCAACTTGGGAGGCTGAGGCAGGAGGATCCCAAGTTTGAGGCCAACCTCAGCAACTTAGCAAGACCCTGTTTCAAAATAAGGGGGTTGGGGTTTGGGGATGAAGCCCAATTGTAGGGTATTCCTGGCTTCAATCCCCAACACTGCAAAAAGAAAATAAATATTATTGAGCACTATACTGTAACAGGGAACTGAGATAGTCATTGTGTGAGATAAAATGAAATATAAGAGAGTTCTTGTTCTCATGAAATTTACAATTTAGTTGGGGAGATAACAATATAGTTTACAAAACAGTTGCTCCTCTGCTGCTTAGAATCTATCCTACATTTTTTTTTTCATCACAGTACCCTCAGTGATTTATATAATGCTGCCCCACACCATACGCAAGGTGACTCAGCCTGGTCAATAAAAGTAATAGCTCATTTCCAGGGTAACAATAATTGAGCTAGAGATGGACTCATGACATAGCCAGGCCAATATAATTAAGTAAGCATCAGCTCAGGATTTGTGTGTGTATTCTGTTTGTTTGTTACCTTTTCTAATTTTTTAAAGTTACCTGCATACCTGAATTTATTCTTCTTTAAACTTGAAGCTCAATATCAGATGGTGGTTGTTCTGTATCTCTTTCAAATCCAACGGATATCTTTTTTATCTTAATATGTCCTTCCACTGAAACACCTTCTTTTACACATCCAGATTTTAAGGTTCATCTAAAATTTCACCCCCTTCATAGCTTCCTCTTTTTATCATGCCAATCTGAGGCAATTGTTCCCATACTCTCAGAATGTGTTGAATTCTGGTGAAACTCTCACCTCTATCTTCCATTTCACTAATTCTTTTTTTTTAGTTCTACCTAATCTGCAACTCAATCTATCCACTGAGTTTGTCTTTTAATGACTGTATTTTTTCATTTCAAAGCAAATCAATTTTTTCAAGCCTGTCTGGTCTTTTTTGATATTACCTTGATATTTTATCATATTTTTCTTTTTTAAAAAAAAATAGGTCAATTTCAGAGGGCTCGTAGGGCTATGAAACCAAGAGCTCTTAATGCTATGACCAAAGATTGCAGTTCTCCACAAAATCCCCCTCATGACTCAATAATGCTATTTTCCTGAGGAGACATGAGAATTAGAAACATGTATAGAAGTAGTTCATAGTATGTAATCTTAAAATCTCATCATCTGAAGGACTTGAGGGTCTCATCCAACCATTGACTGTGTTGGTTGCCTTGTGCTAATCCTTATGCTTTTTTAAGTGTCAAACTCATATTTAGTAAGGCTTTTTCTGCATGAATCCCTTGTGGCTTGGTTTGGCATTTGTTTCTACCAGGGGAATTACTGGGTGGAGAGCACTCTTTGTGTTCATTTCATGAGTTGGGGTTTACTGGACTGTAAAGGGAGTATATATGTGAACCATAGCTCAATTGAGCAGAATTAAGATTTTAGCTTTTCAGGTGGGGACCGGGAGAACAGAGTGATTGTTTCCCTGGAAGGAGGTAGATGTTACTTCTGCTCCCTTTGAGGTTCATGGCTTTAAAAAGTCATTCCTTTCTGGATTTCCTTTGGCCTTAAGTGTAGGTGTGTGTCCCCATTTGGCATGTAAAAACTAATTCCCTTGGTAACCCATGACCACTCCACTGAGCAGAAAGAGCTTGAACTCCACCCTTAAAATCCTAATTTTTCAGTTTTCTGCTTCATTTTTGGTTCTTGGAGGAAATTCCCTTAGTATTTTGTCATCAGTTTGTATTGAAAGGGATATTTTTATATTTAGGTCATTAGTTCTTTGTTTTTTGTATTGGGATGGTTAACATTACCTAATATACTACAGGATAAGAAATGAATGTTTACAATTGATTCAATAATCAGACAGAAATTTATGACAGATTTTCTATTGTTATCCTAAACTATTATTCAAATAGTTTGAGGATTTTTTTTCACATATTTTGTCCTCAAGTAAATTACCCCCAAAAAATGAAGCCAGGAATTGCATCTCACAGTCCTTTTTATTTCTAATAATGCTCTGCCTAATTTGGCTCCAGATTAATTGATAACAAATAAAGTGGTTGAAAATGTTTGGATTGAACATGATTAGTCAAAGCAACAAACTAATTAAAAATTAAACTAAATATTCCAAGTTCATTTTTTCAAATATTGATAATTTAACATGCCATAAGTAAATATTTATAGAATGGAAATTGAATATTGAATGAAACAGATATAGTGTCTTTCTTTATAGAGATAACAGCAGGGGGTGGGTTTACAATCCTTTAAGCATTTTAAAGCTTATTTATATATTTCTTTCCTAGAAGTTTGAGTCTTCACACACATTGCTACATTTGGGGGTTTTATTTATAGTTCATTTTCATCCAGTTATTCCTGTTTTTCTGGTTTACAAATGCCTTAATGAATTTTCACATTTGTCTCTAGCTCTAAATGAATTGTCTAAAAGCAAATTAGCATAAGAATTAACATTTACAATATCCAGTCCATGTTTTTATAATTTCTGTGTTTTTATAATTTCAACCTAGGATAATTGCATAATTGCAAAACATAAAAGTAATCTTGTCTACCTTCTCATTTGCCTTTTTCATCCTTTTAAAAACTAATTTTCAATCATCAGTGTTCATTTAATTTACTTAACATGTTTTCACTATCTTTGTATAAACATTGATTTTATATTTAAAATTTCTGAGTTGTATTTGACATTACATGGCCAGTTTTTGTTCAGTGTTTGCTGTCAAGATTAAAGCTGTAATGCAAGCACAAAGAGCCACAGTGCTTACATTGCTGGCTGGAGGTAGGTCAAGCTGATGCTTGCCATATTGCTGAGCAGGAGACAGACATCTCTTCCTGGATTTTAAGACAGATAGAAAAACTAGATCTAAATATTGATCCTTCAAGGACTGTAATGGACTTTGGGCCATCAGTCATCAATGTAGCCAGTTATAATTCAAATTCACTACAAAAAAATAACCTCAATTTTCTTCCACGGAAGCCACTTTTCCAGCTGACAGCTGATACTTCTTCTACACACAGGCCCTCAATAAATTAGAACTTTATAAGTGAGGGGTGTGAAACTTGAATCAGTGTGAGAAAATGTGCAAAAATGCTTAAAAGTACATGAAAAGTTGCAAAACTCACTCCATGATTTAAAAATCAAGTGTTGAGAATCATTATTTGAACAATTTACATTCAACAAAATGACCTGAGACTGCCTAATAATAACAACTAATATTTATGAGCTGCAACAACATTGTCCATTCCACATATTCCTCTTGTGATGTGCCTTTGACACTCTTCCCATTGGGAGGTCACCACCAATATCCCTTCTGCACGAATCTGCACAGGCTTGTTATTATAGGTGTGATGCCATGTGACTTCTTTTTTAAAAAAATTAGACATTGATGGACCTTTATTTTATTCATTTATTTATATGCAGCTCTAAGAATCAAACCCAGTGCCTCACACAAGCTAGGCATTTGCTTTACCACTGAGCACAACCCCAGCCCCATGCTATGTGACTTCTAAGGCTTGGTCAGAAAAGGTGATACAGCTTCCACCTGGGTCTCTTCATTTTCTCTTTAAATCCAACCACCATGCTGTGAAACATTGATTAGCCCACTCAGAGAGACCGCCTGGAGAGCCAGCAGCAACCTCCAGACTCATAAGTGAAAATGCCCCCCAAATGATCCTAGACCTCAGCCACAGAGTCAACCCCAGTCCTTAAATGCTCCAGTTGAAGCCCCAGGCATCATTGTGCTACCTCTGCTATGTCCCATCTGAATTCCTGATCCATAGAATAATCAAGCATAATAAAACAGCTGTTTTACACCACTGTGTTTGGGGGGGGGTCGTTTGTTACACATGGTAGATAACTAGAACATAGACTCTCTTGAGTGTGACTCAAAAGGATGGTGAATGAAAGCAATTCTATCATAGTAGAATTTCAAGTACCTACACAAATCCTTTGGCACTGGCTAAAGATCTGAGTAGATGAGCAGAGCCTGAAGGAAACAATATTGGAAAAGCAGTGGCAAGGTTTAGGGAAAAGATATATGAAGCTGCAACAATATTGTATTTCTGTAAGTGAACTAAGGTAGAGAGTATAATTATAAAGCATGAATGGTTACAGGAAATCCCCCCATGACCTTACTTATTCAGTACTCACAGCCAGTTTTGTTTTTCAGCCCAGAGCTTTGCACAGAGGGGCCATGGTAGTCAGGATGGGAACATCAAGAATGGTTGTTCTTCACCTAGGCTAAGTGCCCTATTTTCTAAGAAGCTTTTTGTTCTAAAACCCACTAGGCTTGCTTCTTTTTTAAGGAATTGGTTGTTCTCTGAAGGGAGGTGGGTAGAAACCCTCCTGATTATATTTAGATTGAACCATATGAAATTGTCACTATTCAGCCATTTTGACTTACATAAATAGCAATTTCATATGGTTCAACCTAAGATTTAAGAAATTCCTTTTTTGAAGATGGACAAGTGGAAAATCCAGTTTTAAAAATCAAGGCAATATATTGATCTTTTTTGCATGGTGCCTGAGATCAATTCAAGAGCTAAATCAGTAAAGTTAGCTTGTGCCATTATTCCATGAAATCATCTTCTTAGTTATATAAAAATACTAACTACAATGTCAGTCAAACAATGCCTGGTTAAAGCTTAGTAATGTAGGAGGATGAGAAAAATGAAGGGAGAAGGAGGATAAAATGACTGGTGGAATTAAAAGGGAATCAAATTTTGCCATCATAAAAGACATACTTGATTGCTTTACTAAATTTAAAGACAATGAAGTGCAGGAGAGGCACTTACCCATCTGAGTCATAGGTAGGATGGAAGGCAGTAATTACAAATACTATTTTTTTTATTTTCTGAAATTTATCTCTGAAGATACTGAAAGTTTATCAGAGAAAATAACATTTTGAGTCACCCGGAGAAAAAGAAAGGAAAACATGAAAAGTCTCAAGTATGAACTACTTTGTTGCACTTTGACCAAGAAAATCCTTTAGAATATGCCAAGCAGCACCTGGGAGCAATATGTCATGTCCCGAGCAAAGTGTGCACAGTGGAATGCACAGTTGTGCCATATTATCTTGATTTCTTCTCATTACAGTTAAATTCAAAATCCAAATACTATGTGTTAGCAAATGTTCTAGACTCTTGAGGAACAACAGTAACCACAACATACAAAAAAGGAGACTCTTCAAGGAACTGGCTTTCTAGAATTGGAAAGAAGCTAAATAACAAAACTAATACCTATGTTTGCAAAGTAGGATAAAATGTCATTATAGCTATGAAATTAAAAGAGCAAGATAAAGATGTCCTGGAGTGCAGGACCTGGAATTTGGGGACAGAGGAAGACAGGTTGTGATATAAATGGGGTCATCAGGGTGGGCCTCACTGGAAAGGTAACATTTGAGCAAAGATGTGAAGAAAGCAAGAAAATTAACTTAGTGGCTATTTTGGGTAAGAACATTCCAGCCTAAAGGAATGGCTAGTGCATAGGCCTTAAGAAAGGGAACATTTCTGGTGTATTCTTTGAACAGCAGGGAGGCCAGTATGGCTGCAGTAGAGACAGCAAGGGAGAGGACAGAATGGAATATCAGAGAAGTAATTGAAAATAGGACATGGAGAGCCTTACTACTCAGAGTGGGGTCCATGGACTACCAGTATCAGCCTCACCTGCTGCACATATGTTGGGTCATAGTCTGTCTTTTTGTTTTGGGTTTTTGTTTTTTTTTAGTTGCAAGTGGGCACAATGTCTTTCTTTCTTTCTTTCTTTCTTTCTTTCTTTCTTTCTTTCTTTCTCTTTCTTTCTTTCTTTCTTTCTTTCTCTCTCTCTCTCTCTCTTTATTTATTTATTTTTATGTGGTGCTGAGGATTGAACCCAGAGTCTCACACCTGCAAGGCAAGCACTCTACAACTGAGCTTCAGCCCTAGCCCATAGACTGCATTTTAACAAGATCCCCAGGTGATTTGTCTTTGCTGTTTGAGAAACACTGATGTCATGCATTACAGGCCCTTGTTAGCACGTGGATTTTGGCTGTGGGTGGAATAGGCATCACTGCAGGGGTTGGCCCATAGGAGTCACGTGATTAGCTTTGTATTTAAGAGGAACACTGGAGGCTGTGGGCTGGGAAGTTTATGAGATGGAAGCAGGGATGGGCCTTTGGGAGGTGGTTCCTATAAGCGAGGGGAACTATGATGGGGCTTGGACCAGAGTGCAGGAAGCAGAGATGGTGAGCCATGAGCAAATTGTGTGCTCCTGCTTTCTCTCGGGTCCTTTTACTTTCTCTCTGGTTCCTGCTACTTTCCAGTTCAGTCTAGGCAAGTGGATTGATTTTATGTAGAAGGGCTAGAAAAATACTTCAAAAGGAAAAGATTCTTCAAAACAACTACCTTAAAGGAGGATACTGAAGGCTGGGGGAAAAAAAGACCTAGCTCATTTCCCATTGTGGCTAGAGGAGTCCTCAAGATGTCTACCAGGCGTGGTGGCATATGCCTGTAATTTCAGTATCGCAGGAGGATAGTGAGAGTGAGGCCCTAACCAACTTAGCTAGACTCAATCTCAAAAGATACTAAGGGCTGGAGATATGGCTCATTGGTTAAGCACCCTTAGGTTCAATCCCCAGTACCCACCAAAACAAGGTTTACACTGAGCTTACTAGAAGCAGTTAAGCTGGGGAGGAGGAAGGTGGACATTCTGAAGGGGAAAAAAACAGCAATTATATGTAAAGACAAATGTGAAGAACCATCTGAAATTTTGCCTGAACAAACTGTGGGCCCATAGGTACAGATAATAAGGAACTAACCAGGTTGTATGGTGCATGCATTAAAGAGGTAGAAATATTCGGGGACCTCTGAAGGTGCCCTGTCAAATTTAAAGTGTGAGTAAGGAATATCTCAGAACATTTAGAGAACGACGGGAGGGCTGGACACTGGTGGTACATGCCTGTAATCTAGTGGCTCTGGAGGGTGAGGCAGCAACAGCAAGGCACTACGCAAATCCTACTCCATCTCTATACAAAATACAAAATAGGCTTTAAAAAAACTGTTTTTGGCTTTTTTGTTGTAGCTCAGTGGTCAGTCAAGTGCCCCTGAGATCAATTCCTGGTACCCCACCCCCCCAAAAAAAAACAGGTTTGAAGGGACTGAGCCTGGAGACAACAGTCCCTGAGTCAAAAAGGAAAAGACCAATTCTTCCCAGGACTAAAAGACGAGGAATGGTGGTCAGGAACACCTGAGACCTAAACAGCAAAATTGCCCCATGTGCATGAATTAAAGCCTATGAACTAGGCAAATTACCAAATTTTTCCAGCCTCAATTTTTCTCCAAGAGACTAGGTGTTCCCTATTTCCTTGATGAGCTCAGTACTATTGAGAGAATCAAATGAAATGCTTGGCATGCAGTAAACACTCAACAGATTGCCTTACAGAAGCACTCCAGGTGATCCTAACTTGCAGCCAAGGTTGAACTGCTGATGTAATTCAGCCTCTTTGTCTGTTTGAAAGCAGAGGCCCATAGAAAATGATTTGTTCAAGGACACATTTCTAATTAAATATGGAGACGAGTTCATCACACTTTGACACTGTAATGTAACGGGGATGGGCCTGGACTCTAAAGGTGGAGGCTAGTATTGACACCTATAAGCTGTGTGACTGAATGCCTCACATCTCTCCCAGTCTCATATGCAAGTAGCACCCATGGATACTGGGTTATTGGAAGGACTAAGTAGATTCTCACATGCAGAACAAGGCACCATCACAAATATTAATGAAACGCTATTGTTATTAGCTGTGCTCTGACTTTCAGGTCAGTATTTCTGTATTTGTGCCAAGTTGTTATAAAGCCTTATGAATTTTAAACATTGTTTGCCTTATCCCTTATAGCTACTCATGGAAATAGATTTTTATATATTGAACTGAAAAACTAGTTATCATGAAACTAGTTCTCATTCTTCCTGCTACCTGGTGACACCAGCAGTTTTAATCAAATGAACCAAATATATCTATCTACCAAAAGTCCCTGTTCAAACACAAGCCCTGGCCAGGTGCTGTTTGTGCTGTCACTAGGTTTTTGATGTCACTGTTTCCTGTGTGTAATCGGTAATCGACACCAAAGCTCTGACAAAATGACCATTTTTAGAGTTCCATTAGCAGTCTCCCTGGGCTTGGCTGTAAATGTAACATAAGTAGGATCTTTATTGCATCAATTTCTTATTGCAGCCATGTGCATTTTCCTGTAGTAAAGCACGCTGGGAAGAGCTAAGTGGGTGGCTATTTCAGCTTATTTTTCCTGTTAAAGGACAACTTTCATGTTATTCTTCTGACCTGAAATTCATGTGCTATTGCAAAAGTGTTCTTCAGGGAAGAACACAGGTACAGTAGGAACTGAAGTGCTTTCTTTGTGGTGTGTATAAATGAGGCAAGAGGTTTACAAACTTCTCACAGAAAAGTTTCCCTGGTAATTTTCTTTGTAGTATTTGATATCCTAACCCCTAATTAATCACCATAGGCCACCTTTTGCTGATTCATACAGAGCATGGGGCTCTCAAATTTGAGCACTTGGGGGAACTCATTTTCTTTGGTATATATTAAATTGCCACCAGAAGCAAAGTAGCTATAATTGCCAAAGCCAGAGCAAGACGCTTCTGAAGGTACTTTAAGTTGAATTTGTTTTGCATTGCATCTTCTCTTGAAATTGAAAATAACAACCCTGGACACCCTCTGTGGATATGCCTTCTTAGCCTTTTAGTATGTGCTTTGGTGAAGAATCTTGCATATCAGAATTATAGACTTGCTACCAAGGAACATAAAATTTAATTTGGACAACTAATGAGGGAAGTTGACTTTAAACTAGGCAAAGATCAATAGAAACAATTTAAAGGCTGTGGTTATCGGTGGTCTCCAATGAAGCAAAGTTTGACACCTATAGAAAAGCCACTGCAATTAATTTACCAGTTGGAGTTTGTATGAGGTTTGGGATTTCAAGATAATACTCCAAGCCAATTTCTTTTGCATTATCCAGAGTATTGAGTTGGGGAGGGAGAGAATGCTATACAAAACCAGGTACCTACCTCACTACTCTTATGAGTTATTTACTCAGAGAAAAAATATAGATAATATGAAAAAAGAAACATGAAACACTTCAGTGTCATTGTGACCCTCCTGGAAGAGCCAAATTGTAAGCATTTGGAGGGAGTATCTTACAACTTATTTTGACATCAACAAAGACTTCCTCCATATTTAATTGCCCATATTCTTAGAAATTCCAATTGTGATGAAGTGTGTGATCAGCTTGACTTTTTCACTTCTCCCTTTATTACATGACTTTGGATTACCTCCATAAAGGTGTGGTGTGTCTTACCACCCCTTGTATTTGAGCTAAGCTTTGTCACTTTCTCTGGTCAAAGGAATGTGGGCAGGAGTGTCTGGGTGCTAGTTCGAAGCTTGCATGTTTCTGCTTGCCCTCTTGTGACTCTACCATCCCATAAGGCCCTGCCTGGCAATGAGACACATGAAGCTCAGCCCTCCAAGCAGAGCAGAGCCTAGATTGGCAAACCCCCATTCAACCACAGATTTGTGAGCAAGAATGTCATTGTTTTAAAGCACCAATATTGGGATGGTTTGTGATGCAGCAATAGTTAATTCACATAATACAACAACAAGATACTGACCTGAGTTTCTCTGGGCTAGTAATGTGTAAATCCACAAAACAGAGCAGTCTGAAGACATTATCCAACTATCATATCAATAACTTTTGATGCACTGTAGAGAAATAATCTGCAAGCTGTTATGTTTTGTATTACACTCTCCATGCCAGTACCCAGCAAAGTAGTCCCCCAAGTCCCCGAAATTAGTTGATGGCCTTTAGTAACTGAAAAACTGGAACCACAACTGCAAAGGCCATTTGACCAGAAGGCTGCAAAACTTTTTTCAGGATTCAGTTTCCAAAAACCAGGTATTGTGATATCTTGGTCTTTATTTTAACTTTAAATTGAATGTGACAAGCGCTCTTGTGCCTGACCCGATAGAGAGATTCAGCAAGTTCCTCTTGTTTAGATTTTCTATGGGAGGGAACTGGTTTAATTTAGGTATGTGAACCATAGAGGAATGGTAAATTCTCCTGTGCTGAGTCTCTCAGTACGTACAAATGCTATATGTTGGCCTAGTCAGATGGTGAATTGAGTAGAACTTGGTGGTGCTTGCCATTAGATGGAAGTTTGATCCCAGAGAATGGGGCCACTGGATGGAGTAGGATGGGCTAGCGTGACAAAGGGGAGATCAAGGGAAAAGGAAAATGAAAGTTGGAATCCCAAGCTGAAATCTGAGACACCAACTGGAATGATTCCCAAAGAATCTGCATGCTTGAGTGTTTGTTCAGGTGGTTTTCAACACAAAAGTGGGATTTACAACCTGTGGGGACTTTGGGTGTCCTTTGTTCTGCAGCTCCCTTCCTATAACATCAAGGACCACCTGGGGTGGCGAAAACATTCCTCAAGGTTGGAAGTGGTATCTTTCTCTGCCCATAAACCTCCCCATTTATCAAAGAACTCTGATGCCACTTTTGGTCACATGGAAATGTCATTTCAAGGACAACTGGAAATTGGATCCTTTTGAGAAGCAGTCATTGCCTGTCAGGTCCTTGGGACTTGGATCCTAGCTCCTAGGGCTGTACTGTGTCACACCAAAGGAAGCCCTTTGCCTCTCTGTCTCATCAACCCAAGCAGGGTGTTCTGACCTATCCAATCAGCAGAGGATGATTCATAGGCGGGCTGCCTCTGAATCATGCCTTTGGTCCTGAGGTGGAAAGGCAGAGTGAATGTGGCACTTGAAAATTAATGTGAATTTGGGGTTGTACTTATCTTAGTGTAATTGACTCAATGTTAACCCTCCTTTGAGCTTAATAAAATGACAGCAGGATATTCAAAGTCACCCTGATTGATGACTTCATTGTTGATTCAGATTCAGCCTGAAAGTCTATCATGTTTGCTATTGAACTTTAATTTCAAATTAGCTACTGGTCCCAAGTAATGACTAACTGAATTAATATTTTGTAACTCTCCATGCCAAAAAAAAAAAACTTCAAAACCAGTGCTATTGACCTTTTTCTTTGGGGGAGACAGAAGTAGATCTCATGATCAGCTTTCAGAATGGTTTAGTTCTTGACATACTGATAGTTCTGATTGGTTTTCATATCCACCTGGTTTATGGGCTACATACTTTCTATTCCTCAACTTGTTACAGAAACTATCTAAATGACAATCTATTTTGACACCTCAGTGGCCATTTCTTTAAAGAAACTTGTTCTTGTGTCACTTCATGAGGATCAGAAGTCACATCAGATATTAGCTTATATATTTTGAACACTTACCACATGTCAAAATGATGTTCTAAGCTATTTTCCTAGCAACCTTACTCCTGTCTTGCAAATGAGGAAGTTAAATCAACATTTCAGAGATCCAGTAACTCGACAACAGTAATAGTTACTGATTTGTAGAGTCAGATTTTAAACTCGGAGGCCAACTTCAGAGTCTACCCACAATTTTTATGCTACTGACTCGAACAAATGCAAAAGTTGAAATTATCCAGGACTATATCCTAGTTGACATTTGTAAATGATAAAGGAGAAGTAATCTTAAATCGGGGGCTTCCTCTCAAATACATTCTAGGAGGATAGGAATGTTTTTAAATGACCTGAGTCAACTCGGCATTTTTGTTTTCCCTGATATTGATCCTTATTTTCACCATTTACAACTTGCAGTGTAGTTTACTAACTGTACCTCTTTTTAATCTTGGTGAATTGAGATTGAATTCCTACTACCCTTATGAACTGAGATTCTTGCATTAGTACTATAAAAAGCACTTTCCCATTTGCTGAACAAAATTCAACTTTTCCTTCCTAATCTGTCTGCCTTGTGGTCATATGTAGTAGCCATCAATTAACAGTCATGTCAATAAAACAAGTTTACCAAAAGGGGAAAAATGTTATACTAGGGATTATCTTAATATAGAAGCCATACCAACTTCAATAAGAAAAACGAAGCAACCTTGTTAATCCAACAGACATTATACTTTGGCTTTTATTTTATTTAGCATGCAATAGAAATCTTTGCACTCAAATTTGTCTCCTACTTTAAAGGAAAGATTTTGGTAACAAGTAATATTTCAACTTGTATTCTTAAATATCTACAAAAGTCTTTAATGCTTGAAGCAAAAAAAAAATGCTACTAGTAGCAGAACCAGTCCCTCACCTTTGGTTAAGACAATGTTTGTTGCAAAAGAAATCATAAGGTTTGCTTCCTGCAATGCCCCAGAAGCAACTAACTCTCCTGAAAAGATTATAAAACAGAGCAAATATATGCATAAAATTGTCTATCTCTGGTATAATCAAAAACAAAAAGGAAGCTCTAAGCAATAATAAATCTGCTTATTGAGGTTGTAGATGGACTGAATAGCACAAAAGAGGCAGGTAATAGGAACTCTAGGGCCCAGCACATTTAACCTGTCAGGGGCCTTCTCTTGACTGCCCCTCAGAAGATGTTTACATAGATTGATGGGCTTCAGACTACTTGAATATCTAAAGAAAGATGTTTGGTTTACTTGTGCATTTCTCTCACTAATTTTTCCTCTGCAAAGAATAACATGTGGAAAAATCTTTACATTGCCAGGCTTTACATACATTCTTAAAATCTTCTAAATTCAGATTTCATGCACCTCTTTCTCTAAAGAAAAATCAAACTAGATTTCATAAGACATTGGGTGTCCTAACATTTTATTATGGAAACTTTCAACTGCACACAAGCAAATGGTATGATGGAACCCTCATATACCATCACCCTGCTTTAATTGTTAACATTTTGATAATGTTTCATCTGTATCCTCCTCGTTTCTACCTTACCACTCAGCTCTCCGATGCAGTGTCTTTTAAATAATTGCTAGACACATCATTTTACAGCAAATCCCTACATGTGTAACTCTACCTGAAAAGGATTTGTTTCTAAATGACCACTATGCCATTGTGATGTCTGATAAAATCAACAATTATTCCTCAACAGTTTGTAATGTTTATTTCACGTTCAAAATTTCCACGTCTCAAAGAATCAATTTGGTCCGATGAGTCTCTCTCAGTCCCAGCAGCAAATGGCATTCGGGATAAACCAAGGAGGGTTTGTTTACAGGCTAGTCCTATAAAGCACGGTGAAGTATTGGGGAATCACAAAAGATAGTGCAAGGACCCTTAGCTAATAACAGCAGAGTCATTAGCACTTCTAGGAGTGAAGGAGTCAGAAGGTCCAGATCAAAGTTACAGACCTTGTTAGGAAAGGGTTTGCAGGCTTCCTGCAGAGGAATGGTGTCCTTCCATGGAAAGATTTAGCCAAGCCAAGGTGATAACATAGGAGGAAACCAGGGAAAACACTTGGGCTATGAATTTTTCCCTGCCTCTGATCTCCTACTAGGGCTTCCCACCATGAAATCTAACTGGAAGCTGGAGTGGGGGAGGAGGGGACCGAAGGCACAGTTGATAGTGGTCAGTTTTTCAGATTACCAGGCCAAAGAAAACCTGAGGAAAAGAGATTCTCTAGTATATGATCCAATGAGAACCACACTTTGGACTCGGTCGTTTCTTGGCTCCTTATAACAATAGCCACATTTTCACTTATTTTAAGATGCCATAAATATAGAAACTAGGATTTAGGTCTTGTGGAATGTATAACATTTTAGATTTGATTCTCTTCTTTTTGGTGCCACTTATGTTCCTTTGTCTCATATGTAGTGATTCATGGATTGCATTTAAATGATTTCTATCGGACTGCTCTTGCTTACAAATTGGTAACTATATCTAGAGACTTGATTGAATTAGGATCAATAGATTTTAGGCAAGACTTCCTAGGTTGCTGCTAGAACATCCAATTCTATCACTTCCTGAGGTTGGCCCTCTTTGGGAGATTTTAAGATTGAGCTTGGCTTGATTCTTCCATAATGGATTTTCATGAACCTTTCACCTACCCTTGACTATACACTACAATCACCTGGGCAAATCTTAAAAATCACAATGCCATACCCATCACCACTTAAGTCAGAATCACTGGGAGTGTGACAGACATTAGTATTGTTTTAAAATCCTCTAAGATACTTTAATAAGCTGCTCAAACTGAAATAACCTCAGACCTATGACTTATCATCCACTGATTATCACTTTCTCTAGATCTAATTCATTAGAATTTTCAAACTGGTAACTTTATAATTCTATCATTCTCTCTGCACTTACTAGCTAAGAAACTGCCAATCGGGAGCTTACATTCAGTAAAAAGGTTATCAATTGATTTTTACCTGAAGTTTGTTTTTAATGGCTACTTCTCACCAAGGTTTGGGGATTTTATTTAAAATATTTTAAATATTTTAAATGTATTCACAAATGGATTTAAATAGTATTTTATTATCTCAGATTTTTCAATAGCTCTCTACCATGTCTAAAATTTTAAATTTCCCTCAAATGTTCCCCCTCTATAATCTCGGCTATGTTATGAAATCAGAATGTTGGACATTTAGACTCCCACACATTAAGATCATGAGATGTAATTTTCATTCAGAAAAACTTTATTTACATCAAATAAGAGCTCAGGAGATTGCATGCAATTATTACCCCATAGAGTGGTGTACTTAGGTTGCACATGGCTAGGTTGACATGGAGGGTTCCAGAAGAGAGACCCCATCACTCATTCCAGCATACCCTATGTATTTGTAGGGAACAATAAGCAAGGGATCCTTAAACTACAAAACAATTAAAGGGCCTGGATAGAAAGGGGTCCCTGTGGAACTTGACAACTAGCATCTATTGAGTTAACTTAAGACCTATTTGTTAGACTAGCTCTCTGCTGAACTACCAAGAGTAAAGTGGGTTTCCAGTGCTTTTCAGATTTCTTATCAATATTTTAAATATCAGATTACATTCATGGAGTATGTACTAGGTGTCTCACAACTAGATCAACAATGCTATTTTTCTCCAACCATATTTGGAAATCTAATTTTTCCCCCAAGTCCACTTAGTGGCTCTTATTTAATAAGGATCACTTGTGCATTCATTTATTCATCAGTTACTTCATGTACTAACTTATTCAGAGACATTTATGTTGTAGATCTGCTTCTGAGGTGTGATATGGGCTCCAGAGATGACCAAGGGGATAGCACAGGTAGCTTATAATCGGGAAAATGGAGTAAGGCAAACCTAATATCCATAACATAAAATGTCCCCTCTGTCTTTTCCTTCTGTCCTCGCTAGCCTAGTCAGTTTGATTCTATTAAGCAAGCCTTCCTGCCTTTGTTTTCCTTTTTGTCAAACCATGCTGTGCATACTTTCAAGTTGCTTTCTCCAAAATGCTGCTCTTCATTCTGTTCACAAACTCTAAATGGCTCCCTTCTTGCCTACTAAATAAAATCCCAGTTTTAAAACTTAGTTTAGCATACAAACCCCTTCCAGATCTGTTATAAACTTCTAGCTCTTAAACTCCCCTTCTGAGCACTTCTTTCCAGTGAGATTTTTTTCTGCCAAATCATGGGTTCCTGATTTCTCCTCCAACCCCCTAGTTCCTTGAACTACAGGTAAAGGAAGTCTGTTTAAGACCCATTACTTTCTCTACACTCCAAACCCACGAGCCTTCTCCATCTTTCCCATTCTTCCTTTGAACTACTAAAGTGCTTATTTTTTAATGTGTATATTTTAGGTATGCAACAATGTTTTGATACATAGTGAAATAATTACTACAGTTAAATACTTTCATGTTGAGATATAAGTTTATTTAACTGTACCTCATTTTGATCACATCCTATTTTATGTTTCTAGTAACTTTTTCATGCACTCATATCTTGCCTCCCCTACTAGAATCTTTTTTTAGCAAATAATTATTTTCTACTTTATTTTCTCAATGCTTAGCAGTGTTCTGCAGGCTGCAGGTGCTCAAAGTATTAATGAAGATGAGCATATGGGGAAATTCCTGGAATATGGTAGTGCTTGAAGCATTGTATCAAGCAGGATTTGGCTATTCAACCATATTTCAAATTGGTTCTTTCATCATCAGAATATTCTCGAGTCCCTCCTTCTCAAGACTAGAGATTAACTTTTTTCTGTATCATTATTGGTGTATCTTATACAGAATGGTGGATTTCATTGTGGCATATTCACACATTGTACACCTCTAGTGCTCCCTTCTCTCTCGCACGCTCTCTCTCCTTTCACATCTAGACTTCCTAAATGAGTACTGGCTGCCTCCACTTTTTCACCTCCCATTCACTTCCTCAACCCACTGCCATCTGGCTTCTTCCACAACTCTACCAAAAATCTGGCAGAGGTCACCTAACACCTCATGCATGCCAACTCAGATGGACAGTTTCCAGTTCTTTTTGCATCTAATCTCCATAACATTTGATGCTGTTTCCTCCTACCTCATTCAAGAAACTCTACTTGGTTTTTTAGAGCAGTTTTCTGCTATCTCGCTCTATCTAATCTTTCCCTAGTTCTGGCATAGGCTTCTCTTTCTATGTCATAGATCAGGTTTCATACTGAGCTGTCTTAATTTGGGGACTCCCAGAAGCAGACCAAGATAAATACTTACACACAAATAATCATTGGGAAGATGGATCCCAGTAAGAAAGACGAGAAATAAGGCAGGAAAGGGGAGGCAACCAACAAAAAAGCGTAATATCAGGCTAGTCATTTTTACCATGGGCAACTGAAGTATAATCCCAGTAGAGAACACATGCCTCAGAATTATCTTGCTATGGAGCAAAAGGGCTAAAGTATTTATCCAACCATCCCATAAGCTGTTGGTTGAGAGCTGCCCCCAGAAGTGGAGTGGAGCTATACAATTTCCAGGCACTTGGGGTCTGTTCCCCTCAAGCAGAGTCACAGGTACCAGTAGTTAATGTTAAGGGCTGAGAGATCACAAATCCAACAACCTCTGCCTTTGTCTCCTCCTCAACTTAACCATTATCCCTGGGTTGCACTCATCAGTGATAACAAAATTAATGGTAGATAATGTTTACATACTAGGTCAGGTGTTTTACCTATATTGGCTCATTTAGTCCTCACAATAGCCCTCAAGTTACCACTATCCATCCCCATTTTATTAAGGAGAAGAAACGGTTATAACAAAGTTTACCACTAGTGACTTAATATGTATACACTGATGTCTCTGCACCTTACAACCCCCCATGTTGCTCGTTTGAGCTCAAGTATTTCTATCTGCCAACTAGGTGTCCTTACCAGAATTCCACTGGCATCTCAAATGCAATGTGTTCAAAATAATATCAGAAGATCTGAAGAAACCTTAATAATCTATGATTCTTTTGCCTTTTTGTCAGATTGCCGTAGTCCAGCTGGGTTGCCTAAGTCCGGCTGGGCAAAATAACCGAGAGGTGACAAGCAACTAGAAGGTTGAAGCAGGAACTACTTTATTGCGAGTGAACTCAGCAGGAACTGAGAACTCAAAGTAGCGGGCACCCAAGGTAGCAGGAGCTGCTTCTCTGAGGGACAGCAGAGGTACATATACCCAACTAATTACACACAGCTTAACTTAATTAACATCATCTAGATACAGCAGTCAGTCATTAAGGAATCCTCATCATCTTAATGGCTCGCTCGTTGGCTCACAAACCACTCCTCCTGGCACACTGCCAAGCGCCATCTTAACTTGGTTGTGGCCCTCAACATCAGATTTTTGGAAATTTTTTTTAAAGAACTCTTATCTAGCCAGACAAGGTGGGGCACACCTGTAATCCCAGTGGCTCAGAAGGCTGAGGCAGGAGGATCAGAAGTTCAAAGCCAGCCTCAGCAACTTAGCGAGACCCTGTCTCAAAAAGGGACTGGGGATGTGGCTCAGTGGTTAAGCACCCCTGGATTCAATCCCCACTACCAAAAACAATATTCTTTATTTTGGTACCAAAACTAATATTTTTTTTATTTTTAACTTTTCAATAGGAAAAGTAATACATACTCAGACTTTGAAAAACTTGAAATATGAAAACTAAAATTTTTCCATAACTCCACCATGTAGAGTTGTGGGCATCTCACCTATCTATATATTAAGATGTTTGAGAATATGTGCATGTATGTGTATGTATAATTTTAATTTTTCTTTATAAGCAAAATGCTTCATCTTGCATTATAAACATTTCCCTTACCATTAAAGAAGATCCTTATAAACACATTTTGAAGGCTGCATAATATCCCTGACATATGGATGTTCTGTAATTTACTAAACTCTTCCCTTATTAAACATGTATAGTGTTGCTTCCTTTCTTTACTCCTATGACAGATGCTGAGGTCACTCTCTATATACTTAATTCTTTATCTGCATCCTGGATTGTTCCCAGAAGGTGAAACAATTTTTTAAAGGACAGTAACATTTTAAGGTTTTAATGTATTTTGCTTTCCAGAGGGGCTGTACCAATTTCCACTTATACCAAGAGAATGGCAAGAGTGTCTTTTCACCACACCTTGCCAGCAATGAGTATTTTCATCTTGTTAAAAATTTGCTAAATCTACAAGAGCAACTTTGTTATCCTGACTTCCAGTGAGGTTAGAATTCTTTCCACCTTTATTGACCACTTGTCTTTGTGTAAACTCTTCATGCTTTTTGCCATTTTTCTACTTGTGATATTCTCAATTAGGGACAAGTATCTATATATGAATTTTTTTCCATCTTGCCAGTTGTAGTTTTTATTTTTCATGTTTGACATGAAGCATTTTAAATGTTCTCTTAAGTTAAATCTAACTTTGTGACATTATTTTTATTGGTGCATTATTATACATAATGCTGGGATACATTATTACATATTCATACATGGACACAACATAATTTGGTGTTTTTTTTTTTTCATTCCCCTTTCCCACATCTCCTCCCTGCCCTTGGTTCCCTTCCTTGATTTTTTTTTTTTTTTTTTTAAACACCAGTCTCCTTTCTATTTTCAGAGATCTTGCCCCTTTTATTCCTTTTTGAAATTATTTGCTATATTTGAGCTTTGAAAATCTCTTCACATCCAGAGATAGGTGAGTATTTACTTTATCTTCTACTCTTATGATTCATACTTCTACACTTACATTTGTTTGAAATCCAGTAAAGTAGGATGTGAAACTTACTTCCCTAATCCAAATAAATTTCCTCCCAGCCAATTTTCATCTATTGAGTTCTTGTCCTCATTGTTATATCTGGCAAATCACATTGTTTTTTTAATTGAAGTTTTGTAACAGTTTTTAAAACCTGTGAAGATAATGCAACCCTAATTCTTTATCCTTCCAATATTTCCTCATGTATTCTCATCTATTTTATTGCATATAAACTTTATCACTTTATCAAATGAGAAATTCCAATTTTAATTACATCAATCTTAAATATTATCTAGGGAAGAATGGATCTGTTTTAAAATACTTAGTGTTTCTATCCATTAAGATAATGATCTCAATTTATTAGTCCCTTCTTTTATACCTCACATGTCTCAAATTTTCTGAGTTTATACTAGTGCTTGTTCTTTTCCTATTTCAAATTGATTCTTTTGTCCCATAATCTCTTATATTTCTGTTTATCAAGTAAATCTTTTTGTACATTTGTAGATCTAGCCACTCTGCTGAAATCTCATAATGTTGATTATTTGGAATTTCTCCCTTCCATATCTATTTCCATTCCAACTGACTTTTGTTTTGATATATTGGTTTTAGTTTCCTGGAACTTCTAAAATGACTTTTAAATCTTTTTGACATCATAACTGACTACTTACTGTTCTAAGATTAATACTGTTTTTGTTGTATAAAATTTCTATACCTGAATATTAACAACTTTATCTTCAATATCTATAGTAATCATGTGATTCCTTTTTCTTATCCTAATGATACATGACAAATTTAATACATTATCCTTATATCCCTGTGATAATGCTAGTTGGTGAGTTATTTTAATATGCTTATTAAAACCTGACTTTCTATTTTATTGTAATCATACTGAGATTAGACCATAACTTTTATTTTTGAGGCTTTTGTTGAGTTTTAACACCACTTTAATATGGTAACGATGTCCATCTTGTTCCACCAAGTACATGTATGAAAACACGAATGATGTGACTCTATTTTGTGTAAAACCAGAGACATGAGGAACTATGCTCTATGTGTACTATGAATTGAAATGCATTCTGCTTTCATAATGACAAATTATAATAAATTTTTAAAAAATTAACAAATCATAAGTTTTCTCAGGTATTTTGTTACAGCAACAGAAAGCTCACTAGCACAGGCCCTTGAAATATTGTTAGAACCCAGACTTTCAAACTTTAATGAAGTACAGAAAAAATAAGGTTCAGCTAATGCACAATACTGTTCAACCTTTAAAAAACAAATGTCATTCTACACAAATGGGTGTACCTGGAGGCCATTATGTCAAGTTAAATAAGCCAGGCACAGAAAAACAACCACCACAAAATCTCATGTATTTTGAAAAGCTGGACTTGTAGCAGAATAGAGTGATCACTAGGGACTGGGGGATGGAGTGAGGGAGGAGTTTGGGGAGATGTTGGCCGAAGGTCACAAAATTTCACTTCAAAAGGAGGAATAAGTTCAAGAGTTCTACTGTACAAAAATGGTGACTATAGTTAATAACAATGTGTTCTTCAATCTAAAATTATGCTGTGTCCATGTACAAGCATACTACAATGAATCCCGCTTGTACTTTGTATATAATTATAATGCACTGACTAAATTAATCTAGAATACATAATAAAAAAACACATCCACACAAAACCTGGGTGGCAATCAGTAGAGCAGGATCAGAAGAGAGAAAGGGGAAGGCACTGGGGAATGAGATAAAATTATGTGCATATGTGAATATTGCATAAAGAATCCCAATCTTATTATAACTGCATCAATAACGAAAACATTTTCTTAAAGTTCTAAAATGTTAAGTGTTCCCACAGCAAAAATGACAACTATGTGAGGTGATATTAATTGCTCGTTTAGCCATTCCACAAGATGTATGATATTAGATGTATTGTATCCAATAAATACTGTCTGCCACTTAAATTTTCTTTTAAAAAGAATACTGAAGGCAGAGCCCTATGACATATCTTCAGAAACCTTGTCATTGTTGGCATTGATCCATTAATTAGCACCTTCTGAATAGTAACTAACAAAGTTATTGACATATGTATGTTATATATAATTATGAATATATATAATCTTGCTATTGGTTCACCTCTGTCTTGCTCAGTTGCATATGAGACCCTGATGAATGCCTTTGGCATTCAGATCATTGCCTAATAAGAGAAATTAAGAATACATCCACCCAAAACTCGTACATGAATGTTCATAGAAGCCTTTTTCATAATATCCCCAAATGGAAAACAACCTCAAATGTCCATCAACAGGTAATAAATTCTATTATGAGGCTATATTACATTTTCCTTAACTCGCAATTAAAAAAAAAAAAAACCACTGGGTACAGTGGCCCATACCTGTAATCCTAGAAGCTCAGGAGCCTGAGGTGGGAGGATCTCAAGTTCAAAGCCAGTCTTAGCAACTTAGACCCTGTCTGAAAAGGGGGTGGGGGCTGGGGATGTAGCTCAGCGGTTCTGTCCCCCTCAGTTCTGTCCCTCTGCGCACCCCCCCCCAAAAAAAATCCAAGAACATGGATAAATTTCAAAAATATGGTGGGTCATAGAAGCTGTACTTTCCAACTCCATTTATATGAAATACTGGAAAATCGAAACTAATATGGTGAAAGAATTGAATTAGTGCTTGCCTGGAGCCAGGAGTTGGGGAAGCTTGACTGTAAAGGGGTTACAAGGAAGTAAATCTTTGGGGTTGATGAAAATGTTCACTATTCTCATCATGGTAATGGCTGCATGGGTATACATTTGTCAAAACTCATTGGACTGTACACTTTAAATGAATGCAATTTATTGTATATAAACTATACCTCAACAGGTTTATTTTTAAAATAATACTGTTGCATTCCCTGGTTTATCATAAAAATCTAATAAACTGATTAAATTAGTCTCACTTGACTTCCTCTTCATGAACCCCTGCTGGATCCTAGGGACTCCTACAATGGTTTTCTAAGTATGCATAAATTATCCTCTTAATGCATTCTAAAATGTCCCTGAAAATCAATACCAAGTTCATCCAGCTACACTGTATGAAAGCTGTCTTCTTCCACACTTTGAAAATTGGAATTTTACTTTGCTGTCTCAATTTTCTGTGACTTTTTATGTTGCCAGTTCCCCCCAAATAAATGAGCAATGATTGTGTCATTTGTGTGATATCTTGGTTCCCTAGGATGTAATTCTTCCAATTAGAATAGTTAAAACTGGTTTGGAGATATTTAGTATTCATTTAGTTTGAGCTTCCTTTGCAAAGGGGTTTCTGAATTGGGGATATTGTGGGAGAATTTGGGCTGCAATTTAAGGAGACATAATGCTTATGAGCCATTATGTAAGCCTCTGTCAGGATGTCTGGCTCCAATCTGATGTGGACGATGTCTGAGTAGCTTTTTGTGTGAGAGCACCACAATTTCCTGCCTGAGAGTTCGATATTGATCTGGCTCAGACCACTAAAGGATTTTTACTCTCCTTCACTACTTTGGTGGCAGGAGACAAGGTTACTTGTGTTTTGTATATTGTGCTGATAGCATATACTCACATGCAATAAATGCATGTATAATACATGTCATACTTGGCATTCTATGTGAACGTTACCAAGAATATGTATCTTCTGTTTCGGGAAAAACGTTTTGAGCTTAGGGATAAGGGAGAGTGAGGCAAAAGTCAGTTCTGAGTGGATGTCCTCTAGTCTATGCTTCATCCAGTCCTTCCTGCCCCATTGCAGGTCAAGTTATAGATCAAAAGGGCATGCCATACATCTGTGGCAGGGAGATATGGGTTAAGGGGTAAGACTTGAGGGTCCTGATAAGTGAGGTACCTTTCTATTCAGAGCACACAGTAACAAACAGAAAAGTGGGCATAGAAAAGGACATAAGAGATAGAAGAAATCCTTTGTTTTATGGTAGGCATGCCTGCCTTTGGAACTGACCTTGACATTCATGGATCTCATGATAAAGAGGAGCACTTACAAAATCTCATCAAAACACAATGGCCCTTCTGAAAGGGCTGTGGGTGTACCTCTGTTAGAGAGCTTATTCATGCTACTAGATACACAAGACCCTGCCAATAATCCTATAACATCCTCAAAGCCTGAAGTGTACTAAACATGAAGATTTGGGGGCCTTCCATCTCAGGATTCCAGATGTGTTCTTAATTTGGAAAGTCAGGATCCCCCAAGCACTGTTAGTCAACTCGGGGTTCAAAGAAATGTTTACAGATATCTGCTTTCCTCCACCTAATGCAGTATCCCTAATGACTGTTCATCACAGCTCTGGATGAATATCCAATGCCCAGGAAACTAAGTCTTGTGAGGCTGCTCATTTCCTTTTTGGAACTGTTCTTTCTTACAGTGAACTGAATACCTTCCTTGGGTAACTTGTATTCATCAGTCTTACTTCTGACTTTGAAGGCAATACAGAAGAAAAGCTTATCTTTTTTGAGTCTGATAGCCCTTTAAAATTTGAAGATAGTGATCCTATTTCCCATCAGTTTCTGCTTCCCGAGGTTAAATATCCCTAGTTCTCCAATCATTGCTCCCTGATTCCATTTTCAGATCCTGCCCTCAATGCAGTGAGAGTGATCAATAAAACTCTTGAAGTTTGATCCAGTCCTTAAACACAGTGTTACTTTATTGGTAAGGCTGATGCACAGAACACACGTTATCTGACACTTCCATTAGAGGAGCCTCAGAGTGTTTAGCTTATGGCTTACCACAAAGAGCTGCTCTGGAGTGATTGTTCATTTCTGTGGAAGGATTATGAAGTTTACACCCACAGACACAATTCTTTAGCCATGGGAAACTTTGTCAAGACTAACTCAACTATAAATCTATTTTAATCACTTACCAAAACACCATCAAATGTTCCTTAAAATGTAGAGGCAATCCATCTCCTAATCCATCTCCTAATCCACTTTAATAGAAATGTAAAAATATGGAAAGCAAATGGCGAAATTCTAAGTGGTCTAAGCTTTTGTGTATTGGAGCACAGAACATCTTACAATCAAAGGCACCGAGGGTATTTCAAGAGCTCATGTCATACTTTTTGGTTTCCCTGGCAAGTGTTTCTCTGTCAGCTCATTTGATGTCATTCTCAAAAATTTCATGGAAGCTAATGAATGTTTGTTTCATTCAGCCAGGCACTAGATTATGTCATAACATTTGTTAGAAACAGTTTTGTTAAAATTTGCTTTAGTTCTGGACTTCAGAGTATCTGAGTACATTTAGGAGTCAGCAGCCCATTTATCATGTTCAGCTAAACATTTTCTACATGGCATTGAAACACAGACCTTGGGATAGATGCTGTTGTCATTTCATAAGGTCTCATTACTAAACTGACTTCACCCTACATGAAAATGTAAGGAGTGAATTGCTTTATCTAATTTTCTTATCTATGGACTGGTAATAGTTTTGTTCTCCTCTTTGAAATCATGATAGTGAGCCTGCTGTGGTCTCTATGCTAGAATCTGTAATGTAGGAGAACAGAAGGAAGGACAATGTGGAAATGCAATTTCATTCCATCTTAAATAGGTTTTTAATGTAGGCATGAGAAATGTGAGAAAGCAAAGTGATCTATTGAAGGACAACATTCAGAACATGTAAGATTTAAATATACATGTTCTGGGGCTGGGGTTGTGGCTCGGTGGTAGAGCAGTTCCCTAGCATGTGTGAGGCACTGAGTCTGACTCTCAGCACCACATATAAATAAAGGTCTATCAACAACTAAAGATATATTTTTAAAAAATCAATATACATGTTCTAGACCCTAAAGCCTTAGTTGTAACAGTATGCATTATACCACTCTGTATGTATACCAAAAGTCATAAAGAATGAGTCCAAGCTCTCTTTTGACCCTACAAATTTATATGAGGGCATATATTTCATAACTTATTTACCTCATACTGATGGTTGTCTATCCATTTTCCCTGCTTTTCTATTGACAGGAGCCTCTCATTGTTTAGGGCTGCTGTGCATCCCATTAAACATACTTCCCCAAAGTTCCCCAAGTATAAAAAAAATAGAACTACCCTATGGTCCAGAAATCCTACTTCTGGATATATATCTGAAGCAATTGAAATCAGGATGTTGAAGAGGTTTGATGCAGCATTCTACACAATAGCCATGTTGTGGAATCTAAGTGTTCATCAATAGATGAATGAATAAAGAAAATGTGGTACATATAACACAATGGAATGCTATTCAACTTTTAAAAAGGAAATCATGTTTTTCTCAGCAAAGATAAACCTGGAAGACATTGTTACATGAAATAAACCAGGCACAAAAAGACAAATACTATATGATCTCACTTATAAGGGTTATCTAAAAAGGTTGTAGATGCAGAGAATAGAATGGTAGTTACCAGGGAGCTGGGGTGAGTGTAAAAGGACTAACAGGGTGTGTTAGTCAAAGGATATAAAGTTTTAGTTATAAGAAATAAATAGATCTATTGTACAACATGGTGATCACAGTTAATAACATACTCTTGAAAAATGCTGAAAGTGGGCTTCAAATCATCTTGCCACCAAAAATAAGAATGTGAGATGCATATGTTAGCTTAACTTAATCATTCCATAACTTATACATATTTCAAAACATTATGTATGACAAATACAATTTTTAATACTTGTACTGTTATCAATTTAAGAAATAAGTTTTAAAAACAAATACTTCTCCCTTAGCTAATGTCCATGGGACCAAGTTATCCAGTGAAATGTATATAGATATCATTTGTGTGAGGCTTCTGAAGCTATTGCCCTCCTGATAGAAAGGGACAAACTAGAAAGGGAGAAACTGCACCTTTCCCTTCACCTTTGCCTTTTGCCTCACACCTCACTGAAAAATGTGGCCATAATACCTGGAAATTGGAGCAACCATCTTGCTACCTTCAGGAAGATGGCCATAGTCCAAAGATGGCAGAACAGAAAGATGAAAGAAACCTGTGTCCCCTACCCCCATGGTGCAGTAATTTCAGATATTATTAGAAGTTACTATGACATGTAGGCCAATGTAATCCTGATGTTTTCCTCTTACTTCCCTTCAAGTTGTTGATGACCTTCAGAACATGGTTAAGGGGAGTGGATTCAAAATCTGTCTTTGGAAATTCACATCAGAGTTTTCCGTAGGTTACTGTAAACTAAGATGCTTGTGTTGTGTCCTGAGCTTCTCCCCTATCCCTTTACCCCCAAACCTAATTATGCCTCCCACCACCCTAGTGCTATGTGTGCCTTAGTGGAGAAAGACAAAGTGGGATAAGGGGTGAAGAGAAGGGATGTGGACTCTTCTATTCATAACTGTCAGGCATAAGATGATGTTTCTAGAGCCTGGAGTAGAATGCCCTGAGTATCACCTACATTTCATCTGTATTGAAGTTTGAAAGAGAAGTGTATGTAGTATGATTTGCTTCAAAATCTTGTTCCTATGAAGCTATCCCTGGATATCACGTATATTTTTTTTCAGGTAGAATTATTTAAGTCAAACTTATTTTAGCGTCCCTCAATTCTAGGAAGAATAAGTATGTCCTATTTTAAACCACAAGGGAATAGTCACATTAAAATGAGTGCAGAATATATAAAAGAAATCCACAAAAAAAAAATTAGAATAAAGCTTCCTGAGTGACTTTCCAGTGTGACCCTCCTGGGAGAGGGAAAACTTATATACTCAGAGGGGATACATATCTTTGACATTTTTTGTTTATAAGATAAGTAATCCTTAAAGTAGCATCTGAATGTAAAAATTTATTCATTATGATCTCTTACAATGTTTTCTTGCTTTAGGAATAAAGATGAACAAATGAAACATGCAAACATGTCTCCCACGAAAACTGGCATATTGTCCTTATTCTTTTTGATTCTTTTTAGTTACATATAACATTAGGATTTATTTTGACATAATTATAAAAACATCAAATAAAATTTGTTCTAATTCAGTCCCCAGTGCTTCCCCTCCTCCCTTCCCCTGTTCCCTTCCCTCTACTGATTTTTTTTTTCCTGCTATCTATATTTTTTTAAAAGTGTCTTGTGGATATACATGATGATGAGATTCACTGTGGTATTCATTTGTGTACATTGGAAATTTAAGTTAGATTCATCCCAGTCTTTCAACAGATGATGGATAAAGAAAATGTAGTGTATATACACAATGGAGTATTATTCAGTCTTAAAGAAGAATGACAGCATTTGCCAGTAAATGAATGGAACTGGAGAACGTTGTGCCAAATGAAATAAGCCAGTCTCAAAGAGTCAAAGATCAAATGTTTTCTCTATGTGGAAGCTAATGCAAAATAAGAGGGGAATTAAAATAGATCAGTGGAGTAGATGAAGAGGATTGAAGGGGAGAGGAAAGGGATGGGATAAGAAAGACTGTGGAATGAATCTGACCTAATTTTCCTTATTCTTATATCACATTAAGAAGTTAATGACAAGTTTTTTTTATTTTTAGTTGTAGACGGACACAAGCTTTATTTTATTCATTTCTATGTGATGCCGAAGATCGAACCCAGTGCCTCATGCATGCGAGGCAAGCTCTACCACTGAGCTACAACCCCAGCTCAAGAAGTGTTTGGTCACATCAATTTTTGAAGGCATTTCAAAGTGAAATGTCAAATAGAGTGAAATATATAATAAAAAATATCCTGTAATTTGCGGGGGAAGTTAATGGAATATTTTGAAGGTAGATAAAAGGAAAGTTTAGAAACTGGGCCCATATTTTTTTCTTCCAGAAATGCTTTTACAGACAATTGTGAATAGTCGACAACTCAGTGGCATAAAGTTGGTCTGCCATGTGCTGCACATTTGTGTATTATTATATGGCTAAATGATCTCACCCATGAGCTGAAATGTCGAGGGAGAATAGTGTTGTCAAAGGTATGCAGTTTTAAAGTATGTACAGTTCCACTGCCCTGACATAGCTTAGCTATATTAAAGAATAGAGATTTTTAATACCATTTACAATTTCCTTGCACGTGAAGGAATGAGTTGATGAATAGAGGAGACAAGGTCAAAATTGGATTTATCAAAGATTGGGGAAAGGGGGAGGGGGAAACCTAGAGACCCTATGTGAATAGGGAATCTAGTCTTACATTTATGAGGGAAACTGGCTGGCAGCCACATTCACTCTGAGTATCTGGTTTTATAAAACTTTCAAAGAAAATCTGTTTACAGATTCTTTGTAAAAATTTGTGGTTGGGGTGGAGGGTAGTTAGCTGAGCATCATCCAGGCCGGGCTTTCTAACTTATTCAATCAGTATCTGCCCCCAAGTTAAGCCTATCCTGCACTATTGCCCTCAACAGAATCTCTCAGTCGGCATGGAAGAGATAGAAGAGCAGATTATGCATTTGCTTTGGAATCATCAGATATGTGTCTTGGATGGCAACTTAACTCCATCCATGCATGGAGAGATTTGACCAAATCCACTTCACCAAGGTTGTTTCCCCAACTCTAAAAGAAGGAAGTACAGTGTTATGATTATCAAATGATAATGCAATAAAGGGTACATGACGGGTGCTTTGCTGCTTCTGTAGTTTGTGAATTCAGTTTGAGCGACACAAAAATACATACGGTGAATCTCAACTTGTTCTCCCCACAAGGAAGTTGTAAAGTTAACATAGCTCATACCTCTTTAATGCAGGCCCCATAATGAGATCTATATTATTGATTTCAAAGAGCTTTCAGTGGCTATTTTAAACTCCAGCTGAAGAGGATATTACCTTTATGACTTTTTTTTTTTTTTTTTTGGCTGAAACGCCATGCATCCTTTTTTTAAAAAAAGAAGCAAAAATGCCTGCTCCTCCACTGACTCAAGACCTTTGACTGCTGCAAGAGCTATCATCAGAGGCACCAGCTGGGTCTCCAGGTTCTGCTGGCAGAGCTCACAAAATGTCAGTGCCCATCATTTCTTTTGGGAGCTCTTGAGAACTGACTGAGCAGATAGCTCAGTCTTTTCCAGAAATGACTCTCCCCTACTGCTTTATTGATCCCTGCCAGGTACCTCATTTTTGATCCTTTAGCTTGATGTGGCCAATTCTCTGTTGAGTCACAGCAGAGATCTGTTATGCTGGATTGTCCAGCTGGAAACATTCCCGGTCCCACTCCCATCCCCTCCCCATTTTGCTTTGAGCTGGCTCTGAAACAGATCTCAGAAAGAATTGTGTGTGTCACATAGATAACACTTCTTTAATTCCTGGTGTCTCGAGATTAAATTAGCTATTTTGATGGCCTTGTGTTCTGAGAACACTGTGTTTTTGAAAACCAACTTTTCATCATGCTGGGAGCCATTTGAAAGTGAGTGAATTTCTTCCAGGCCTAAGTATTGATCTTTGTGGCAAGAGAAGGAGGTGGAGAGAGGGATGTAGTAGGCAAGGCAAACAAATGGGGATCAAGAAATTAAAGAACAACCCTTGATCTCTCCAGGTAAGGAGAATGTGGTTGTGGGGTGCAAAATGGGCCACATTAGGGATATAGGAACATCCCGGGTCACATGGTTGTGCATTTCCAAATGGTTTGGAAAAATCAAAAATTTGTTACATGTGAAAACTATGAAATTCAAATTCGGTGTCCAATAACTTTGGGGGCAGGCAGTCATACTCACCTATTTACATGTTGTCTATGGCTACCTTCAGACTTCAACTGGAGCATTGAGTGGTTTCAAAAGATCACATGTCCCACAAAGCCTAAAATATTATCTGTCCATTTACCAAAAAAAGCCGTTCCCTTCTTCCACATCAGTGTCCAGAAGAACATTTTGCAATGATGGAAGTATTCCAGAATCTGTACTATCTTATCCAGTAACTGCTAGCCACATGTGGCTATTTAAATTAATAAAAAAGTAAATAAAATATTACTTCCTGAGTAGTTCTAGCCACATTTCATTTGCTCCATGGCCACACATGACTAGTGGCTACTGGATTGGGCAGCATGAGTATAGGATAATCTCTATCAAGGGGTTCCTTTGTTCTGTGAAATAGACCTCTGTTATTGCTTGCTCCTACTGTAGCTAGCTTTCTAGGAGTCATTTGTCTGCTTCATTTTACAATTTCACTTTCTTAGGATCTGCTTACAAAAATACTCCAGCTAAGACAAGAATTTGGATACAGGTTTATTTGAAAGTTGATTCCAGGAAGTATCAGTACAAGAGTGGGAAAGTGAGGATAGGGAAGAAAAGAATGCCAATTGATGGAATGTTAGCAAATCAGTTACCATTATGGGCAACTTGATACTACCGGGAAATTCTATGTGTAGAACATACCTGTGTTATTCCACCTGAGATTTGAGGAAGCTAGGGTAGTTGTGCAGCAACTCCCCAAGAGTTGCTGAGGGCTCCTTCTAGAGGTATTAACTCTTCAGTACTTCAGACAAGCCTTACAGCCATAAAACTAAAAGCCCTCAGGCAAAGAATCACAGGTATTCATAGTAAGCAGTCCACAGAAAAGATCAGCAATGCCAAGAAGATATGGGAAGGGCACTGATAGCATTTTTTTACAGAAAGGTGCTGAAAGACATTTTGTAGAAAACAAACTATGAGGACTCTACTTTTCTGTAATGGAATTGGTAAAAGGCTAGTTATAGCTGTTGCATAGGGTTAATGACTGAAATTGAAGCTTGGACATATCTACAAATGACTCTCATCCTTTACACTGAGATGTGCCCTAAGGTACCACCACCTGATCAAGAACATTTTAACCAGCATTATTCCCATATGTCCAGCCATAACTACATGGAAATATCACCACTGGTCTACCCCATGTACTAGCTTTGACAACTAGACATTGGTTGACAATGGAGCTTTGTTTTGGGATCATGCCAGCAGACAGGCAAAGTACACTACTAGATAACTCGAGAGCTAGACAGAAAGTGGGAACTGAGAATAAAATTATAAAAGTGGCCAAGAAACCAGCAAAACTGATGAGGATGGATAGGCCAATCTATGTTGCCTGGAAATGTCCCAAAGAGAATGCAGATGCCTCAGGGAGCTTCTGATGGTGTTCTTATAGGCTGGCTTCAACATGCTGGCACTCTGAAGTAGGGTAAACAAATGAGTCTGAATTTGACAATTCAGAGCAACAGAACCCAGCTTCTAACTGATGGCGTGAAATGGAGAAACACACTGTATATCAAAAAGTCTCTGGGAGTTCCATACAAAACCTCAGTGCTGAATATCAGCTTCATTTCAGAGGGGAACAGTCTGGATCATACGTTTCTAATTATGGTGGGTTTTTAAAAAAAAAAAACTTTTTTAAAATATACACTTTCAAATTTTCTACATATAGACTTTTTCAGTTGGGAATAATTTTCTCAAAAAATTTAAGGGGCTACCACCCTTAGTTCCTGCATGTCTGTAATCAAAAGAAATGAAGTCACTTCATATCTTTTTTTTCTTTCTGGCATTTTGACTGTTTATTCAAAGGAGCTCTGCATATCCTCCAGGTGCTGAGGTTTTGAACCTAGCCTAGTATCTGAAATTCCTTCCTTATGGGGAGCCATAGACTTTAGAACTGTGATCACAGAGAAAAACTAGAAAGAACCATCTAAACACATCTTTGAGTAGATGTGAATAATTTTAACAGTTATACAAAAGCATTTCTAGTTGTCATTCAGGCTGCTATAACAATACCACAGGCTGGGTAGCTTACTTAAAAGCTATAAATTTATTAGTACTGGCAGCTAGGTAGTCCAAAATCAAGGCACTGATGAATGTGGTGAATGGTGAGAACCCACCTCCTGCCTGATAGTATTTTCTTGCTGTGCCCTCACATGGGGGAAGCCCCAACATAGCTCTCTGGGGTCTCTTTTATAAGGTCAACAGTCCCATTCATGAGGATTGTGCCCTCATCATCTTGCCTCCTAAAGAACTCCATCTCCTAGTGGCATTGCATTGATGATTAGGTCTCAAAATGTGAATTTTAGGGAAACAAACATTCAGACCATAGTATTTGAATTCTGTATTAGTTAAACCTGTTTAGAATAAACATAATGATCTTATAGGTTGAAGAAAGAGGTTTATCCTTTAATCATAAGAAGTACAGTTGGTGCATGGAGTTGGAGCCAGGGGCCTCTTTCTATAGTCTTTCAGGACCTCAGACTGATGGAAGTGCTAAAACTTCAGCATGTGGCTTCCAAGACTTCTCTGAGTGTGACTTCAGTCGACAGATGGCAGGAAGGGATGCAATGGAGGGAGAGGGAAAGAGAACAGAGATCGTATAGAGGATCTTGAGGGGCCAAGCCTGGAAGTAGCATCTGTGGCTTTTCTCCAAGGGCCAGAATTTGATCACATGTCATCACCTACCTCCAGAGGAGGCTAAGAGATGTAGTCTTGTCAGGTGCTTAAGAGAAGAGTTTGTTGCACAGCTGGTCAGTTTCTGCCACAAATGCTACTGAAGAGCCATCTCTTTTCCTCTTCCTGACTGACCTTTACTATCATAACTGAGATTGAAGCTTGGACATCTCTACAAATGACTTGCATTCTTTACACTGAGATGTGCCCTTTTGATTTCCTGGCTGGAGCAGTGCATCTCTGATGGACCCCATTACAACCCAGGATCTAACCTCTATGCCTTTTTGTCTTTTTTAATTCTGCTAATCCCTCTGGTTTCTGAGAAGGGACAGAGGACAGACAGATAATGAGAAGCATAAGCCAAAGATGTGGCTCAGAATCATTTCACTGTCCCCCAGAGCCACTGCTGAGTCTACAGCATTATGTCCAAAGACAGATTCAGGATTCCTGTGAGCTCAAGACCTTAAGCCTACAGTGATACATACTTTCTACTCCTGACATCCTTGAAAAGACTGGTGCTTCTTCTGAAATGGCCTGGCCCATTGATAATACATCTACTCTCCCAAACATGGGAAGAAGGCTCATTCTTCAGAGGGTATAAGTAGCAAATTCTTTTTTCATCTCCTATGATACAGAGTAGGAGTGCTGTAAATGCCAAGCAGTATGGATTTTTAGAATGATGAGTCACTTCTTCTGGTTTTTTCAAGGCAATTATTCATCCAGTCTGAATCTCTTCAAGATGAGCCAGTAAGTCTGTCATACAGATGAAAAGAATGGCTGAGCTCCCCCAAAGCCAAAAGATTGATTTAGATCAAATGGTAAGGCTGGGGCAAATGACTTTTAAAAAGTGTCTGTTTTTGAGAAGAATTAAAATTCAGAACTCAAGGGTTGAGACTGTTTACCAATGTAACCCCTAGCTTTGAAAATCCTCTGGCACCAAAGATCTGGGTTATTTTTGTGGGAGAGGGAATCTAGCATATGCGTCATTTTCTTCAAGCAGGTAGGTATCTAGCTACTAGAAAAATGCCTCCTTGGCTCAAAGTTAGAGGTTTAACTAACAGCAATATCATAAACACTGAATCTGCAGGTTGCTTAAGGAAATCCCACAACCCAGGCCTTGTATGTACCTTCACTTTCTGTAGTGCACTCCCTACCCTCATTTTCTGCCTCTAGTTTACCCCTGCCAAGAGCTGCCATCTTTGTGCACACAAGTTTTGATTCTCTCAGCCTCTTTCATAGTTGCTTGTTGCTCTCTGAACAACCTTTAACCTGGTCTGGGGGGGAAATCCTCTGTTACTTATCAAGGCTGGGATTGCTTCCATTTTTAACTCAATTTGTTAAAGATAGTGCAATAAACCGTGGCTTGCTACCCAAAGAAGAGAACAATTTCCTCACCCTAACCCTTATTGAGGCAGGCCTGTTCCTGAGCTTATGCACCCTAGTTTGGTATGTGCCGAGCCACCCAGAAAAAGAAATCACTGTCACTGTCTTGCACAGATCTATGAAACCAAAAGTCTAAACTGATCTCATGAAGAATCACTATGCTTACTTGGATAAGGAGAAGGCTGGGTTACGTTACATTTTTTTCTACCCACCTGCACCAGGTGGCACAATCCTACATTCCAACCCACGTGTGTGTCATGGGGGATGTTATTCTGCTCACTACACCCTTACTTTTATCAAGAAGAAAATGTATTGCAACTAGTATGTTATAGCGTGGTCCAGTAACTGCCAATTTCCCCAACTGTTTCTATGAATATTTATTCAAAGAAAGCAGTCACCACACTGAGCTCCTTTAGTTTCATTCATTTCTAGTACTGGGAATTGAACCCAGAGGCACTCTACCACTAAGCTATATCTCCCAGGCCCTTTTTATTTTGAGACAGGTTCTCACTAAGTTGCTGAGGCCAGCCTTCAAATTACAATCCTCCTGTCTCGGCCTCTCAAGTAGCTATGATTCGTTTCATTCTTTCTAAATTTAGTTCTTAAGATTGGTCCTGAGTAGAGAGTAATTGTAGTTAAAGAGGTAAGGCCATTCTTCCACACATCTCAAGCTGCAGAGAATCTGTCTGCACCATGTGGTAGAGCTTATTCAGAATCACCCTGACTAGCCTGTTACCCAGCATGGGGTAAAGGTTGAATCCAGAGTGGTGGCTTCTTTTGGCATCACAAGAATCCGAGGGAAAATCGAAGAAAATCTCAAAACCATAATTTTAAATTTATTACCATATTTTCTCTTTTAATACTTTCATATTAAATATTAATATGGCCCAAATAGAGGGGTCCTTTTGAGTAATTCCATCTTGTTGTAGACTGTGTCTTTAGGTATCTTTAGTATGTCATCAGATTGGTTATTGAAACTTTCTGAATTTCAGTTTTCTTATCTGTAAAATGGGAGTGATAGAGTTTTGATGACCATTATTCATAATGTTCTACGCATAGAACCTAGCAACTAGCAAGCACTCAATGAGTAAGAGCCATTATGATAGAATTGTATCATAAAATATAAGTTACAGAGAGCAAATCTTTGCTGAAGTGTGAAGAATAGATTGGGAAGAGAAAAGTTCTTTGTGTTAAAAGGGTTGCAATAATTTGGATAAATAATGTATATCTAAGCCAAGATATAGCTGTGTTAGGGAAAATGAAATTGAAAAATATTTACTATGGAAAGTGAACTGAATTAATTGCTAATTAGATGTATGTGGGAGATAAGGGCGTTCAAGATGACCCTTGGGAATTACTAAAGATAGTCAGTTATTAACCCAATAAATGTAGCAATTATATTGGACACTTTGGAGGTGATACAGATGCTAGTTACTTCAGGTCATCAATAAATGAGGAGTTTCCAAAAGCTGCATCCTAATTCATACAAGGTCTGCTAAAAAAGCCTTTCCAAAGACCCTGGTTGGGAGTGAACTCCTCCAGGGATTATTGGACCTTGAACTCCCTGTCTATTAGGATGATGTAAACTTGTCAGGGATGTGTTAACAAGTTCCCAGGATCCTAGTGTGTGATCATCAAACAAGGGACAAACAAGGGTGCTAAGACAATTCAATAAAGAAAGAATAGTTTTTTCAACAATTGTCCCTGAGATAAATGAACATGCATATGCAAAAGAATGAAGCTGGACCTCTACCTCAAATCATATGTGAAAATTAAAAATGTACCAGAGATCTAAATGCAAGAGCTAAATCTATAAAGCTCCTAGAAGAAAACCTAGGGGCAAATCTTCATAATCTAGGATTGCTCAATGTGTTCTTAGATATGATAAACTATTTTTTTCTTTTGTTGCTTTATCAAAATCGAAAATGTTTGTACTTCAAAGTATACCATCGAGAAAGTGAAAAGACAGCTCAGACAATGGCAGAATTTTTGTGAATCATATTTCATAATGGACTATATAAATATATAAAGAACTGGAATATACAAAGAACTCCTACAATTAATAAAAGGACAATGCAACTTTTAAATGGGTAAAAGATTTGAATAAACATTTCTTCAAAAATATCTAAATGGCCAATAAGATATAAAAAAGATACTCAACATCATTAGTCACCAGAGAAATGCCACTTGACACCCACCAAAAAGACATAGTAATGAGTGTTGGAGTAGATGTGGAGAAATTGGACTCATCATATACTGGTAGAAATGTAAAATGGTGCAACCTCTTTGGAAAACTGATAATTCCTCAAAAATCTAAATATCAAGTTAGCATATGACCCAGCCACTCTACTCCTAGGATGTACCCAAGAAAAGTGAAAACCTATATCTATACAAAAACGTGTGTGTGAATATTCATAGCATCATTATTTATAATAGCCAAACAGGGGAAACAACCCAAATTTCCATTAACTGACAAGTATGTAAATTAAATGTGGTCAACCCACATAATGGAATATTACTAATCCATAAACATGAAGTACCCATACATGCTACAACATGGATGAACTTTGAAAACTTCATGCACTAAGTGGAAGGAATCTGTCATAAAGGAACTCATATTGGTATATGGAATTCCACATAATGAAATTTTATATGAAATGTCTAGAGTAATGAAATATCTAGACTAGGAAAATCTATTTAGAGACAGAAAAGAAATTGGTAGTTTCCAGGGGCTAGGGAGATGAGAAAATGGGGAGTGACTGCCAATGAAGACAGGGTCTCCTTTTGGGCAATGAAAAAGTTCTGGAATTGATTGTGGTAATGGTTGCACAGCTGTGTGAAAATATTAAACCATTGACTTTTACAACTTAAATGGGTGAATTGTATGGTATGAAAATTATCTCAGTAAAGGTATTGAAGAGGAAAGGAGAAGCAAAGTGAAGCAGGGGCAGTCTGTCTTGCTGGCTTCAAGCTTTGTAACACTCTTGCATACCTGGTGATTCAAGACCCAACAGTCACTTCACGAGGATCCAGGCTCCCCCATGACTCTGTAAACTTGGGCTCATGTGACATAACCTCTTCAGACCTCAGTGTTCTCATCCAGAAAGGAGAAGATTGGCTCAATTTTCTCTAAATCACTTACAGCTTGAAAATTTCATGCTGCAAACTAACTTTTCTAAGTCATGGATTGCTTCTCATTCTGTATACTAAACACTGACTACATTCAAAGCTTAGTTAAAATGATTTCATGGGATGACTTCTTAGCCAAAAGATATTGATTCATACCATTCTTCTGTACAGATCTTGCCTTTTGGTGTATTAAGAATGGGCAGAAGTTGTTCTATAAAGTTGATAGGGTATCTGGGTTTGGTAGAAACAAAGCATCTTAGAAGGACTATATTATTCCTATTCTAAAACCTAGGAAATACTTCCTTCCCCTGTAATTTTTCAGCAAACTATTTTGTCTTTAGAAGTAAGCAAAAGCATTAAAATCAAAACTTCATTTGCCCTTGATTTCAAAACCAAAATTTCTCTCTTGCTTCAGTGCTCCTAGCTAAAATCCTGTGGATTGGCCTTTGCTTCACGGTAAAAACAATAACCTTTGCTAAGTGCGACAAAGAGCATTTGACTGAATTCTAATGTTGCTTTTGGGTAAAAAGTTCTTTATTCCACCTTCTCATATTTAAAGCAGGAATTGGGACTCTTTACTTAAAAATTTTGACAAATAGCTTGATAAATACTGTTTGAGCAAAGAAATAGAATGATCCCAAGCCTCCTCTACTTGCCACCTAAGCTGAATGGGTTGATATTTCGCCCACTGAAAAGTGGCAAGTGCTTGCTGACATGCTTCTGCTGGGAGCATCTCTACACTCAATTATAAGCTCATGAGCTGGGAACTCAAAACACCTGAAGACTGGAGATGACTGAAATTATTCAGTTCTGATGGTCAGAAATTTTGGATGGATCTATGGGAGAATTGTGAGAGCTTCCATGGATGCATTTGAGTAGATAGTTATGGGTTTAAGGCCAAAATAGAATAAAGGACTGTTGCACCACTGTGGTATTGGGTGGTGGTATGGTTTAGAAATGAGTTGTCCCCAAAAAGCTCATGAGTAAGACAATGCAAGAAAGTTTAGAATGAAACGATTGGGTTATGAGAGGTTTAGCCTAACTAGCATATTAATTCACCTTAGGCAGGTGGAGTGTGGATGGAAGAGGTGAGTCATTAGGGATGTGCCTCTAGGGTATATATTTTACCTGTGTGAGGGGAGTCTGTTTCCTGGCATGATGTCCTGAGCCACTTTCTTCTACCATATCAAGCCCCAAAGAATGGAGCTGGCTAACTATGGACTGAGACTCTGAAACTATGAGCCCCAAAATAAACTCTCTCTCCTCTGTTGTTCCTGTGAGTTCTTTTACTCGGCTTTTTTTGTTGCTGTGACCAAGATGACCACCAGTGAATTTATCTGGACTGCTAATATCTTTGGGGACCCAGAATCATGGTCTTCTCTCATAGAAGACTCTCAAAAAATTGTTTCCAATCTTTCCCTACCTTACCCCAAATATCCTGTTTATATTCCAGATCTTCTATTTTCATTCTTATATGAATGTTTCTTGTTGTATCTGCCCAAGATTACCTACCCACGGAGGAGAAACTATCAGGTTTCTCACAGCAGACAGAAGTATTCAAAAAATCCCCAATAGGATCATATTTTCCAGATTAAAATATTTCAGTGACTTTGTATTCTAAAATAAAGTATAAGTCCCCTGACCTCATGAGCATAGGTTTCTTCTGGATCTGCCCTTGCCTACCTCTTCACTTCCTTATATGGATTCCTTATGTGCTTACCTCTTATCTACACTCATACCATATCCAATCTTGAGTATGTTCTATGATTTTTCCCATTGAGGATTCCTCCCTCTTTGCTTTCTTCTCTGCCTGGCTAGTATCTGTAAAACCTTTGAATATGACTCAAGTATGACCTCTCACTGGAAGCCTTCCACAACCCCTCCCATCCCCAGGCTGGGTAAGGTACCCATCTCTGTACCATCTGAGCATCTTCGGCTCACCTCATTCACCCTATGTCAGAGCCATTCTCTCATCATACCACGAAGTCTCAAAGGACAGAGTCAGTTTTTTCATCTCTGTTCTCAGGGTCTAATAACCTTCCTGAACCTGAAAGATGACCCAAATTCTTTTGGAAATAATTAATGTCTCTGAAAATAGAGATTCTGTTTTGCAAATAGTTTTAAGAAGCATTTATTGAAAGGGAACATATAGAAAAATATTCAAACATATAACTCAAGAAGTAGAATAGTATTAGCTCCCAGAGTCCCCATTGTACCCCCTTTCAGTCTTCGCTGTTCTGAATAAGCACTTTTCCAACACCATGAATTAATTCTGCCTGGTCTTGAACTTTAAGTAAATGGAAGCACATGGTATGTTGTCTTGGTCTGGCTGCTTTTGCTCAACATTTTGTTTATGAGAACCATCTATGTTATGTCTGATTGCAATCCATTCTCATTTCTGTATAGTATTCCATTGTGTAAATAGACTGTAGTATATTTATCCAAGCTACTATTATCAGGCAGTATTTGGATAGTTTCTGGTTTGGGGCTTTTACAAAGAGTGCTGTGATCTGTGTTTGTATTTTAACTTATTTATTTTGTCAGTAAAACCACTTTTCCCAAAGAATGCCGTCAGTTATGTCTTTAATTCCAAATGAATCTATCTGCACATTCTCTTTTACTTGTCAAGTTAATTAGAGCTGTATCAGAGAGGTCAAGAAAGGCAGATCAATTATCAAAGAGTTGGTGAGTAAAATCAACCTCCTATGACAAAAATGGCTTACAAATTTAAACAAGCACAATTTTCTACCCCAGACATTCTAACATGCAGTTTCCTGTAATAAACATTCATAGTCTCGGGGTTACAAGTCAACAGTCTTTGGAGTTACTAAAACAAACCCTACAATACCATAGAGGTGCTCTTTGCCCTTTTCAAGTTAACAATTTTAGAAATTCAACTGCATAATGACAATATATAGAAGAAACGATTTAGCTTAAATGTTGAGAAAATGGTATGTAAATATTTGCTAAACTTCCTCATCTCTTTAAGAAGAGCAATGGTTAATCTGGTGTTTTACACTGTCAAAAGTGCTCATGTCAACATCTTAAAATTTCTCTCCATGTTTTCTCATTTCTGCTATTTGAAACTCATAACCTCTGTTTTCAGTGTCAATCTTAATTGAAGTTGAATCAAAGATACACAGGACTTGTTTTTTATTTCCCATCATGGTGTATGTATAAATTCATCTGCTAAAAATTCCTAAGTTTCACTGAATTAAACAACATTTTAGAAAATGGTAGAAGTAAAGGCATGATTCTAAAGGCTTCATTGCAATCTTTTCCTTGCCCATGTTTTAGAGATGCGAACTAGGAAAAGGTGGAATGTTTGATTTGACTGTTAAATTAATGTAATAAAACATTGATCTTGAGATCTTGAGCAAGTGCCAAATAGGAGATATAGAAAGGTTTGGAAAATGTGAAGGGAAGCTACAAGTAATATTTCTTTAGCATATTAGAGAGGGTGGCTAGACAAGCCATCCATAATGAGCAAAGTGGGAAAATTAATAACATCTGAGAAGCAATGAAATGATCTCAAGTTAAATGGGGAGAAACAGAAAGAACGCTGAGGATAGGAGCAGATTAAAAGCAAATGAGTAGGACTGGGGTTGTGGCTCAGAGGTAGGGTACTTGCCTAGCACGTGCAATGCCCTGGGTTCGATCCTCAGCACCACATAAAAAACAACAAAATAAATGTATTGTGTCCAACTACAACTAAAAAAATAAATATCAAAAGAGTAAACACTGCTGTAGTACACAAGTGTGAAGGGGGAACAGGAATCCCTGACAAGGTATCTGTCTTCTAAAAAGCTCATGACCAGTAGGTAGAGAGTGAGGGGCCCAGATGGAGCTTATTGTAGGTTGGTTCCCCAGATATAGACGTTGAATGAGAATTCTATGCAAGTGATTTCCAGGTTTTCCCACCTAGTGGGACTGGGAATGGGGAAGGACGCCAAGCAGGAGTGCAGCTACCAGCTCAAGTTATCCTTCATAGGGCTTTGCTAACTCCTGAAGGAATTCTGGGGACCTGTGTGTGTTGGGCAGCTTTGCATCATTATGAACAAAATAACAATAACAACTTAGAGGAGGGGAAGTTTATTTTGGCTCAGTTTCAGAGATTCAGTCCATAGTGGGCCAATTCCATTGTTCTAAGGTAGCACAACATGGCAGAAAAGCATGGTAGAGGGAAGCTACTCAGGACACAGCAGCTGGGAAGCAGAGAGGTTGAGGGAAGGGTGGAAGGAGCCACAAGGGAAGATGAAACCTTTCCTGGGCGCATCCTCAGTGACTCACCACCTCCATTCACACCCTGCCTGCCTGCAGTACAATAGGATGGACTGATTAGGTTACAACTCTCAGTCTAATCATTTCACCTCTGAATATTCTTGCATTAACACAAGAGCTTTGGAGGAACACCTCATATCCAAACCATAACACAGAAGCCACATCTTAGTGTTATCCCCCCATCAGAAACACAGAGATAGAGTGTCTATACCCTTGGGCTATCAGTCATTGGTCCAGAGTTACCTCTGGGAGCACCTCTCTTTGCATAGGCAGTGTAGGTATCAGCAGCCCAGGGAAGCCTTTCCAGAAAGGCGTTGCAGAGGCTTCTGTTGAAACAGAATGTATGCAGGAAGTAGATCTGAGCAAAAATGCAAAGTGGGTCCAAGGGGATACTGAACAGAGCCCTCACAGCAGCTGCTACAAACTCTAAATCATTGTTATTAAGACTAGGGTAACATTACCAAAATAAAGTAAGTAAATTGGAGAGTGAGAAATGAAGAATAGGGCAGATACATTTCAGTTCTGTCCTGGCTCCTTCTGTAGGTCGTGGAGAGAGATGTTGATCAGAACACTTCCCCATATTCTGCAACCAGGGGTTGAGAGTTTTTCCCTCTGGTTGTGATAAGGTAAACCTGGAGCTTCCAAGGCAGCCACTATGTAGATCACCGAGAGAAGGTAGGAGATACCTTAGTGAATGGCAGATGAACAATCAAAGTGATCCCTGAGTGTATTTGGATCCCTACTTCTAGATAGTCTTCCCTTTTATTGTGGCTTGCATTTAATGTGGTTTGGATTCAGATACCAACTGATTATCCTCTTAACTGAGCTTCTACTATGTATCTCTAGTGCTGGAGCTATAAAAGAGAAAAGAAAGTCTCTGACCTCATGAAGCTTATGTGGGGAGACGACCAATTCACAAATATGGTCATTTGCAATACGGCTGACAAGGGAGGTCTTTCTGCAAAGGCACATTCGCACAAAGACCTGGCTAAAGTGAAGATGTGAGCAAGGCAAGAACCTGAGCTAGAGTTGAATTTTTGTCCAGCACAACCAAGAGAGTCCGGAAAATTACAACAAAAATACCATGTTTCCTGGGATTGTGTTTGAACAGACCTACTGTTTGCCCTGGTGGCTAAGGGAAATTTCCTTGTGTCTGGCCTTGTCAAGAAGGCTAATGGCTAAGGCCTTTCTTTGTGCTTTGCCCAACTGGTCAGTTTAAGAGTTGTCACTGATAAGACAGTTGAAATGTGGTGGCTTTTCCTTTATGATAATTAACTTTTCTTTCCTATTTCAGTCAAAAATCAGTTTGTTAAAACCTGTTTATATCTTTTATTCTACAGAATAAGACTCAGGGTATATTCAAGGGTATGTTCTTTGTGCTTGTATTCTTTTTGGTTTAATCTTTAAATCAGGTTTATTGAAGTACCATTTGCATATGGTAAAATTTGCCCTCTTTAGCTATACAAACTATGAATTCCAACAAACAGTTGTGAAACCCCACTACAATCAAGAGGCAGAAATGACCATTACCCCAAGGCTTGTGTCCTTACAAACCACCTCATATCTTTTTATTCTTTGCTTATGAGTTGGATACTAAAATACACAGGCATAGAAAATAATGTTAATACTTGAAACTAATCTTTGGGGAGTTTCAGCAATGATAGACAAAACTATGACAATGTTCACTAACCTATATTTTTTCTTCTAGATGCCTAAATGTAAAATAGTTAATATTTGCAAATTATGTTCTTTAGTTGGGGGTTTGAACTATAGAAGATAAACATATATTCAGATCACTGAATATATGTTTTAAAAATAATTGAACTGTTGCTTCGTGGCAAGCAACTACTATTTTGTTGAGGTGGGATAGTTCTTCAGGAATCATCTTTGTTACAGTGCATTGAAAAGGCTAGCTTTAAGATAGGATGTGGATAACCTTGTTCCTTCCATTATCCTTACTGTCTTGCTGCTTCTGTCAATGATCTTCACTAACTCTCCAGGGATATCTCCATTTCTCTTTTCAAACATGCCAGGTCTCCTCCATGAGCGGTGGATGGGGGAATACATTTAATCCTTCTCTTTTAAATCCAATCCAGTTGGATTCACAGTGGCTAATATGTGAGTGCCTGACCAGTTGTTAATTGCTTTATGATCATTATCCTACTTTATTCTCACAAACCCCTAGCATGCAATATTTTACAGAAGGAAAATACAATCGCTATATTCATAAAGTATCACTGCTATATAATCTGAGAATACTATTTGATTTGATTCTCATAGAAAATCCTGCTATCCAGTGAAGAAACTGAGGCTTAGAAAGGGCAGGAGGAGGGTGGAGGACATTCCAGGCTCCTGGGTATCTGCCTCATTTTATCCCTGAAGCTTGATTGCTTTTTGACCTTGTCCCCGAATCTGCAGCATAGCTACTTTTCTCCTTCATTTCCTGTGCCTGGGTCTCTTGACCTTTACTCAGTTTTTTTAGGGCCACAAATAACAAACTCTCTCAAACTGGCTACAATTTAAAGTATAAATTTATTATAAATATAGAGGGTTATAACACAGAACACATGGTAAAACGTAATGCCAAGCTTCTGATAGGGGTGTCAACAGGAATTAGAAAGCAGACAGGAGCCAGGGCAACTTGGCCTGACCTCTCCCTTTGCCTACATGTTCTCATTTAGTTGAAACTGAAGTCCTTTTTACACAGGATATCCTTAATGGCCAGTTACTAGTATTCCTTAGAGCCTTGCTGCATAAAGTATGATTCATGGACCAGCAGTATCAGCATCACCTTGGAGCTTGTTAAAATGCAGAGTCTCTAGCAGCTCCCCATACCTACTGCATCTGATTTGTACATTTTTAACAAGATCTCCAGCTGATTTGAGCACAGATTAAGTGGAGAAGTACTGGCTTAGAGCACAATTTGGGGACACACTAGTCTATCAGGCCCCCATCAAAGCAAAAGATTCAGCTAATACTTTTATAGATTTTCAACCCCTGAATAAAAACATGAGCATGCTTGTTTGGTGCATTCATCAAGAGGTATCTACTAGATCATCAGAATGTGAGCTCCATGAAGCAGAGACTGTTTTCTTACATATGTGCCCTGAGAAGTTAAAGCAAGGTCTGACCCATGGTAGGCACTCAATTGATATGCCTACCCCAACCACTGCCCCCTCCATTTTTTTCAGCACTTAAAAGAGGACAAACACAATACAGATAGTCACTCACTATCCAACATTCTGTGCTTTTCTTCAGTAGAAGACATTGTAAAAATTCACCAGCTGGAAGTTACACTATAGTGGACTAACTGTTGATCAAAAAGACCTGAAAATGTACAATGATGCAAATACCCTAGAAGTTTATTTCTTGCTCACTTACTAGTCCTCAGCAGATAATTGAACCAACAGGGTATCCTCCTCTGTAAAATCACTAGGTACCCAAGTTTCCCTTAGTGTTATTTAATTTCAGCAAACTGGAAGGGGAAAGGAGATCAAAGGAACACATGGGAGATTTTTATGGGTGAAGCATGAAAGTAGCAGATGGAACTTCCTATGGTAGCCAACCCTGAAGATGGCCCCAATGAGCCCTGCCTTCTTGTATTCATGATCAGGGATAGCCCACTTCCACTCTGAGTGGGGCTGGCCTGTGTAACAGGTAAGATATAGCAGAAAGCAAGGATGAATCACTTGCTCTGAGGGAAGCCAGTTGCTATTATCATTAGGATCTCCATGCAGGAAAAACCCATAATATCTCCTGCCAATAGCCATATCAGTGAACCATTTTCGACATAGATCCTCTACCCCTGGCTAAGCTTGCAGAGGACAGTAGTCCCAGCCTACACCTATTCCTCAGTTTCATAAGACACCCTGATCCAAACCACCTAATCATAAGCTCCTGATTGAAGTCCTGACCCTCAGAAACTGTGAAATAAGATGTTTGTTTTCTTAAGCTGCTAAGTTGCAGGGTAATTTGTTATGCAGCAATAGATAATTAATACATTTCCATTTCCTGGATAGGAGTCGGACATGACTATATGCAACTTTGGAAGAGAATAGGAAAGGTAGTCTATCCCAGAAAGAGGAGAACATGGGTTTTTGCTAAGCAGTCACTAGGCTCTTCCCACAGGAGCAGACAAAAATCTTAAGAGTAAAATTGGGCAGAAATGTAATTGAGAATCTGGGGTCAGAGCATGGAGCAACTGGACACACTTGATCCTTCTCTCCTCTTGGCTAAAGGGCCAATCCTCCTCCTCTGTAAAATCTTCTCTGCACATCAGGCCACATTCCCCTCTCTAACCTCTGAACTCGTGGCAGCATTTCTAGGCTTGATCTCTTTATACAGCAATAAATGTCACTAGTTCAGAGACGGGGGCATAATTTGGTACTCAATCGTGTATTGCCTTGTGATAGCTCTTATATCACTGTCTGGGATGATTATTTAACTTTTCGTGTCTGTATATCTTGTCTTCCCAATTATATTTAAGATCCTGGAGGGCAGAGACCAATGGGGTAGATGATATATGATGTGACCACATTAGCTCCATAATCTGCACAGTGATTTATTGAAAACCACCAAATCTACACTTAATGGGAGTTGAATTTTAATAGGAATTGAGTCCCTTCCCTAGAGCACTAAATATATGATCACAACTAGGTATTTAAAATTCTCTTTGCTGATCATTAGATCTCCTTAATAGTGCCTAACACAGGAGGAGTCAATGGGTATTATTTAATGTAATTTTAACAGCAATTGCAAATGAGAAGTTTGATTAAGCTTTGTAAAAGATACATAATGATATTTAGAAAAATCATAACGAGAAGAGTGTTCGATCTAGATTTATTTTGACATCATTTCGTCACCTGTGGTTTAGCAGACTCTAATCAACTTCAAATTTTAACCACCTCTTCTTGAGTCTATAAAAGCAATCATCAGATTGCCAGAAAAAGTTATTTCATTTACTCTTATTAACAGCTCCTTCTATGATATATATAAGTCATTTAAAATAACTGCAGGGGCTTTATGTTCACCTTCCGTTTGTATCTTAGCTTGATGTCAAAAGTAATGACTCAAGAACTGACAAGTAGTTATTGCCTTATAATAAATTTATGAAGAGTTTATCAAGCATGTGCACTGTTCTTTGTCAAGCATCTTGTAGCTAAACATAGCAAGCAGACCATTTAAAGTAACCATGCTCATGGTAGACACTTTTAAGAATTATCACAACATGTAGCTTTTTGAAAAGGCCTAGATTAAAAAAAAAAGAAAGAGAAGAAAAGAAAAAATTCCCTGAGATCAATTACTTCTGCTCAAATACTTTGGCAAACTTGATATTTTCTGTCCTGAAAAAAAAAAAAAAATGTTTGTCTTCATAGTGTATGTTGAGGTTTTTAAGACCTCTGAAATACTAGAATAATGCACATCAGTTGAATTTATAGAATACGTAGTCTAATTTTATAAATCCTTAATTATATATGCTATATATAAGGACTGTTCAAGGAAACTGGGGAATTTAGATTTTAAATGTTGAGACTTTTGATGAGAGAGGAAAAAAATAAGTCTGAGATCTTCCCCAAAGATGAATGTTCTAATCTGACTTGAATCACTACATGTTAAACACACATTTTTCCTCTTCACTGAATTAAATTATGAAATTGATTTTGTTTTACAGATTCCAGAGAAATTGCAATGGCTTTGAGCACTGGGCATGTTTAGAGTACAAAGATCGTTGGTTAAAAGAAAAGGTTCTTTGTGTTATGTCTTCATGTGTTCAGGTCCCAGAGTCCCTGAAGCAATATCAGCTAAGTATGCCACACTCTGATCTTGTAAATAAAACATGACAATCAGAAGGTCAGAAAGTGTTTTACCAGGGTGCTCTGGCTGCTAAAACTAGGACCCATGATTAACACAAATCTTATGTACAAATGTGTTTTTACCCTGATGAGTCAACAGAGTTCAATGTATAATCAGATTTCATAAATTCCCTTCCAGAGATTTTTTTAAATATGCCCATTGATCCTTAACAATATAGCTGTTCAAACAATATTGTCAAGTACCAGTGCATTTGTTAATTTGTACATGTCTTATAAATTTATCATGACTGTATCATTAAAAGTCTAACAGACTAGAAAGCTGGTTACAGAGGATTACTAGGAAAATATGTACCATACAAAATAAAATCAAAATATGCTAATATTGCTTACAACAAACAAAAGTGGACCACTTTTAGAAACACATAGAGAAATAATGCTATTATCACTGATCAATACTGAGTCAGTATCAAACATCAACTTATTTTTAGGAAAAAATGCAAAGAAACTAATAGAAGTTTTACAGAGGAATTGCTGCCCCCAGATCAAAAGGATGTGAGAAGAGACTTATATAGGATCATAGCAACTTCTCAGAAGTACTCTGCAATGAGTTCTGGAGCAAGTAAGACTGTTATAGTGTGGAGAACCAGCCTGTTTGCTCCCTGTCCCCAATAAAACCAAAGAAATAGAAGCTAAGGAGACCCCACCCAAGCCCCCAACCAGTTTTGGGAGACACCCTTCAAGAAAGTGTTGGTTTTATAAACAAAAGGAAGTCCTTGGGGTTGGGGGGTGGGGAGAAGGGGCCAAGCACAATGTACCTTTTGAAAGTGGCCCAGAGGTAGGACTGGTGGTTGATCTGTGACCTTGCATTTTCATAACTGGAGGAAAAACTACCACAGAGCTTGCTATGACCCAATGGCCTCTGGGTGAGCCATCTTCCTCTACTCTAGCCCTAGATAGCTCTTTTCCTTGCCAGACAGCACATTAGTCAATAGCTTTATACTTTTATGGAAAAAGAAATGGTTGATATTAGGCTCTTCAATAGTGCACATGTGATTTAGAACTTCTGAGATTTAGAAAAAAATGTATATTTAATGTGTATATTTTAATATAATCAGGGACCACTTAGCTATGTGTTCAAATAATCATTTGAAATCACCTAATTCTGTGTTATAGTTGAGAGCAAAGGGCTTTACTTATGGATATTGGAATATAGGAAATTAGAAAAATAGCCTTTATTCTAGGCAGACTCAAGATAAGACTTAAGGAAACATAATAACCATTCAATGTATTTAACAAAGAGCTTTTTAAGGGCTTTTTAACAGTATTCGATTGTTAGAATGTTTTTAAGATTATATTTGTTAGCGTATATTTATAGCTGTTATTTCTCTATTCTGAAATATATCAAGCCTCCCACAGAGAACCAATTTACACACCTTATTTGCCTGTAGTGTGCCAGCATGGCTGTATTTTTGAATTATCACACCAGAGACTGAATTGGTCAATAGAAAGGAGCCTTATTTCAACAGTACTCAGTATTCTTTAAAGAATAAAAGTTATATGAAAAATTGTGGTATATATGTGTAACAAGAATTGTAATGCATGAAAAGAATAAGTTAAAAATTCAGACATAAGCCATGCATCTACATATGCACTAGGCTATAACTTAATTAATAGCCTCTTAATTTACATGCCACATGGATCAGTTCTCAAACTATTATTGTCATAGACCAATAATTTTATAAAATACAATAAAAATTACAGAAAAATATTTATAAAGCATGCAAAATGCAAACTCGCTGATCACACAATGAAGCACAATGAAACAGTAATGGTTATAAAATTTTTTAAATGGTTATAAAAATTTCCGTGTTCTTATTCTCAATCCCTATACATATCATTGACCACTAACAGTTTGTGGACTGGGGTGGATCCAGGGAAAACACTTTAAGTAATCCTGGTTGATATGCAACATTCACTCTAGCAAGTTCCATAGGTCAAAAACATTTTTTTAATGCTATTTCATCAGATAGTCCCAAAATCGGTGCCATTAGCAATGACTTGGAAAATGTTCACCCCTTTTCCATTAACCTGTTCAATATCACTTAAAGTATGTTCACAATATGACAAGTCATTCTGTACTAAATAACTTTTATAATGTGAAAGTTGCCTTCTCTTATCTGCCAGGGTATTTATTTCTCCTCTTCCATCTTATTTCTTAACTAATTTAAGATTTCTTCCCAACCTTATTTGGAGAAGTTACATATTTCTTGGTGCAAATTCAGCTCTGCAGATTTGTTCAGTTTAACCTCCATGGCGTTTGAAAAGCATTAAACTTTCAGTGCCCAGACCCAGATACACATGGGTTATCTGTTGGTCCTCCCTCAATATCTTACTCAATATCTTATCTTGCTATAGTAAGAGGATATACTGGAGGCCAGATCTACTTAGGTTAGAATGCTGGGTCTGCCAGATTGTTACAATGCTTCCTGTGCACCTTAAACCTGAGGCTCATTTTTCCCATTTATAAAACGGAGATAATATTTAGAACATGAGATTCTTGGACAGATTAAATGAAGCAAAGTAAATGCAATACCTGGCATGTGCTGTTGCACACAAATATTACTTTCCCTCCATGTCCTCCTACCCCATACTCTATTTCCCCTACCTTGCCCCACCCCTACTCTCTGCTCCCTTGTTAATTTGCCTCTGATGGATTTATTGCTTCTCTCTGGTGAAGAAGAGGAGAAATGAACTCGTCAAAAAATACACCTTTGCTAAGTACAAGGGAAATGCTATGCTAATAAAGCTTTGCCACCTGGAAAAAGGATGACTCAAAGCGGGCACTAAGTAAAAAGGAAAACTCTGAGAGAAAGAGCTGTTGAAAGCAGCTCTCAGAATATAAAAAATGCACACACACAGAAAAAGAGCAGTGAGTGCTCATTCATCTAATGGCGCCATCTTGCCCTCTTCCCTCTGCAGCTCACTGACAAGCTTCGTTGCCTGAACAGCGCTGGGCTTTCAGGAAAGTATTTGACCACCATGCTATTTCTAAATCTTAATTTGGAAACTATTTGCTTGTCTATGAGATGAAGATTTCCATGATTTTTAGAAAATTCCTTTAATGGAATTTAATGTTTTTATGGGCTTTTTGATTCTTGTTTAAAAAAAAAAATAAAAAGATAATGGCTCAGAACTAAAATGAATGCATCCAACATCATTTAATTTAAATGTGAGTTTAAGAGAATGCATTTAACAAATCAAATCACATGCATTTATAATGCCAATATAGCCTGCTATAAGACACTGTTTAAGCAATTGACCAGAAAGCACAATCAGGTTAAACCCAGTGCAATGATTCTATCCCCGACTCTTGATTTGGAACACTCACAAGTCAATGTACATTGTTCAGTTTAACTAAACATGACTTGTTTAACTAGTTTTAAAATTAATGCAGAACATTCCTAAGTCTCAAACAATTTAGAAGTAAATATAATTAAAAACTAACATCTGCCTCCCACCACAACCCACCTCCTCACTCACCCACAAACGCGACACCATCCTACATCCCCACCAATATCCTCCTATCTCTAAACTCCTGTTAACTGTATGCTTTGCTACTCAACTCAGACTGAAACTTTGAGCCTAACACATTGGTCAGCCTATCCATTCTGTTTTTCTTCACAAAAGGTCCTTCTCTTTTGTTTCCACTCCATGCCCCCCTCTGATACTAGAACCCTCTTGACTCAAGAATTCCAGCTCACTATAGTAAAATTAATTACTAATGGTTTCAAAACTGTTAAAATTGTATTCTGAGTGCATTATTGCCTCCAAAGTTTCAGTAAAGAAGTCCCCTTACAAGTGTTTCATTTGACTGACCCTATCATTCCTTCTGTAAAACAAGGTGACCATAGCCATGACACCCAGAATTCTCAGAGCTAACAGGCTCCTTTCTAGTGTGTCCATACAGATCAGCTCCTATCTTTTAAGCTGTATGCTTTAAAAAGATCAATTAGGGCTAGGGCTAGGGCTGGGGCTCAGTGGTAGAGCGCTCACCTAGCACGACTGAGGCACTGGGTTTGATCCTCAATACCACATAAAAATAAATAAATAAAGGTATTGTGTCCAGCTACAACTAAAACAAAAATGTAAAAGATCAATTGGGTTTTATACTTAAATCTGTTTATTCCAGTTATAATTGTAGGTGTGTTATTTTATTCCAAATGTTATGCAAACTATTGTGAGTGCCTTGGAGAGGAAAAGCAGAAATGAGCAGAGGGAGAAATGGAATAGCAATGTGATTATACCAAGGATTCTACTTTTAAGAAATGGATTGCCTACTAAACTCAATCTTGGGGTTTGCTTCCCAGGAAATCCAAGCTACAATGGTGTTGCTATGCATTATAACAGTGTAAAGAAATAAAAATGTTTATGTCCATTCAGCCTTATGACGATTCCACCTAAGTATGGTTGGACTTTAGGCTCCAGGGAGATTTAACCCAAGGTATATGATAGCCAAGAAGAGGACAATGACCTTCATGGATATAACTATTACTTCTCATGAACTATTCTGGTTGATAACCAGAAACTATGGGATAACTGGAAATTTTTAAGACATATCTTAGCAATCAAATCTTTATAGGAAGAAGTTCAATGTAGTAAACACATTTAGGTTTAGAATACATAGATAAGCCCATTTGATATTAGGATTAGAGGTTCTAACTATATCATAAACCAAGAGACTTCAAAAAGAAGAAAATAAAGCACCAGGAATTCAACACTGCAACACAAATCTCTAGATCTTTTTGTAAGAGAACTAAATTTAGGCAGAGGAAGGATCACTCCTCATTACTGATGAAAAAAGAAATATACTTGACAATAGCTGTGGGTGGACTTGCTACTTGGTCCCCAAGGCATTCAAGATTAAAAAAGAAAAAAACAGTCATGATTTAAAATTTTCTATAGTGATGACAGTTATTACAGTGTGTGCTCTTTTGACCTAACAATCTAATCTAACTTAGCAGCTGCTAGATGAGTTTCACTTATTAAAATGTTTATTTAGCTAATAAGACTAGTCAATGTCACTAGATAGATATTTTAATGTGAATAGCAATAAGAAAAATGCTTTGAACTGTTTCATTTGCAAGGATAGGGAAGCAGAAAAATGGGAAGTAAAAACATTTTAATGTATCACACGTCAAGAATTGAGTCCCTTTACTTCATTATGTATAGACATTAAAAACATCAATTTCTCTTATTCTATCAAGTTGAAAAATGGCATCTCTCCTATCTCTAATTAGTATAATTTTTGTTGGTCATAATTTTCTATTTATCAAATCTTATATGGAAAAGATTATAAATAGAAGGAAAGTTATGAATTGACATGATGTTGTACTGAGAAATCTTCATCACCAAGGAGAGAGAAGTTAACCTTTTTCCCTCCACCCACTCTTTACCACCCACACCTCTTTTAACAGAATCATCTGACCGGAATCCTCTAGGTCTAGGACCTAGTACCAGCTGTGAAGATTTCTCATCAGAACCAGTAAATCTATCATCCCTATATCATTTTCTCGTGTGTAATTTTAAACCATGCTGATGGGAAGGTTGGAAGGGGTAGATTCTGAAAAGGAATGTAAGTTCCTAATGTGATAGGGCAGACATGGCAAAAGCAACAATCTCTATATGTTTCATACTACCAGGACTTCTGGAGAAGAGGATGTAACAATTAACTATGACTGTAATAATGCTGTGTAACAGCCAACCACAAAAATCACAATGGCAAACAATTGTGATTATTTATTTGGTGTGTAAGTCTGATTTGAAAGGAGTTCAGGTGATCTCTGCTGGGCTTACTCATGCATCTGTAGAGTTGAGTGAATATCAATGGCTCTGGTATTTTTGTGTGTGTGGGGGGTGGGTAATCTGGGATTGAACTCGGGGGCAGTCAACCACTGAACCACATCCCCAGCCCTATTACGTATTTTAGAGACAGGGTCTCATTGAGTTGCTTAGCACCTCACCATTGCTGAGACTGGCTTTGAACTCTCAATTCTCCTGCCTCAGCCTCCCCAGCCACTGGGATTATAGACATGTGCCACCATGACCAGCTCTGGTCTGGTTTTGACTTGAGTATTTGACTCCACTTATCTCTCTTTCTGGATCCAATACGCTAGCCTGGGCATGTGCCTTTCAAGGTGTTGGCAGAGGTATAAACGTGCAAGCCTAACTGTGCATGTGCTTCTAATTTTGCATGTCACACTTTTAACATTCCATTGACCAAATCTTATCTCATGGTTAAAGTCAAGCATCAGTAAAAGTCCAACTCTTTAGTGGGAAGAATTGCAAAGTATATTGCAAAGGGTGTAGATACAGAGTGGAGTGAAAAAATCGGGACTGAAAAAAATTAATTCAATCTGCAGTAGGGAAAAAGCAAAGGCAGTTGCTTTAAGACCATACTGCCACATGTTGATGTGCAGGTGTATCCTTCACAGCAGCACCAGAGGTGGTGGGAGCTGGAATCCAGCCCACACTCCACACCCCAAAGCCACACACCCTGGCACAAGGCTGTGTCCTTTTTCTAACAAAAGCACTGTATGGGTTAGTGTACCCTCGTTTGAGATTCATCAGGAAAGGCTTCAAAGGCTACTATGTCATGGTCCACAAAGATGCAATTTTAAACTTTCTTTTTGGATCCTTCAATTCCATGCTCTCTACTCCAGTTATTCCCTTCAACTCCAAAATTGCCCTTTCAGATATTATTTCAAACACATGCAGCATATATGAATCTCGGGCCACAAATCCAGGTGGCCAAGACTTATTTTCTATAGCTAAACTTCCTTTTTAGGTCTCCATTTACTCAACAGTGGAAAATTAATTCCAGTCAATTTAGCACCACCCATTTCCCAAGGTTGTGTCAAATATATGGTGGACTTATATATCATCATGTGGTCAATGGAAGCTCTAGTATGCAATCATCATCCAGCAAAAATGATATGCACCTACAAAATCCTCCCTGTGTCATCTTCCATGTTCCTTTTCCAAGCTAAAATCATGGAAACCATGAGTCGAAGATGGCAAGATCACTAGAAGGTAAGAGCCTTGGCTCCCTGAATCATGACATGGAGTACAGCCACCTGGTAATCAAGAACATTATTTTGGAATTTACATGAGAAGAAATAAATTCTTATTGGGTTTAGTTACTGATATTATTTATCATTTTCAGTCACTAGAATAACATCAATGAATACAAACAATTTGGACAGCAAGAAAACTGAGAAATATAATCCAATGACAGGCTGCACCTATAACTCACAAGACTTTTGCAACTACTAGCTCAAAATGCAACTCGTTCACATAGTTATGGGGTTTTCTCCAACCATGTTAGTCTCATCAGTGCAGATGTGAGGAAAGCAGAATCTTGTTGTGACCACCTTCCAGGTCTCTCTGCCTCACCTTCACTAATTTTTAACATTAACATCACTATTCTTTTTTCTTAATGCACTCCTGTCAATTCTTTTTGTGGGAGGGGGGGAGTGCCAGGGGATTGAACTGGCAGCACTCAACCACTGAGCCACATCCACAGCCCTATTTTGTATTGTATTTAGAGACAGGGTCTCACTCAGTTGCATAGTGCCTCATTTTTGCTGAGGCTGGTTTTGAGCTCACAACTCTCCTGCCTCAGCCTCCTGAGCTACTGGGATTACAGGCATGTGCCACCACACTTGGTATGTCATAATTAAAATTATCAGTATCCATGCAGATAATCTTTTTAGCATTCTGTTGTGTTAGCTCATTTAGTCAGAGGCACGTGTATTAGGTCAGTTTATCTAGAAAGAGCATCTGATATGGAGATTATGATAGTGATTTATTGAAGAAATATTATTGGGAGCACACAGGAGTAAAGAAGGAAGGGAACAGATAGGCTGGACTTTAATGGAAATGACATCTTTGTTTGGCTCCTCCTGGCCTATCTTGATCCCACAAGGAGCTTTGAAGTATAAATCGTACCATAGCTATCCAAACTTCAGGCAAGGGGAGGACAGAATTTTATACCTTTTCCTCAAAGCAGTGTCACTGTCTATGGGCAGCTCCCAGGCATTTCAAACAAAGGTGTTCCAGCTGGCTGATTATGTCTCCAGAAAGGGGTGCAGGTATGAGCCATAAGCAGCCAACTCACAGTAGTATACTATCCTGGCTCAGCAAAGGGAACCTGAGTGGCACACCTACAGCCTTCCACAGCATGCTACCAAAAGTCATCCTCCAGTAAGAAAAATCTGCATTTCTGTGTGTGGCCACCTCCTTCAGAAGGAATCTGACCAGAGCAGTTCCCTCTAAGACAATTTAGCCAGCTGCCTAGCTTAGCTACCCAGTCAACCTCACTGTTGGCCCAAGGTCATATCAGACAGATGTCTACATCATAGCAAACCACCTGGGAAAGGCTAGTGCTAAAAGCTAAATCCCCATCTAGAATAAAAAGCAATAATACAAAGGTGTTGGCCTAAATTGTTTCTGCTCCTATCTCTTTTTCAGCAGAAATAATTTCATTTAGCCATTAGGTCTTTTATCTCATTAGGAATTTTGTGAGTTTGATCTGTGAAATGAAGTTGAAGGGAAGATGATTTGTACTGCTGACCATACAGAGGTCCACATTTTTTTTGTGCAGTTTCCCAGGTAGCCGTTTTTTTTTTTTTTTTTTTTTTTTTTNGAAAGATGCCTAAGAAATATTTTGGAAAAAAAAAAAAAAAAAAAAAACTATGTGCAATAAACATTTGGGGCATCTAAAACCGAATCTTGCTCAGAAAACAATGAAAGGGCTTTTTATATATTACAAATAGGAAAGAAGAGACTTATAATAGATCATTGTTTTCTACCAAGTTATTTTCTTCACTCATTCAGTTCAACAAATATTTAGTGTACATTTAGTGTAAGCAATGCATGGGTATGATATTTGATATTAGAATAACTATGCACAGAATCTGAATTTTGGAACTTCAGAACCTTTAGGCAATGAAAAGAGCCATGTTTTTTTTTTTTTAATTATATCAATAGCATTGTTTGATATACTGCTCATTCTTTCTCTCACCAAAGGCTTTCCCTACAGCCAAAATTAGATAATTCTGGACACACATTAACTGTAGGCAATCCAAGGATAGCAGGAACATTAGTGAGTACAAGGAGCACCCCCACCTCAAGGGAGTCTGCCGCCTGAGTGGTTCCAGACTATGGAAGATGGATTAGGCATTGCTGACAACCATGAAATTGATGTAGCTAGAGAATGATTCAAGCATAAGAGTCACAGTCATAGTCATGGGATTTAGAGATAGAAGGAAATCCACTCATCAGGAACAGACGGTTGTTTGTCAAACACTCATCCAATTTAAATAGCTCTTCCTGTACTGATACCATAGGTCAGGATTAAAGCACTGGGAGAAAAATTGGCATGTCGACCCACAAGCATAAGGTGGGCAGGAAGAGGCCACCCATATAAGCCAAAGTGATTTCAGAACTTCCAACCCTTACTATCCCCAGCACATACACACATGGTCACCACCTTACCCCAAATCTCAAAAGCAAAGTCTAAAATCCCATGCTTACAAAATCATTAGTTTAAGTGTTGAGTTAATTCCTAGGCCCACTTAAAATAAAAATTCCTCTGGAATGCAAAAAGGCCTACTTGCCATATGTTCCAGCAATCTCGACCCTAGAGAATAAAAACTTACATTCCCACAAAGACCTGTACAGCAGCTCTACTTATAATTGCCAAGAGTTGAAAACTATCCAAACATCTTTTAGCGAGTAAGTAGATAAAGCTGCTATGGCTATTGATACCATGGAATACTACTCAACAAGAAAGAAATGAAATATCAATGCAAACTACACCATGAAATCTCAAAGATTGCATTGAGTATGATTCCATTTGCATGACCTCCTGGAAAAGGCAAAGGGATAGAGAACAGACTGGCAGTTGGTAGTGTTTAGGAGTTAAGAGTTTTGTAAAGGGATGGCCTGAGGGTTCTTTTCTTTTATTCTACTTAGTTATACGTGACAGCAGAATGCATTTTGACTCATTGTACACAAATGGAGCACAACTTTTTTCTGGTTCTGTTTTAAATGATAGAATCGTTCTGCATTATAATTGTGGTAGTGGTTATACAAATGCATACCTGTGTTAAAATCCATAGAACCAGGCACCAAAAGAAGTCACTTTGCAATATATCAATTAAAAAAAAAAAACTTTAAGGAAAATGCCTGCCAGTCAAAAAGAAGAGCTGTGTAGTAAGCTACAATATGGAAGAATAATCAGATCCCCTCCCTCCACACACACAGGAAAAAAATATTATTTATATAAAGTGAGAGGGAAGAAAGGTTAGGGAGGCATTTGGGGCACCTGGAGGTGGATTTGCAGAGGAGGCAACACATGATGAAGGCATAGGGGAAGAGAGTATAAAATGCAGTGAAAAATAGAGAAACCATGGAGTTTGGCATCACAAATTTGCCCAAGAAACAACTCTGAAACTCTGAGCAAGTAAGATGACACTTTTTAAAGAAAATAATGCAACCCTCAAGTTTTGCTCAAGACACAGGCTGGGAAGGAGAGAACTGAATGAAAAAAGAGAGGGGGTTCGCAAACTAATGAGAGACTCTAGTTCCCTAAGAACTTCCATGGTGATTGTTGCTTCTCCCCTGGAGCCCAGAGCAGAGGGGAGGGTTTTTTGTCCTTCAAAGGTGGTGTTAGGCTCATGTTTTGCTGTTGCTGGATCAACCCTACAGCCTCCTGTCAACTCTCAGCCAGTGAAAGAAAATTATCTATTTGCTTGTACTTGGCAAGGCCAGTTTTGGCAAAAACAAGTGATAATCATCAATTAAACAATCTTCTGAACCTAAGTATCTTAGACAACTCATTTGCCCTTGGGAGCACACATTTATTCCCCAGATAATTCTAAATTAGTGGTTCTCAGCCAGGGGCAGTTATCTCCCTCCCCACCTCACCACTGCCAAGGTACATTTGGCAAAGTCTAGAGACATCTTTTGTTATCAAAACTAGGGGAGTGGAAATGCTACTTGTATCTAGCAGGTAGTGGCCAGTGATACCCTAAACATCCTCCAATACACAGGACATCCCCACCACAAAGAATGACCTGCCTCAAATGTTAATAGTACCAAGGGTAAGCAATCCTGTTTGAAGAATTCTAATAATACTTGAAATTTTTCCATGACCTCATTTGCATTCCATCTTTTCCTGAAATAACATTTAATAACTTTTTTCTAACACATGTGTGATGTGTCTGGGGGCCTGCATGGTTCTCTTGACTTCACAGATGAAGCTACTGATCAACCACAGGAAGTCATGAGCTAAATACAGTTGCTCTGACTCGAATACCAAGTTGCTACAAGACTTCATGCTCATCCACATATGCTAAGTACATTTTCCACATTTGGTACTTTTTATGGGGCAAATAAAACCCACGCTGCTTTCTCAAGATCACACAAAGATCAATTCAAGTTCTCCATGGAAACATCACCCAGCTCAGGGCAAAGCAAGGAAAATGTGTCTGCCCGTCAAGGTGGAGGAGTCCATCTCTTTGAAAGGACTACTTCTTGTTTCAAAGGCTAATGGCAGGTAAGCTGGGGAATATTTTTGTACTTCCTGAAAGTTTAAAAATCATGAATTTTTAAAATTTTCATTGTCATAGCCAGAAAAATCTATTAATTTCCATTCCACTTTTCCACTGTAGAACAGAATCTGAACAGCTTCAAGGACGTCACCCAGCATCCTCTGTACACTTTCTTGTCCTCATCAGTTCCCTCTCTCAAAACTGAAGCTGTCCTCAATTGAGTAATAATAAATGCCTATTACCCTGAATGTAGACTAGCAAATTCCCTGCATAATCCAAGACACAAGGAATAGAAGGCAAAGTAAACCCAAGTCACATCTTTCACTGAAAGTTTAATGGAAACATTAAATTGCCATTCATGCTCAAATGAATTCTTTCTATACATGCTGAACCTTCTTTCTTACATCACAGACACTTGGGCTTTTCAAACACTTGACTTCCATCTCTTTTATCTCTTGTCTCATCCAAGCTCAAAGCATCAGCACAAAGGCACAGTATGCCACTGTCTTTGTTCCTTTTTCAGTTTCTTGAAAAGAAAAAAGCAATGAATGGTGTAGGACATAAATGGAGGCAAATGTGCCACACCTTGCCTTGCATCTGTGTCTGACATTTCAAAACACCTAATAGAAAAATCTTGCACTAACAATTGCCACCACTAAATGCTTAAAGCACTGGATGGATGATTAACAGCTCTGGCCCATTTCTTCCATCTGCACATTATTATGAGGGCAATACATTTGCTGGGGATGACAAGGACATTTATTCAAAGACCACCAAAGGCCTAATCTTCGGCACAGAGACTCTTTTCTATAAAAGGAGTAATGTTTTATCCTGCACTTAAGAACCACCTTACTATGATGGCTTTATAAGCTGCTTGCATTTATGTCATAGTGAAGTTACATTGGATCAGAATAATGGTCTAAAACAGTTTTGGCTAGAAATTCTGAGGATTTGAGGGTTTGGGGGTAGATACTGAAAATTACTTGTATTAAATCAGCAAACAATCTTCATTCCAGGTTCTATAACAGGTCCAAAAAGATTGTAAAAATATAATTGAAAACAGAAGAGGAAATGTACCAAAACTAAAAGTAAATAATTTAAGGACACTACAGATGTGCATACTCCACTTATTGTGGATTCTATATAATAGTGGTTAACCCTCAAATTAAAAAAAAGCCAAATTTCCTCGTGGTGAATTCAAAGAATATGATATCATATGATACCCAGATGACATCAAACACAAATTAAGTGCAGGTTTTCTCAAGACATCAAAGTTTGGTGGACATATGTGGATGATTTCTAGTGTGGTCCCAATTTCAAATATTTTATCTTCTTTCCAGATGCAGTGCTGATTCTGAGTTCAGAAAATATGGTCATAATACATAGATTATGGATGAGAATCCAGCCCTTAACTATATCTCCAAATTCCACTGTAGGTGGAGGTGTCCATGAAAAGACATCTAGACGTAAGGGATCGTACCTTAAGTGGACATTTGGGAAAGAAGGTAGCACTTGCTCTTTTAGTACATTTTGAGATGTGCTTCTTGCTTTTGAGGCTTCCATGACCTCCCATCCTGCTAGAGACTCTGAAAGCAGAAGCAGCAAGCAGAGCTCCTGTGTTTTGCAAGGAATGCAGTTAATCAAATAATAACAACCTTGAAACACAATGACAACATTACCTTTTAATGAAAAAATTGGATATTTTTAACCTGGTCAGGCTCTGACATTTGTTCTGGGATACATAAAATTAATTCTTCAGTTAGCAATACAGCTCCTGACTTTATGCACTCTAGGTTATACTTATGCGGTAAGCCAAGAAAGGTGGAAATTTGAAAAAGAGGTATAGATGACTGAAGCCCAGTAAATCCACCCAAAACCTCCCAGTGTGAAAGGGTTCTGTTGCCTCCATAAACAATTTCTATTTCACATCTCCCTATTTTCTCTTGCTGAGTGGGGCAATTTTCAAAAGAACCATTGGGTCAATGACAAATTGACAGAAACAGCTTCAAGCTGCTTGTTCTGTCAGCATGTATAGACTCCTTTAATTCTCTAATGACTGTCTTCCGTAACCTTCTTGTTGTTATGAGTTAGGAGTATTGATGTGTGATGAATAAATTGCACTCCTTGGTTATTGTCAGGAACAGAGTTAAATTGCATGTTTTAACTGGCATTCCTTTCTTAAACCTACTGCTAAATGAAGCATAAATGATATGGCTATGTCCTTCGTGACTTGGAGCCAAGCAAAATAATTTCTAAGAGTACTGACCCATTCTAGGATCGAAAGACAAATCCCAGACATCCTATTGGTCCTAAAAGTACTCCTAGAGATCCTTTACTCTCCTTCTTTCCCCTCTATCATGTGAAAGCTAGTATTTCTATGTAAGATCAATGTTGAAATGCCTGAGCTCCACCTGAGAGGAGGACTAAGATCAGAATTAACCCACTTATGAAGTTGGAAGACAGTAACTGAAGCATATGCAAGCTGGGCATCACTCATGATGCCCCATAGGTTTACGGGAAGAACCCTACCCCAGTCTTTCACAACCTCCCAGGATTCCTTGCTCTTTTCTTCATGTCTTTTAATGGAAACAGAAGAAAAAAAGTTACAATACACAGTCCTAATTAATGAGGATTCAGTCCAAATTCAGGAATTTCTACAAACCACTTTTTTAAAATTGCATAAATGTATTTGAAGTGGGAGGTGAAAATTTTATAAAACAAACCCATGGATTTCAACACCTACTGCATACTTCCCAAATGAACTTGACTTTAAGAGATCCACTTAAAACCAGTAGGGAGGCACAAACCTGTAATTCCAGGTTTCAGGCCTGTGTGGAGAAGGTAAAATTGGACTCTGAGACACGCTATTGGCCAGAACTGTGCCCACTAATACATGTAAAAGAAATGCAAGAATTATATAATTGTCACTATGCAACCCCCAAAGGAATAATTGATTTGGGCAAGGATTATCAATTGATATTAAAAAATATTACAAGAATGGTTGAAGAACAAAATAGTCATATAATGCCAAAGAAAAACTGATCTCAAAGAGTAAAATCTAAGTGTAAGGTGGAGGGATCAAACTGTCATCACACTAATCCAGGGCTCAGTATTTGTATCACTAATGATGGGACAAGCAGATATCACATGTCACATCATGTGATGCATTATAATGTACCCATCATCTGTGATGAATTCTAGCCACAAATATCTAATGTGTACCCATCAAGCTGTTAAAATCAACTTCAGCTTACAAGAAATACAACTAAATACAGTAAAGTGACACCACAAGGAAGCAACCACACAAATCCAGAAGGTGAAGCATTTTTATGTTAACTTGTCCACCAGTGAGTCGGTCATGAAAGAGAGGATATAAAATCAACACCCGTAAGTCAAAAGCATTCCTGTATATCGGTGACAAATCCTCTGAAATGGAAATGAAGAAAACTACCCCATTCACAATGTCCTCAAAAAAATACTTGGGAATCAACTTAACAAAAGAGGTGAAAGATCTATACAATAAAACTACAGAACCCTAAAGAGAGAAATCGAAGACCTTAGAAGAAGGAAAGATCTACCTTGTTCATGGATAGGCAGAATTAATATTATTAAATGACCATACTACCAAAAGCACTATACAGGTTCAATACAATTCCAATCAAAATTCCAATGGCATTCCTCATAGAAATAGAAAAAGCAATTATGAAATTCATCTGGAAAATAAAAGACCAATAATAGCTAAAGCAATTCTAAGCAGAAAGAATGAAACAGGCGGTATAGCGATACCAGATTTTAAACTATACTACAGAGTAATAGTAACAAAAACAGCATGATACTGGCACCAAAACAGGCTGGTAGACCAATGGTACAGAATAGAGGATGCAGAACTAACCCACAAATTTACAACTACCTTATATTAGACAAAGGTGCCAAAAGCATGCACTGGAGAAAGGATAGCATCTTCAACAAACGGTGCTGGGAAAACTGGAAATCCATATGCAACAAAATGAAATTGAACCCCTATCTCTCACCATGCACAAAAGTTAACTCAAAATGGATCAAGGATCTAGGAATTAAACCGGAGACTCTGCATCTCATAGAAGAATAAGTAGGCCCTAATCCCCATCACGTAGGGCTAGGCCCCAACTTCCTTAATAAGACACCTATAGCACAAGAATTAAAACCAAGAATCAACAAATGGCATGGATTCAAACTAAAGTTTTTTTCTCAGCAAAAGAAATAATCTGTGAGGTGAACAGGGAGCCTACATCCTGGGAGTAAATTTTTACCCCTCACACATCAGATAGAGCACTAATCTCTAGGGTATATAAAGAGCTCAACAAGACAAGCACCAAAAAAAAAAAATCAATAAATGGGCCACGGACCTGAACAGACACTTCTCAGAAGATGATATACAATCAATCAACAAATATACAAAAAAATGCTCATCTCTAGCAATCAGAGAAATGCAAATTAAAACTACTCTAAGATAACATCTCACCCCAGTAAGAATGGCAGCCATTATGAAGACAAACAACAACAGTGTTGGTGAGGATGCCAGGGGAAAAAGGTACACTCGTACACTGCTGGTGGGACTGCAAATTGGTGCAGCCAATATGGAAAGCAGTATGGAGATTCCTTGGAAATCTGGGAATGGAACCACCATTTGACCCAGCTATGCCTCTTCTCGGACTATACCCAAAGCACCTAAAAACAGCATACTACAGGGACACAGTCACATCAATGTTTATAGCAGGACAATTCACAATAGCTAAACTGTGTAACCAACCTAGATGCCCTTCAATGGATAAATGGATTTTTTTTAAAAAGTGGCATTTAAACACAATAGAATATTACTCAGCACTAAAAACTAATAAGATCATGGCATTTGCAGGGAAATGGATGAAATTAGAGCAGATTATGCTAAGTGAAGTTAGCCAATCCCAAAAAACAAATGCCAAATGTCTTCTCTGATATAAGGGGGGTGACTCAAAATGGGGTAGGGAGGAAGAGCATAGGAAGAAGATTACCTCTAGATAGGGAAGAGGGGTGGGAGGGAAAGGGAGGGAGAAGGGGAACTGCATGGATGGTGGAAGGAGACCCTCATTGTTGTACAAAATACATGTATGAAGATGTGAATTTGGTGTCAATATATCTTGTATACAGAGATATGATAAATTTTTAAAAAGTAATGCAAAAATAAATAAATAAATAGAGACTTGGAACAAAAGAGATGGAAGGGGAAATAATCACATGCAATGGGTAATCCTAGAGTTGATTCTGTTTCATTAAAGGACATTTTGGAGACAATTGAGGAAATTTGGATATTGACTGGATATTAAATCATAAGTGAGTATAATTTTAACTTTAATTGTGATAATATTATTTCAGCCAAGGTATTTCTAAATGGTGGACACTCACTAGCTTAGAGTGGTATGCAATGCAAGCCAAGCCCAGAACTGACACTGGTCCATGGACCAGCAATATCGGCGTCATTTCAGAGCTTGTGAGAAATGCAGTTTCAAACCCCACCTCACACCCACTGATTCAGAATCTGCATTTCATCAATTCATCTAGTGGTTCTTCTGCACACTGCAGTTTTGAAAGTTCTGTTGTAGTACATGGGAAACAACTGAAGAATGTTGTGATGAAGATGTCAATTGCATCTGTCCCCCAGCCTCTGGTGTAGTAATGTGTCCTATTCCATCTGCAAATGGACTGGAACCTAGCCCCTGAGTTCATAGGATTCAGCCTCTAATTTATGTACCTTTCTCCATCCTTCTCCCTGCTCCTAGCTGCTTCCAAAATTCAACTCCAGAGCTGAGCAGTGGAATCTGGTAGGAAGAGGTGGTAGTATACTCGGGCATAGCAGGCACCCACTAAATATGCACGATTCTCCTGGGGGAGTGGGGGAGGCAGGCCCTTCTGACTCATTTCTGTTATTTCACTTCCTTCCAGGTTCTTATTAGTTCAGAGTGAGCTCTGCAAGTCCCCTCAATATTTTCTAGCACTTAATACCTTACTATATTGGGTGTGCTGATATAAATAGTGTGCCCCTAAAATTCATGTCAATCCAGAACCCCCAAATATGACCTTATTTAGAAATAGGATCTTTGCAGATGTGATCAAGTTAAGATGAGGTCCTATTGGATTAGGGTTGGCCTTAATACAATAATTAAGGTCCTTTAAAAAAAAAAAGCGAGATTTGGACATGGTGGGGGGAGCATGAGCAACGGAGAATGCCTTGTAATGATGTAGGCAAAGGTTGAAATGATGCCTCTACAAGCCAAGAAACACTAGGGATTGCCAGCAACCACCAGAAGCTAGGAAGAAACATAGAGCCTTTGGAAGCCTGCCAACACCTTGATTTCCAACTTCTGGCCTCCAGAATTGTGAGAATAAATTGCTGTCATTTTAAGCCACCAAGTCTGGCACTTCATTATAATGCCCCCTCGGAAACTACCATATTTCACCACATAATTGTTGCCACCACATTAATGTATATTCAATAGTATTCTGTGCATCCAACCCTTGCACTAATAGTAAGAACTTTTAAGTAATACTAGCACATTTTTTTAAAACACTTCATGATGGTTGCATCCCACTCTTTTGCAAAAAACAAAGTTTTCTTGGCATAAAATCTGCAATGATTATGTGGTCAAATGTGGTTATACATTGGGCAATTCTCTCATTCTAAATCTAAAAAGAGTGGTATTATAATTATTAATCATATGATCAAGTGCTTGCCATGTGCAAGGCACTGGACATTTACATACAATTATCTAATTTAGTCTCAAAACAGTCATATAAATTAGATAACTATCCTCCATTCTGTGAAATGGAAAAACAGGAGCTTGGGGAAATTTAGTACATTGCATAAATTCATGACGTTAGTCGGTGGCAGAGCTGAATTTAATGCATCCATCTAATTTCATAGCTCATGCATTTAATCACTATGCTATGAAGGTCAAGATGAAAATAGAGTAATATTTTGACCAGAATTTTCAATGATGTTTGTCCTGTGATTATTCCTCATGTGGATTTGTATCATTTCCAAGGTAAAAGACGGAAAAATCCAAGGCCCTGAAAGCTGGGGACCCAGGGATATTCAGAAGGTCAAAACTGGGTCTTTTCACACTTACCCTATCTATCAAAGAAATGACATTTTTATTCCCGCTTACTGATATCTCTAGATTGTATCTAGATACAGCTCACATCATAAGCGAACCTAAAATAGCTTTCAGTCAGCTCTATCCCATTAGATACTCAAAATACTTTGGCTTTATCTCTGTCCTAATGAGAATAAAAGACTAAGAAATATGATCCTAAACATGCATTACTGTTGCCTAGGTGAAAAATGCCCAAATTAATGATCATTAGCTGCCTACACTCCCTGAAATCCAGAAAGCTTGGCTAAAAACACACCAATATTTTGACTCAACGGCCTCTTTGGTTCCCCTACAAAACCCAGAAATAAACCTTCATCCTTATCATGAGGTACACCTTGGGGGAAAAAGCCTGATAAGGAGCAGGTCAAATTACCTTTGAGTGATCAACAACTCAAATACATTTAATGTTCCAATAATCTAAGTATCTTATGAGAATTTGGGGTTTTTGAATTACTGCTATTCAAGAGGCTAACCTGTAAACTTATTTTATAAGAATCCTAAAATGATGAAGGTGGTTTGGGTTTGGGTTCATTTGTGGGGCTTTGTTTTTATTTTCAGTGCTAGAACCCAGTAAGGTAGGGAGACTAGCCATACCCCAAAGCTAGAAACATTTTTCCCTTCAATTTTTCTTGGCTAACTTAATACCCTCTTTATTCCCGGTTCCCAAAGCTCTTGTGTTTTGTTTTCAATTTCTGTTTTGTGTCTCACATACCCCTTTAAGTTAGTCCCAGGCCAGGATAATGGTGGTGATGGAGAGAGTTAATGGGGAGAAGAGGGGAATTATGGGTGATGCTAGAAAGTCAGTCCTCATCTATGTTACATCTTATTTCTTTCCACTTTGATAGAACTTTACAATTTAAAATATATTATTATATTTGATTTTTTTTCATGATACTTATAAGAGGCAGAAACCCCCTCATGAGAAGAGAACTTGTTCTGAGGTTCCAGCAAGCAAGTATTGGGACTCAGACTCTTGCCCAAAGAGAAGGAAGACTCTGTTCCACCTATAGGCTCTGGAGGGACTGACATAACGAGGAAAGGAATGCCTACTTAGCCAGTCAGATCAGTGGAAAAAATCCTGGCAATCAGTTCAGTAACAGATGCTCTGGCCAGATGGCCCTCTCATTCATTTTACACATGAGGAAACTGAGGCCCATTCACTCAAAAGATTCACTAGACAAATATTTATTGAACACTGTGCTAGGGATACAGTATATAAAGTTGCATTTTAACAGGGAGGTAGAAATAGCCAAATAGGTGATTGCTTTGAAGCAAAGCAAAATAAAAGACAGAGCTGAGGGTGCTATTTTAAATAGAAGAGTCAATGGAGTCTTCTCTAAGATGCCACTCAAGTAGATCCCTGAAGGCAGTGAGACAATTAGCCTGCGAGTAGGCAGGGCAAGTATATCTCATGTAGAGGGAATGGCTCTGAACATACTTGGAGAGCTAAGCAGGGAGGCCAGTGTGACTGAGAAGTAAAGCAGGAACAGAAGAAGGTGAGGTCAGTCACGTGGTAGGCACAGGCTGGGGGAAGAGATAACATAAGGCCTCAGAGGCCCCAATACAAATCCTCAATTTCATTCAAAATGTGATGGTAAACCAATATAGGTTTTGGACAAGGTAGTAACACAATCCAACTAGCATATATTAAAGGATCATCTGTCTGCTATATTGAGGAAAAGATTGTGAATAGGATAAGAGTCAGACAGGAATATTTATCAAGGCATGAGCTGATGGTGTCAAAAAAAAAAAAAAAAAAAAACGATGGTAACTTGGACTTATGGTATTGGTGGTGAAAAGAAATCAGAATCCAGTTTTTTCTCTAAGAGCTGAGAGAATTCCAGAAGAATTGAGTATGGAGGTCTGAGACAAAGAGGAACCAAGAGTCACTCTGGTTTGGGATCTGAATATATGGATGGATTATAGGCCCTTAATTTACATTAGACATCAGCAGTATTTTTATATAAAGGACCAGATGGTAAATATCTTTGACCTTACAGGCCATAAAATATCCATTGTAACTACAGCCATAGAAGTCATAGAGAGTAAGTAAATGAATGTGCATGGCTGTGTTCCAATAAAACTTCATTTATGAAAGCAGGCAGTTCCCCTACCTCTGGCTTAGATGAAAAAGACTGCAGGATATTCAGGATGGGGCATAGATGGCTTGTGGCTGATTATGTATCCAAAAATGGCCACAACAGTGTACTATATGCCATTTTATAATATGCCTTTGCCAGTGCCTCATCAAGGGGTAGACTCTTTACTCTTCCTTTAAATCTAGACTGGCCTTTTAGTCTGCTTCAACAAGATGAAGCAGAAAACATTGTGTGTCTTCTAAAAACTAGGTCACAAGAAACCTTGAAGCATCTGCTTTTATCCCTTAGAAATCTGTTTGAGGGCTGGGGTTGTGGCTCAACAGTAGAGAGCTTGCCTAGCAATCTCAGTACCACGTAAAAATAAATAACATAAAAGTATTGTGTCCAACTACAACTAAAAAATAAATATTTTTTAAAATGCTGTTTGAGAATACAACTGCAAGGCTGTAAGGAAACCCAAGTAGCTAGTGGACTCTAGGAGAATAACTGAATTAACTGAGGTCCCAGCCAATGGCCAGCATTGAATGGCCAGCCTATGAACCAGCCATTTTGGAAATGGTACCTCCATCCCCATTAGCCACTCCACCTGATGCCAGATACAGCAAAGATGGACTGTCTTCATAAATTCCTGATCAATTATAAATATTATGAGCAAATAACTGTTGCTATGTTAAGCCTGTATATTTTGGGGTAGTTTCAAAAAGATACTGAAACAGGAAGCACATCTATCAAACTTCAGAAGGTTATGCTGTGATAACAAATGACCCAAAGTCTCAGTGGCTTACCACAACAAATCTTTATTTCTTGCTTGTGGATATGTCAGATGTCCTGTCCTCAGTCTAGTGGCAGAAGGAAAAGTGCAATTGTGGAACTATACAACATATATTAAAGCATTTATTCGGGCATGGTTTGTCATTTCCAGTCACATTTCCTTAGTAGTCACATGGCCTAACTAGCCATCAACAGAACAGGAAGATATAATCATTTCAGATGAGTATATCAGATGACAATGGGCAGGAATGTCCAATTCTTATAGGAAGGCAGTTGATAGTTGAGGTTAGTAATACCACCTATGACCGAGGGGAAAATCAGGAGTTCACTCTGGACATGTTAGGTTTGAGATGCCTATTTGTCATATAAATGGAAGTAATTGGTAAGGGGTTGGATATATAATTCCAGAGTTCAGGAAAGAGATTTGGAGCAAATATTTGACAGTAATGAGCATAGATGAATTGTGAGGCTGATTGAGAGCACCTACAGTGGAGATTAATTAGAAAAGAGATGGGGTCTGAAGACTGAGCTCTGTGGCACTCCAATATGGAAAGGTTTTGAAGAGGAAGAAGCAGCAGCAATGGAGACCAACAAGAAACCACCAATGGGGTAGGAAGGAAGCTAGGAGAGTATAGTGTTACATCGTTATAGGGAGACGTCTCAGAAAACACTCAAAGACCTAATTTGAAACAAATTGGAGAGCTTTATTATCTGGCCAGGGACACTTCTGCCATGCCCAAATGGCCTTCTGACAGAAGCGCACCAGGTTGTCTGTGGTTCCAATATTTAAGGAAGAAAAACACATCCTGTGGAATCTGTGAATTGTAAGCAAGCAGAATAAAAGGGCTGAAAAAAAAGCAGTTAGCAGAGTTACACAACCATCCTGGGTCTGAACACAGCTGTGATGTATAAAGTACAGAAGGCAATATATTTTTATAATTTAGCAGAAAAAGCTTTCATTTTGTTTTCTCAGAACTGAGTCCTATACCTGTCTCTTCATGGGGGCAATAACAGAAAAACTAAGGTAGAGTCTAGAATAGCTGAGATGGAGTCCCTATGGCCACACCTGTTTGCTCATATAGCCATAGGGACTCCATTCTTGCTACTCCAGCAAGGAGGGGACTGTTACAAGTAATCAGGTAGTTTTACCACACATCAATTGCTTTAACAACCAGTATTAATAACTTATTGATCACACACCACAACAACATGAAGCAAGCAAAAATGGTGTTTCAAGCAGGAGGCATCACAATACCAGACCTTGAATTATACTACAGAGCTATAGTAACAAAAATGGCATGGTATTGGTACCAAAACAGGCAAGAAGACCAATGGAATAGAATACAAGACACATAAATACAGTTATCTTATACTAGACAAAGGCACCATAAACATACATTGGAGAAAAGATAGCCTCTTCAACAAATGGTGCTGGGAAAACTGAAAATCCATATGTAGCAAAATGATATTAAATCTTTCTCTCACCCTACACAAAACTCAAAGTGGGGGCTGGGGTTGTGGCTCAATGGTAGAACACTTGCCTAGCATGCATGAAGCACTGTGTTCTATCCCTGGCATAAAAATAAAAGCAAACAAAATAAAGGTATTGTGTCCATCTACAACTAAAAATAAAAATAAAGTAGATCAAGGACCAAGGCATTAGACCAGAGACCCTGCTGCTACTACTAGAAGAAAATGTAGGTCAAACTCTGTTGGCTTAGGAACTGACTTCCTCAACAAGACTCCTAAAGTGCAAGAAGTAAAATCAAGAATCAATAAATGGGATTCTATCAAACTAAAAAGCTTCTTCACCAGCAAATGAAATAATCAAGAATGTGAAAAGAGAACCTACAGAATGGGAGAAAACATTTGCCACCTGCACTTCAGATAGAGCATTAATATCCAGGATATGGATATTATCTTTATGTAAAGAATTCAAAAAACACCAAAAAAAAAAAAACCCCAGTCAATAAATGGGCAAAATGTCTGTTCACTTCCTTCATAGAAGAATAAATACAAATGGTCAACAAATATATGAAAAAAATGTTCAATGTCACTAGCAATTAGAAAAATGCAAATTGAAAGTATACTGAGATTTCATCTCACTCTATCCAGAATGGCAACAATCAAGCATACAAGCAGCATCCTATGTTCATATATGAATATACAACCAGTGTAACTCCACATCATGTACAACCACAAGAGTGGGAAGTTATACTCCATGTATATATGATTTGTCAAAATACACTCTACTGTCATGCATAACTAAAAAGAACAAATAAAATTTTTTAAAGAATACGAGCAATAATAAGTATTGGTGAGGATGTGGGGAAAAGTTTACACTCTTATATTGCTGGTGGGACTGCAAATTGGTGCAACCACTCTGGAAAGCAGTATAGAGATTCCTCAAAAAACTGGGTCAAATGGTGGTTCCATTCCAAGTTATCCCACTCCTTGATATATATCCAAAGGACTTAAAATTGGCATATTACAAGTGACAAAACCACATCAATGTTTAAAGCAGCTCAGTTCACAATAGCCAAGCTTCAACAAATGAAAATGTCACATATATACAAAATGGAATGTTACTTGACCATAAAGAATGACTTTATTGACAGTCTCTGGTAAATGAATGGATCTGGAGGACTAGCATGCTAAATGAACTAAGCCAATCCTCCAGAAAAACCAAAGTTCGAATGTTCTCTCTATGTGGATGCTAACACACAATAAAGGAGATAGGGGAAGAATAGAAGTTCATTAGATTAGACAAAGGAGAATGAAGGCAAGCAGGGATGGGAATAGGAAAGACGAAATGAATCAGACATAACTTTCCTATGTTCATATATGAATACACTATAGTGAAACTCCACATTATGTACTACCACAAGAATGGAATCCTAATTAGAATAAGTTATACTCCATGTATGTATAATATGTCAAAGTACACTCTATTGTCACGTATATCTAAAAAAAATTAAAAATGGTGTTTCAAGAAGGGAAGAGTCAACTGAGTCTAGGGTGCTGAGATAAGTAAGACAAAGCCTATTAACTAATGGACTTGGTAGCATCAAAGTCACTGACATCTTGCAAGAGCAGTTTCAATGGAGCACAGGAGAACAAGGCTATATCATGAGGGTTAAGGAGAAACTGTCAAGTGAGGAAGTAAAGACATCACACACAGACAATAATCCTTCCAGCTATATTGCTAGAAAGGTGAGCAGAGAAATAAGGAAGGATGGAATAGGATGAATGGTCAAAAGAAGAGTATTAAAATAAAATAGCAAGATTATGTGATGTTTCAGTCAGCACAGAAAGGGATCAGGGATAATGTAGTGAGCAGCTCAGAGAGGTCAAGTAACTTTCCATGATCACACAGCAGGCACAGAGCCAGGGTGAGATCTCCTTATCAACACTCTGGTTTTCTTTCTGCTATTGTCTCTCCTAATAGAATTGCTGTTACCCATGACAGTATATGAGAATCACAGAGCAGAAGGCCAGCACTAGTTGAAACACTGTCAAACACACTGTGAGCACTATCCATTGGGGATCCACAAATGGCAGAGAAGTTCAGCAATGTACATCCCAAAGAATGGGGAAAGAATCTCCCATAACATCACTATCCTAAGTGGTATATTTGCATGCATACATTTATAAGATGTAGCATCTTGTCCCATTTTTCAAGAAGTTTGCATCAGTGAACTTAAGGTATGATGTTCCTCATAAGTTGCAAGATATTGCCAAGTACTTCTTCCAGAATCAAGAAAGGAGAAAAATATCCTGAATTATTTGAAGCGCTGCAACAAGATGAACCTAAAATTAAGTTTCACTTTTCTTTGGGGCTTCTACCAAAAAATAGAATTGCTCTTACCCATGACAGTATGTTAGAATCACAGAGCAGAAGAGGGACAGGTTCTAGATGCATTCCGTATTTAAAAAAAAAAAAAATCTAATTACTGAGAGTATTAAAATCCACCACTTTTTCTGTTTCCTTGGGCCTTTCTGTCTTTGAGTTTAGTAACATCAGCATCAAGAGGAAGCATCAAATCAAATTCTCAGCTGTTAGTCTTGATGCTCACTGATCCACTCCAATATCTGCATCTGTAGCTGATTTCCATGTGCCCATCAGTAGCAAAATCCTCCATCACTTTCTCATCCTAACTTCAAAGCCCTTTGAACTCTCCCAGCATGTGCCCAGCACTTCCATAGCACTGTCAAGAGTACAGGAAAGTCTGAAACTTCCCTTATACCACTGGGAAGCAACAAGAGACTTGAGAGGCAATCTTATGCCCTTCCTATGAGACCTGCCTAGATGTACCCTGTTTCCACTCTAGGTGACACCTCAGGTTTCATCCCTTTTCAGGTTTATGCCCGGAAATAAAACACAAGACTCTCTGCCCTTAACTCCTCAAATGTTTGAGAATTTATCTAGGGGACAGTTCATATGGGCTTCCTAGCCACAACTATGTGCATCCGTGTCCAACTTCAGAATCGATGATATTACATGGTCATTTGACATTGGAGATGGTGGGAGTATTTATACCATAAAAATTGGCAAGTCCTACAAATCGGGATCTTTTTTCCCTTGAAGTGTACTATCTGTTCAATATTTTCTGGTCCATCATATCTTGGTGGGGATAAGAGGTGATCACAGAGCCCCTTCTCAATGACACACCAATGTCTAAGTCTCTCAGTCTCTGTCTCTCTCTGCCCACCCCCCTACCACACACACACACACACACCTTTCTGCCTTCCTCTCATTTGCCTGTATGTGGAATCTAAGTATAATTCCCTAGAACAATGATCAGGAATACTTCTAAAAGCTACTGTTTAGCTCCCACCTCCACACATTCTAATTTAATTGGTATGGGTGCAACCTTGGCATTGGGGATTTGATGTGGGCGCATTGCATCGTTGCCATTGGGGAATTTTTAAAGCTCCCTGGGTGATTCTAATGCATAACAAAGTTTGGGAACGACTGTTTTAAGAGAATGGCTCTCTATCCTTGCTGCACATTACCATTGTTTAGGCAGTTTTTTAAAAAAACATATAAATGAATGTCCATCAAAAAACAGTTAAAACTGAGTTTTTGCAGATAAAGTCCAGGCACCAGTAGGTTGTAAAACACCTCCAAGTGATTCTGATGCAAAGACATTGAGAAACATTGGTTTATAGCATAAATTTTGGCTCTTCTAGTCTTTAAAAACTACATTGGTGAAGCTCAAAGTCTTTTCTCTGAATCTGTTTAGAAACTCAAAAGCTGTGGAATGTAATTTCTTTCTCTCTGCCTGCAAGGTAGTAACAGCAGGAGAACAATGTGTATTAAAAGGTTTCATTGCTACCTCAATGGTGTGAGAAAGAGTTAAATGTGAATTCCTGTGGATGGGCGACACAGGGGTTACTACCTCAATATGGCTTTGCTATAAGACTTGAAAATAAAGCTTTCAAAACTACATTCTCATTTTCTTCAGGAGAAATGGGAAAATGGAATAATCTCTAGGCTTGTGATTTTGTTCATTTGCTTTCTTAGTGCAGGTTGCTTTCATCCTATTTTATTTTTCAAAAGCTCAGCACACTAAAGATCTTGTGGCACTGAATCTCTAGTTTGTAGCCAACTGGTTTCACTTTCTGAAAGCATGTTCCTCTAAAATGCACAACAAATCTTGTCTTGTGTTTTCTTTTTGCCAGAAATTAGGTTTCTTACTAACTCATGATTTTTATAATCTCACAGCCCAATGAGCCCTCAACTCACTTCTCCCTATATTTCCCCTTTCATTGAGATTTATGTAAAAGTTCATCCAACAGATCCTTAAGTTCAGTGATGGTGTCAGTAGTAGTGACTAAATTTAGTCACCATCTATATTTTTTTCAGTGTGATTTTGAGATATATACCCCACAAATACAACAGGCCCACCTCAACAAAGTCATTTCACAGATATGACTGGTTCAGATGCAAAGTGGGAAGTAGCCCTTTCAAGTCAGACTGATGTGGATGTGAATCTCAAGAGTGCCACAAAATACATATGGAATTTTGACCAGTTACTTGGCCTTTCTAGGCCTGCTTTTTCCTTCATTAATCAGAGATAAGAATACTTCTATTGGAGGGGTATTGCAAGGATTATAGTTAATGTATTTAGAGCTAGAAATGTAATACATTTAATGGGGCTTTTAAATTATTATTTTCAGATCTATCCTTAGCCACATGACCACATCGCATAGTGTATTCATGTTCTTTTCACACAAGCAGAGAGAAACAATAAGCTTTTTTCCCTTTTGTTTTACTGTATTAGCAATCACTAACCTCTACCTAGCATTCTGTGCACCATGCAGTGGCCAAAGGTTTTAATAAAGAGGGTGGGAAGGCAAGAAGAGAAGAGTGGGAAGTGGAGTATATGAATTGTCAATTCTTGTTCCCCAAAATCGACAGAAATTAATGTACAAAGGGAAATTTGTTCCACCAGAAAATGATTTTTTGGATGCCCTCTTGTTCTTATTTCAGGAATTCCCCCATTTTCCTGTATTCTTCTCTCTTGGTGACATACACAGCCTCTCTTGGGTGTCAGAGTTAATTTTTTCTATTCTGAGCATCTCCTGCTGCACTTGGTCTTAACTTCCACAGAGTACGTTTCATGTTTTAATCTAAAATTTCCCATAACAGATCTGCGTCCTTCCCCTTCTCCAGTGTTTCTCAACCTCAGCTGCACTTTGGAATCACCTGGGAAGTTTTCAAAATTGAGAATGTGGCTTGGGCATGGGTTTTTTAAGGTGACTGTAATCTGTAACCAAGGTTGTGATGCGCACACGTGCGCACGCACACACACACACACCAACACTCCTCAGACTGTGAGCACAATGAAAGTGGTTTCATGACCTAGTGTATAGTATAGTGGCTAGTGCAATTGTTGTTCAATAAATGTTGGCCTATACTTAAGTTCTTGTAATTTCTGATACTTTCCCAACCATGGAAAGAAGTGGAGATATCCATAACATTCTGATCTTAGAGAATTGAGTCCAACAATCCAAGGGGCTTCAGGAATTAGACTCTTATCATCACTAGTTGACCCAAGCACTGGAAAATGATCACCAATAGTAGTCCCCAATAATTCCTTCACATATTAAATAGATACAGAATAATTCTGTCCTTCAGAAGCCTCAGGGAGATCTATCCTCAATCCTGTCCTCATAGGAAAAGTGAGAAAGAATTCCTTCTCAGGAAATGTTCAATGGAAGCAAAAGGAATACTGCAGCAATATTTCCCCCTCAGTGAACAACCCCATCCAAGTTGAGGCATGTCAGCACATCAATAAATATGGCAACACAAGACCTTGCTTCATGACCTCCAACATACCTCCTTATTATGCCTAATCATTTGTTTCATTTGGGACACACTTACTGAATGGATATTTTTAATGGAGAGTTTGGGTAAGATTCTGAGTTGAGTGTTACGAGAAATATAAGGAAGATTTGGTATAATGAAAACACATCAAAACTGCATAGTACTTTCAAGTTTTCAAAGCAATGTCATACACATGGCACTGTGTAAACTCAATCCTGCAAAAGAATTTATGCAACTGGTTCATCTGCCAATACATTTACAAAGTCATCCAGTCCTCCTTCCTTGACTTTGTCATGGTTACAGTAAATGTTAACACTTTGGTTTCCACATCTAAAGCCAGCCTCACAAGAAAACCAGTTATTACTTGCCCAGGGATAATTTAAGAAGTTCTAGAAAGAGATCACAGCCAAAAACACCTACCTTCCTCCCCCACATCTGAAGTGCCAGCATTTGAGATTCTTCCCTTCCCAGTATCCTGCTGGAAAGAGTAAGACAAAATGCTCATGACTTAATGAATTTATCAGCTGCTTCCTTATTCCTAGAAGCATGAGAGGAGAGCAGGGTCAATGAACGTTTGTTTGGAAGAGGATAAATAGAGATCCTAGGAAGCCTGGAAAACAAATTTCCCCACCTCCATATCCCACTCAAGGCCAGTGCTACATTTCTACTTTGGGCAAAGTGATCATGCAAATGTCCAAACCAAGCTTAATTCCACTCCTGTCTCAGAAACCTCCTTAAGTCTGCTACTTTCACTTGCTTGACATATTTTGTTAAGCCTTCTGAATATGAATTGCACATAAGTGTCTCCAGATCACCTCAAGTGGGGGAATATCATTTCTCAACAAGGGCCCTATTGGCATTTTGGATGGGACAACTCTCCTTCATGCTAGGCGTTTCCTCTCCCTCCTCCACCTCAGCAAATGGAAGTAGAGTGCCCCCCAGTCATTGTGACAATCAAAAATGCTCCCACACACTTCCAAATGCTCAGTTCTAGAAGAGTGGTACTGACGTGGGTTGAGAATCGTTCATTTTACACCCTGAGCAAGCAAGACACAAAAGGCTCACAGCCATCTTGTAGAGGCATTTGGTCTGCAGAATTCTGAAGTTGTCATCTTATCCTGCCACCTTCATTAACAAGACAAATATTAGAAAGTGTTCGACCACATAAAAAAAGCCTTTCTACTAGAAACAAACTAGAGATTTCCTCTCCCCTCTTGCTTGGACATCATGTGTGTCCTCATAAGCTTTCCCTGAATTGAGTTGTTCCCCAATAAAACTCAGAAAAATTTTAAGTTTACTTTGAGACTTTCGAAGAGGATTACTGAAAGAGGGATGCCTGAGAAATTACTCATTACAATTTGAACTTGACCTGGGGAAGTTATGTCTACAGCAGGAACTTTTCAGTGTCCCCCAGGGGGCGCCATAACCCCTTTACAAGTCTACCAGCCCTGTGTTCTGTGTGGTTAGGCTGGTCTGCAGCCCAGTTCCATTATCAGAGTTGTTGGCAAAGAACAATTCTGGAGTGTGAGCCCCTGGGGATCAATGGGTCAGCTTCTGTGGCACTTTGGCAGCACTGAAGTCTCATAATGTACCCTTTTCCCAGCAGAGCTTGATTATCATAGGCCATGAGTGATCCCAAGGTGAACCCAGATGATCCTGTGTCCAGGTGTTGAGTCTCAAATTAGCTTAATTTCCCAAAGTAACAAGAATTCCTTTGCAAAGGCTCCTGAATGCTTCCGTTTGACATGTGATGTTTAAATTCATTTCACACACACACATGCACAAAACAAAAACCAGAGTTCCATTTCCCCAATTCCTCATGGCTGACCAATAAGTTGAGATATTTCAAGTCTAACTGCTGAAGCAATGTCATACGTAGTACAAAGTTTTCTCCTCACCTTGTCAAGAACAGATATTGGACAAAGTCACTTTTTCTGTATCCTTCCAATTGCTATGGATTTTTTTTGTAAATTTCAAAGGCAGACCCAGCAATGCTACTTGGGTATATATCTAAAATAAGTATTCAAACAGCCTTGTTTTGTACATTGCTACAAAAATACCTATTCAAGAATATACATAGAAGCTGTGTTCATAGTAAGCAGAAACTGAGAGACAATTCATCAACAAGAGATCAGATAAACCATGGTAGATCTATACAACTGGATACCACCTACCAATAAAAAGGGATACTACAACATGGGTAAATATCAAATGCATTATGATATGCAAAAGACATCAGACAAAATTAAAAAGAGCATCTATTTATATGTATGTCAAGAACAACTGAAACAAATCTGTCTTAAAATAAGAGTAGTGGTTACCTCTGGAAGAGAGTATTATTTGGGTAGGAACATGAGGAACTTATCTAGGGTGATTAAATTATTCTCTTTTCACCTAGAAGATAGTTATATGAGAAGATACACTCTAAAATTCATCAAGCTATGCACTTCAAATGTGTGCATTTCACCATGGGTAGATAATTTTTCAATAAAAAATACAGGGGAAAAACAAAAGCATGAATATAGTTAGAAGCCTCAGTGAAGCATTTGTTTTGTGTGCAGTAATATATGTGATTCCCAATGTTTATACTAAAAATTTTCCCACCTATGTCATACTTTATGAAAGCATAATTTTTATGCTTTCCTCTGAATTACATAATTTAACTGAAGTTGGCGGGAACTCTTTCTTGTACAGAGCTGTTTGAACCATGGAGTAATCCATGAAAGTAAGTAAAATCCCTAGCATTAAGTTGTCTCACTTTAAAAAATAAGATTAGCCAAGGAGGCACTTCTTCCTTACCCTCAAAACTTTGCCAGGGATCTTTGAGCTAGGCCTCCTTTTATGAGGCCTACTGAACTCTACAATGACTGTTGGAGCAATAATTGCCCTGTGCCCCAAATCTCTTCCTTCTCAAATTCAGTCTTTGCCCATGTGAATAATTTGAGTCTTGTTTAGAACACACATAGTCTCTACCTGACTGAATGCCCCTTTCAGCCTTTCAAAATGCAATAAAGCAATTTAGTGATCTAAAATTGTTTTCCCAAGCAAGCATTTAATTACTGCAGAATTACCCAGACCATGCATCTGAGCTGGCACTTGCTAACAGCAAGAATAATTTGAAAATGAAGAACCTATTTAGAGAATCATATTCCTGTTGTATATAACAGCACGGTGGGCTTTTTGACTACTTCTCACATGTTTTGATCACAGTAAAAGAAATTAGAATTTCAAAGGAAGTTATTGCAGCATTGCTTATGGGTTTTTGTTTCTCAACAAGCTAAGAAGAACTTGATGAAAGCTTGATTTATTATTGCATGTCAGAGTTCAAGGCCACTAGCTGAGCTCAGCAGAGGCAAACCCATCAAGAAGCCAGTCAGGGTAAATGACAATGTTCCAGTAATCTTTCATATTTTATCAAAATGTGAATGCATTAAGCACATTAAGTAGCAGCTACAAAACCTGAAAAGCTTTTAATTCACATGTTTACAGGCCATTTAAATTAAAGAATAAAATTGTAAAGCAATGGCTTTATTGTTCAAAACATTACAAAGCTCTTGACATATCATATTTCATACATTTGATTCAAGTGGGTTATGAACTCCCATTTTTACCCCGTATACAGATTGCAGAATCACATCAGTTACACATCCACGTTTTTTTTTAAACTAGGGATTGAACCCAGGGGCACTTAACCACTGAGCCACATCCCCAGCCCTTTTTATTTTTTATTTTAAGATAGGGCCTCATTAAGTTACTGAAGCTGGCCTCGAAAGTGAAATTCTCCTGCCTCAGCCCCTGAGCCTCTGGGATTACAGTCATGCACCACCAAGCCCACCTGCACTGGCTTTTTAAGGAGGAGTTAAACCAGAAAATCAAGATCTACTAGTACTACTAGGACCTGGGATGCATGTACACTGGTGGCTTGAGTACTGTTGAGATGGGATACTTCAAGAGTAAACCCTGAAACTTGGATTTGTGTGTAAGCAATTGATCAAGGAAGAGCTCCCAGGAAAAACTTGTAAGGGTAAGAGAACAGGACAGGAAAGAGGAGGGAGCCAAATGAGGTTATGATCTCAGGCTTTGGGATCCCAAGGGAAGCTCAGGAGTGTAAATCCCACTGCAAAACATGAGAACCCAAGTCAGTCATTGGCTAATGGACCTGGTGTGGAGGTAAGAGGAGAAAAATCTTCTATAACTTTGGGCACTCTCCAAAAACCTGAGAGTGGACTCCAAGAACAGGCCTCTAAAGACAGTTGAAGGTATTTATGTATGGTAAATGTTTAACTAGGTGGGGGGTAGGGGGAAAGAACCTTGATTTGTTCCATGGTATACAATGCTCCCACCTAGGCCTATGTCAAACTACTGACTTGGTATCACTGAACGTGAGGTAGTTGGAAAGAAATGCATGGTAATACCCCCATCATATAGTATTTCTACTGTTCAAATACAATAGACATAAATAATGTTACAAACATAGATACTAGTAGTATGTAGCAAAATAATTAGGGAATAAGGAGTTTGGGGAATTTTAAATCTTTTGTGTAATTTATTTTAAGTTTATAATGTCAATTCTCATTATTCACAGTAGTTATCTTCTAAAAAGTTGCTGCAAACACTGAATTAACAAATATTGAATCAATGCTTCTAGGAGAAATGCAAAGTTAGGTTCCTGTGAGCCTGTGATAAAAACATTTTCATTAACCAATCAATACAAAAACTTGTTTTATATGTATTTCTATTTAAAAACACCTTGTCAGATACATATTTCTGACTCATTAACATTGAACTCCTAGCCAATAGCACTATAACTCATGTGTGAATGAAGCTTATCTAACACCTGTACTTTCTCCAAAAAGCACATCATGGCCTTTTTGTTCTTCAGAACACTAGACAGCACTTCAGCACTCTGCTTAGGGGCCATTTTAGACAGCAATATCTCCCATAAAAAAACACACAGAAAAGTGAAAAACATGGTACTAAATATGCCATTCAAGGACATTCATTTATAGTATGAGAGCTGAAACAAGGAGGCCTTATTCAGCCTCAGCCAGGAACATGACATGGGACAACTCAAACTTTTCACAACTCTCCACATGCCTATGTTCGCAAACGACCACAAGTATTGACTTAGGGGTTACAGATAAATTTTATTGAATAAGCAAATTCATAAATATGGAATCCATGAATAATAAGAGTCAACCATAGAACTTTATTTTTAATAATGGTTATGTTTAACAACTTGCTTTTCAGAATTCCTGAAAATTTAACAATCAGTTCTTGTGAGTGCACATGAGCCAGCTCCATCGAGCATGGCAATGACTGGACTAGACTGTCTTGACCATCATCTGCACTGGCTTATAAACTCTATCAAGGCAGAAATCGGGTCTTGTTCATTTCACTATTCCAGTACTTAGCCTAATGCCCGGTTGATGGCAGGTAATCAGCAACTATTAATGGATTGGTGAATAAATATGGTTTTTATTATTATAACAAAATAATAAACTCACATTGATAAGGAATTTTATACTTTCCTATTTCAAGGTTGCTTTGTTCCCATCTAGAGGTTGTTTTTACAAAGTTCTGTTGCCAGCATCTATAGTCTCATCTGTAAAGACAAGAAAACAAGGCACTGAGCTTAGTGACTCCCCAAAGATGGCAGACTCAACTAGGAAGAAAGCTAAGACTCAAACAAAATTCTCATATTTTAAATCCCATGTGCTAGGGATTAGTTATGACCCTCCAACTACTGAGAACATCAGTAGCAAACACATCCATGCTGTGCATGTACAGGGTACCCACATATGTTTCAAAGGTTCCAACTGAACAAGTCACTAGACTACCCAACAAACAACAACAACAACAAAAAAAAACACCTCGAGTTGTAACAACTTTTCAGTCACTCATGATAATGATCTGGATTTTAAAGACTTCAAATAACTGGTATACAAATATCCTAACCATAATCATCTCTGTAGCACTAGTTTTTAATGAAATGTTTCTAAAATGTATTAAGTTCAGGAGACTGCTGAGGTATATCCTGAGACCTTTGCAAATTTCTAGATTCTCAAATGACAAAAGTGTTTTGCAAGCCCCTGGCTATCTCCTAAATCATATTTCCTTTAAGAGCAACTTATTTCCTGTGCATGTCCACACACCACAACTTATCTGCTTTTCAACTTTTTACCAGTTTTCTCTTTCACTTACAGCCATGTCTAACAAAATTTTAACTGCTTTGTTCTTTATGTGAGTAGAGAACACAAGAGTCACATTGAGGTTCAAAGGCTAAGTGGCCAGCTTAACTTAGTGATTAAATGATACAATTATGTAACAGCCTCATAAAGTCTAAAATCCAAATCACACAAAAAAGAAGAAATCTGGCATTGCAAATGGCCTACTCAACTAAATTGTCATATTCAAAAACTGACCTTATCATTAGGAGATTCCAGATCTTAAGTGACTAAAATAGTGCCTGGTTCATAATAAGTAATCGGCAAATATCTCAGTAACTAACCAGAGACTAGATTCCCTTGTTCAGGGGAACAAGAAAAAGTGCACAATGAATGAAAGATCTTCTTTGGCTTTTAAAATGGTTCATGGGCCACCTCTCAGCCCAGCTACATTCAGAAGTTTGCTAATTATTTGCAAAGTAGCTAAGCACAGCTGGTCCTCAATAGCCTTAGAATATATTGGTGTGTAGTTCACAGCTTTATCTCCTTTGTACAGAGGTCTTTTGTATACTGGCAAAAACTGAGACTCGATTTATCCATGGAGTATAATCAGAAGGAAGACTTAAGAAGGTTCCTTGAAACTCCACTAGGAAATGTCAAAAGACTTCCCTTAACTGGTCAACCCTTTGACCCATCAATATCATATCTAGAAATTTCACTTTGGGAAATAATAAAGGTTTAATATATAAAGAGCTCCACAGATATTTAGCAAAAATATAAAGAATATTTAACTTGACAACTGATACCAGGATATTTCAGAGAAAGGAATAAAAGTTAACCAGTAATTATAGGAAAGAAATGCAATAATAGGATATTATTTTCACCCATCGATTAACCTGGAAGAATTAAAAGCATTAGTATTAACCACTGTTTTCAGGGTTATGGAGGAATGTAATTCAGCACTCCAGATTTTGAGGATCCATTGAGTGTATCTTTTGAAATTGTATATACCCATGTTCTCTAGCCCAGGTTACAACTCCAGGCATCTACCATATAAAAATACCTACACATGTACAAAAAATGTATAGATGCAAAATGTATTTATTTCAGTTGTCATTTTTACTACTTAAAGTTGCAAACTGAAAGTCCACTATCAGGGAGTCTTTACATAAATTATGTCACATTGATAAGATGGAACAACATGCGCCCATTTAAAAGAAAACAGTGCCAGGCCTGGTGGTACATTCCTATAATTCCAGTTACCCAGGAGACTGAGGCAGGAAGATTACAAGTTCAAGGACAGCATGGCAATTTAGCAAGAACCTGTCTCAAAATTTTAAAAACATAACTTTTCTTGGTACTGGGGATTGATCCCAGGGGTGCTCTATCACTAAGCTACATCCCCAGCCATTTTTTAAACTTTATTTTGAGACAGGGTCTCTGTAGGTTGTCGAGGGTCTCTAAATCACTGAGGCTGGCTCAACTCATGATCCTCCTGCTCAGCCTCCCAAGTTGCTGGGGTTATAGGCATGTGCTACCGCCCCTGGCTTCAAATTTTTTTTTAATTAAAGGGTTGGGGATGTAGCCCAGTGGTAAAGGTACTACAAAAAAATAAAATAGAGAAAGAAAGCAGTGTGTAGGTATATTAGTATGAAACAATCACCATGACATATTTTGCAAGTTGCTTTTTCCATTTAAAATAACAGTGTAATATCTCATTTAAGGAAAACTGTGAGCATATGCACATATACTTGAATATGCATATATAGGAAAAGGTATAAAGAGGGATACAATGAACTGTTTGCAGTTGTTCCTTTTGGGAAGGTGAGTAGATAGGCACTTATATATCTTATTGTGTATCCTGCAACAAAATCATAACTTTGTAAGTGAAAATGTATGTATGGTTTAAATGACTTTTGTAAAACAACAAAAATATGAAAAATTTTAAGAAATCATTATTTAGCAAGGTGTAGCAAAAGGGAAGTTTAAAAAAATTAAAAGACTGTGTGTGTGTGTGTGTGTGTGTGTGTGTGTCTGAAGGTTCAAAGACCATTTGCTGACTATCCACCCAAAAGTTAAAAATTGGCCACTGGAAGGATGTACTCAGGAATCACAGGAAATTCTCTTGACTGCTGGGCTTGACTTAATCTAATCAGAGCTTGGCTAGAACATTAAAAAAAAAATGTTTCTTTCTACTTCTCTCTTTGCTTAAAGATGTCTAAAAATTCTCACCACCCCTCCCATAAAGAGGTATAGAACCTATTTCCCCTCCCCTTGAATTTATTGATCCTCTGACTTGCTTTGTTTTTTGCTGTTGTTGCTGTTGGTACTAGAGATTGCACCCAGGGACGCTTAACCACTGAGCCACATACCCAGCCCTTTTTGGTATTTTATTTAGAGAAGGGTCTTGACAAGTTGCTCAGGGCCTCACTAAGTGGCTGAGGCTGGCTTTGAACTTGTGATCCTCCTGCCTCAGTCCGGTAAGGTGCTGGAATTTCAAGAGTACACCACCACACTCAACTTCTTTTGTTTTTGCAGTACTGGGGATTGAACCCAGTGGTGCTCTACCACTGAGCTATATCCTCAACCTTTTTTACTTATTTATTTTTACTCTTCTCTTTTTTTCTTTTTTGTAGTACTGGGGGTTGAATCCAGAGGGCATTCTACCATTAAGCTATATTTCCAGCCCTTTTTATTATTTTTATTTTAAGACAAGGTCTCACTTCCCTGAGGCTGACCTCAAATTTGCAAATCCTCCTGCTGCAGCCTCCTGAGTAGCTGAAATCATAGGCATGTACTACCTTGCCAGGCTTGTGGACTTGCTTTGACCAGTTGAACATGCCATTGTGCTTTTTCTGAGCTAACCCTCTGAGCATCAAGCCTTTGGAAAGCTTGGAAGTTTCCACTATCTGATCATAAGAAGCCTAACTATACTGAGGCCACTATGAGAAGACCCAAATAGCCACATGAAGATACCACATAGCATAGAACTGAGGCCCCAATTAAACCATTTCAACTAGTTTCCAGCCATTCAAACCACCTAGCCAAGGGCCTGGAGATTGTGGACCAGAGACAAGCCATTCTCTCCAAATCCCTAATCTGCAAAAACATGAGCAAGTAAAATAGTTACCAATTTAACCCACTAAGTTTGGGGAGAATTTGTTCTACAGCAACAGGTAAACAAAATTTTATGCTGTTTTTTGTTCTCCTCCATATCCCAACTCTGGAGATGTTATAGAGATTTGTATTCTGATAGCTGACCGTGGAAACAAACTAACACTGTCACCCAAAAGATACATGATGCCAAATACTCGGAACTTTCTAGAAAGATAGTTGTCTAACTAAATATTGTAAGAAAGCCAATAGCGCATGGGTGTTTTTTGGGCTGAAATAATCAGGTCACTATGGAAAACCAAGTTGCCAGCCTCTGACATCACAAAGGACTGCACTTCTCTAGAGCCTATTCTATGGAAGTTCATCCAGAGGGTAGACCTTCCACAAGTTGGATTCACTCTAGCTCTTCCACCTGGTCTCTGTACATGCTGGTCTGGTTCCTAACTAGCATGGTGAGGGGCGTCTGGGAGTCATTGAGAGTGTGAGGGAATTAGCAAGTAAGGAGGGTTATGGGTGTGGGCGTGAGCAAAGCCACAGATGTGGTCTTCAGGGATCATCTGGGTGGGTCCCAGGACCAAGCCTCCAACAGAACCCAAAGAAATTTGCCTGTTTGACTCCTCACGGTAAGAAATAGGTAGTCCCTGACAAAATTGGCCTGAGGTTTCTCCAAACAAAGTTTTTCTGGCACACTTAGACAGGAAGTTTCTTGGTTGCCCTAAACACTGAAGTTGTCCGTTTCTAAGAGTCAAAGCTTCTGACATGCGTGTCTCAAAAATTCACCATGGTCCAGAAATTAGAAAACACTGTATCCATCCAGATGAATGTGCACAGATGTTTCTGACTTCACTCTCAAATGAAAATAATTGAATTGCTCTCTCCCATTTTGGAATATTTTGTCAAATAGTTTACTGAGACTTTTCCTAATTATTCTTGGGATATTTCAAAACTTCAGCTGTGTGCTGAAGTTTTGAAATATCCCAAGAATAATTTTTAGTCATGTTTAAACATATGTAAACAGATCTATTCTAGATCTAGAGTCTTGCTACTCTAGATCAGCAGCATCAGATTTTTAGAAAGGCAGAATCTCAGACCCCACCCAGACCTACTACATTCAGAACTGCTTTTCAACAAGATCCTCAAAGGATTTGTGTACACACGAATACTTGAAGTGCCAGTTTGTGGCTTCTACTCCAGGAACATCCAGTTTCTCCTGTTTCACCCTCAAAATTTCTTAAGGACAGAATCAATCTTCAGCAAATATGAAAGTGGCATTGAAGGGGGGGTGTAGTTGCCCCAAATAGATGAACAAAGTTTCATACAGTAAGAACTTAATTAGATGTAGGTAGGAATTTACCTAGATGGGTGCTATTATGGGTCAAATTGTGTCCCTAAAAGATGTGTTGAATTCCTAATTCCAGTACCTCAGAATGTAACCTGATGTGGAAAGCATTATTGAAAATCAGTTAAAATGAGGCCATACTGAAATAAGGTGGATGCTTAATATACAATATGATTGGTTTCCTTATAAGAGGGAGACACATAGGAAGAAGACAGTTATGTGATGATGGAGGCAGATACTGGAACCAGTGATGCAAGCCAAAGAATGTCATGGATGGCCAGGAAACTACCAGAAGCTAGAACAGGCCAGGAAAGTGTGTCCCCTACAGGTTTCACAGGGAGCAGTTCCTGCCAACACCTTCATTTTGAACTTCTAGCCTCCAAAAACGAGATAATAAACCTGTATTTTATCCACCCAGTTTGTGATACTTTTTTACAGCAGCTCTAGACACTAATATAGAAAGAGACTTAAAGAGGGCTTGGATTGTGGCTCAGTGGTATTGTACTCATCTGGCATGTGTGAGGCACTGGGTTCGATCCTCAGCATCACATAAAAATAAATAAATAAATAAAATAAAGGTATTAAAAGTGGGGGAATTAAGGGACTCACAATATCTGAGTCTCAATTCCTTTCTTAACCCCAAAAAGAGATACAGGTCTCTGGCAAAGGGGTACATCCCTGATAATTCAGGGCCAAAGCCTCTCTGAGCACTATTGTTATCTCTGATTATAGCACTAGAAAAGTTGTTTGTGTGATGTTTAATATATACTTCAAAAGACCTGAAAGGGGATTTTTGAATATTCTCACCACAAAGAAATGATAAATATTGAAGATGATGGATGTAATTGCCTTAATTTGATCATTATATAACATATACATCTATGAAAACATCACTTTGTAACCCATAAATATGTACAACTCTTACATGTAAATATAAAATAAAGACCAAAAAGAGGGAAAAAAAAGAACAAAAAATAAACAGAAGTCAAATGTTTTAAAGTGTCTTATATGCCCATGCCCCATACTGTGCTAATGGGAATGGGTTGCACTCCACATATGTATAATATATCAAAATATACCCTACTGTCATGTTTATCTAAAAATTTTTAAAAAGCAAAAAAATATGAATGCCCTTCAGAACCTAACTCCCTCTTCAGTAACCCAGCAATCAAGCTGGTTGGATAGCTGAGGAAGACCCTATAGAAAAGAGTCCTCATTTGGTCTCTCTTTTTAGCCCTATTCCTCTTGCAATAGCAAGGAATCTAAACTGGTTTTGGCTTGTCCCACTGAATGCCACATGGAACCTTCTGTTGTTCTTCAGGTTCCCTGAATCTCGGGCTGAAAGAGGAAATCCTGCCCAGCACCCTTTCTCAAGATACCAAATGTATGTTATTTATTTTCTCTCATCCCTCCCTGTGGTTTACCAAGCATTTCGAAAGATCTTAGAGCCAAAAAGAACCTCGGTAAACATCTGGTCCAACTGTCTTACACATGATGAAATGGAGGTCAAGAAAGGTCAAATGCTGGGCAGCAAAGCCAACAGAGAGAGAAAGAGAAGCCCCAGGCCATCTAACTCCCAGATCTGCTAACTTTATGGCCACAGTAACTATACTGCTTCTTGACCTTTTTTTTTAATCATCAAGGCAAGGTTGTGAGGAGACCACAACTTAAACACAACCTTGGAATTTGGAAAAAACCTCAGTTTGAGTTCTAAATCTTCCACCTATGTGATCAGTGACCCTGAGCGATTTAACCTCTTGGTTTGCTCATCCCATACAGCAGGGATAACATCACCTTCTTCAAACACTGCTATAATGATTGATGAGATAACACATGGGAAGCTTAGTGTCATTTGGTGTGATTTCAGCTCACTATGTCTTTACCTCTCCCACCCTGACCCTTAGCATCTTTCTGTTTTTGACATCCTCAGCATTGACTTCAGTGTTAAGCAAGTAGCAATGACTGGAGCCATTTTGGGTGTCTCCTCTAGGCTCAGGAACCCCAAGTAAACTAGAAACTATTTTTGTTACTTTCTCTTGAGAGTGAGGAAACTTCCCCAGAAAGCTTGCAGCAAACTTTCCTTGATCTCATCTTTCAGAGTTGTCTGTGCCACTTTAAGGAGAATAACCTTAAGCCATTTGAGCTCTCTGAAGATGTGGATAGGATCAGCTTCTCCCAGGAAACATGGCTGAAAAATACATGGTTCTGGAGCTATTGGCCAAATTATATTGTTATATTGTGTACATGTATGAATATGTAACAGCAATCCCATCATTATATACAACTATAACATGCCAATTAAAAAATGGAAAAAATGCATGGTTCTGCTAGAAAAGAAGACAGAATGGATGCTGGGTGGGCAAGAAACAATGACAATTACAATAAATATCCTCGATTGTGAGTGAGGAGGACACTTCTGAAGTGTCTTGAAGTGTCTCAGTGAACCTTAGATTTCAAAATTGTAATAGTAGCAACTGAGGGATTCTCCTGTCTCCCCATGCTGCTCACCAAAGGGAGTTTCCTGACATTCCCGCTGCAGCATCTCTGCTCCACCCCTCTGGGAAATATGTCAACTCTTAGCTATTCATCCTCAGTGACTCACCAATTATGTAGGCTGCCCCCCCCCCAGTTATACTGGAAGTGAATATCTGAGGTTAAAGCCATCCGTGTGAATAGTGCTTTCAAGATATATCCACGAGGATATATCCTTTGTTAGCTTCTACATGGAAGAAAAATGAAGATCAGGTAGCGGTGAAGTGACTTACCCAAAGTCCTCAGCTAATAAATGGCAGTGCGGTATCTAGAATGAGACCCCCAATACAATGTGCTTTCTGCTACTCTGCATTGCCACAAGGAATCCTAGGTAGGAACTTGGAAAAATGGCAGTTGTAACCAAAAATAATGTAATCGGTACTAATTGAATCATGGGAGTTCCACAGCCTGAACCCCAGGACACCCATTCTTGCAAGATCAATCCATTTTCCAGTCCAAGTCTTCCTAGAAGAACAGATGAAACATTCCTTAGTTCAAAGTAAAACTTCTCATGGATTTAGAAAACATTTATATAGTACTTACCATGTGGCAGGCATTATGCAATGTGGTTTACAAAGACTAATTCACTTAATTCCACTTAGCCCTATCTGCTTAGAGAAGTCCCAATGTCCTGAGGTCATGCATGTTTCACAAAAGCCGTGTGTGATTTATTCCATTGGCAATCCACCAAAGGATGAGATCCCAAAACAGTCCAGAATTCAGGAACAGATCAAATTTTCAGACACAAATCTGTTCCAGAGCTAGCCATCCTTTTATTAGAAACAACCTATGCCCAAATTACCCAGTCAGGGCAAGCATATGTAAACAAATCACATTGAACTCTGCAATTGCTTGAGGAGAATTCTGGATTGTCCTAAACTTATTATAGAACATAATTCTTTTGTAACCCCTTTTTCTATTTTGGAAGATTATAATCTTCCTTAAAAGGCATGGGAGCTTTCTGCTTCAAGTTTAGGAGGGCCAAAGGGCATTGGTTGGTGCTGCTTTTGTGTCGACATTCTTAATCTTCCTGTTGGTATTTTAAAATAATGGGTCAGCCATGCAAATTATAAACTATACCATGTAAAAACCCCTGTGAAGTGCTGCCATTTGCAAGAAGATGGGCTTTCTGACAGCCAAGAAGTCATAATACATCTCCTTGCTTTTCATGTGACAGTAATTAATATCTAAGCTCTGAAGTGTTTATTCCCACAGCCGAGAAGACGACATTTATAACAGGTTCCAGCCGTGAACCATTCCTGTTTGCAATATACAATCCCTATATTCATTGTGGAAGGGTAAAGCCTAAGTGTAAAAACAAAAACTAAGATGTTTTCTTCCATTTAATAGTTGGGCATAATGCTTTTAAGGATAGTATGGTCAATGGATTCAATACAAGCCACACTTTTACAGACTTGATCAATAAAGTACCAATGTGTCTCTTTTTTTTCCCTTAGCCTTAGTTTTCTCTATTTGTCTAACTTAAAATTTGCTAGACATATAACAATCCAATAAAAATTACTGTTCCTCACACTTCAGAGAACTAGAGAAAATTCTGTTGGATTCTAAGAAATTTTGCTTATTTAAAAATATGATACAGTTGGCTAGAAAGCATGCTTAATCAGAGACAGTTTCTATCACAGATAGGCACTTCTCTATAAAATGTCAAATGAAGAAACCTGGAACTTTTTCTCCTTCCAACTCTATGCCAGTGCTTCTAGGACATTAGCATGCATAAGTCTTTAGCATCTTGTTAAAACACAAATCTCTACCCAGTCCCAGAGAATCTGATTCAGTAGGTCTGGGGTCTGCAGGCCACAGTTCTACTGCTCTAACAATCCCCAGTTGCTGCTACTGCTGGTCTGGAACTAACCAGTGGAATAGTACTGGTACATACCAGTCACCTAATCAGTGAAGGCTGAAATTTCACCTTCGGAGTTGTTGTCCTAGGGTAAAGAAATGTGCAAATAAGAATACTAATCCATGTTATCAACTAAAAATGTCTTAGGAATTTAGGTTTTAGTTCAGTCAGTTCAACAAACTTATTTTGCTGCTTGTACTGTGCCAGCTGAAGACACCATTAAGAACCATCTGACCTATACATAGATCACAAGGCCATGATACTACAGCTACCAAAAATGAAAGACAAAGTTCTTTGAGAATATTACATTCAGAGAGTATCAAAATGGAGGCAAGAATCCAGGGAATGGTCAAAGAAAGCTCACAGAGAAGGTTTGCAAGATACTCTGCAGTTTGCCATAGAGGTTTTATATATGCTCATTTACTGTGTAGAATATTCTTAAAGTATTGAAGATATGACTTTACCCCATGTAATTTTAGAAGCAATCCCATACAATAAGTAGTGTTATTATTCTCTTTTACAGAGGAGAAAAACTGGAGCACAGAAAGGGTAAGTAACATGTCCCAGTTCACACAACTAGAGGCTCTGCCAGAATTCAAGTCCAGGCCTCTTAGAGTTTTAGCAGAAAGGGGTAGACCACAGGACTAGAACTTTGGTGCTGGAGGTGAGGGACAGATAAGATTAGAAAAGGGTAATGACTATCTACTTTTAAAAAGTTGGACTTGTAAGCAAAGGTGAATTAATGAACATTTCTATTATTTCATTTTGAGAGAGGAAAAATCAGTAATCTGTTTTAGAATGAAAACTCTGGTGATAATATTTAGGATGGTTTAGAGAGAGACAGAAAAGAAAGTCAAGTAAATCGGTTATGGCTGCCAGGATTCACCTGGGAACTAGAGCCAGAAGTATCTGATAGGCCCCAGATAAGTACTGAATCACAGAAAGGTGAAGAAAGGGTCCAGAATTGAGACTCCGCTCAAGGGAACCCACTGCTGGAGAGGAAGCATAAGTTGGGGACTTCAAATAGACCTTAGAGAAGCTAGAAATCCTTACATTTGTGTGGTACTTTATAATGTGCCATAGAGTTTCCATATCTCATTTTGTCTTTAGATAAAGCCTGTGAGGTAGATATTACCGGCTCCATTTTGTAGATGAAGGCTCATAGGGTGAAAAACTATTTTCCAAAGTCACAAACATCTAGAGTCAAGGAGTAAAGTTCAGAGCTGACATTATACTTCCCTGAAACAAAATTAAGACATGTTTCACAATTTGACTGAAACAGCACTAATAGTGGTTCCCTATGGCAGCAGGTCACATAAAGTCCTGGAAGCTGTTAGTAAAAAGGGGCTCCCAGAATCAAATAAGATCAGGTTAAATTGGGTTGTCACCTGGAGAACAGTTCAAAGCCTGTGATATATATATATGCACAACAGAGCTTATAAAAATGGGGACTATCATATACATCATTTACAAAATATAGGCACATGGGAGCTTTGGGATTTTGTTTTGGCAAAATAAATATTAACCATGGGGTACAGTGTGCGGAACACTTTCCTAAGAAAGTTATTCTTGATAGGGTCAATAGGGTCATCCTATGATTGCTTGATAGACTAAAAAATGAATCCATTCAATGTTTTCAGCTTTTTCAAGATTCTCTGTGTGAGGTCTGACACTAGAACACAATAAAGGCTGATTTCCCCAACCCCTCTCTCTCTCTCTCTCTCTCTCTCTCTCTCTCTCTCTCTCTCTCTGCTATCCCTCACTATCTAAACTTGTTACACAAACTTTCACTATCTGAACTCAGAAATAGATTTGGGGAAGCAAGAAATTGTATCTTTCTCTCAAATCAGATACATATTCTTTAACTTCCTTGGAAAGAAATATAAGGTAGCTGGGCATGATGGCACACGCCTGTAATCCCAGAGGCATAGGAGGCTGAGGCAAAAGGAGGATCATGGTTCAAAGCCATTTAAATAAAATATTTAAAAGTGCTGGGGGGCTGGGGATGTGGTTCAAGAGGTAGCACACTCGCCTGGCATGCGCGGGGCACTGGGTTTGATCCTCAGCACCACATAAAAATAAAGATGTTGTGTCCATCAAAAACTAAAAGTAAATATTAAAAAATTCTCTCCCCCTCCCCCTCCCCCTCTCTTTAAAAAAAGGGGGGGGCTGGGAATGTGACTCAGGATTCAATTCCTGATACCAAAAAAAAAAGAAAAATTCTTATAGAAATGTGTCCTATTACTAATTACACAATAGGGAATAGCAGTCAATTGCCTGATTGCAGTATTCCAATCCTTCTTTACTCATTATTGCAAAAACCAAAAAACTACATTTTCCAGACTCCCTTGCCTATTGGCCTCTGGCTAGGTTCTGCCACTGAGAGTGAATGACAAGAGATTGGAAAGTGGAAGAAAAGGAGAAGACACTTTTCTCTAATCCTGGTGATATCTCAGCAGACTTAGCAGACTTAGCAGATAGCCATCTATTTTTCCAGCAGAAGTAGTGATGGGCAATTGCTGGTGGCTGCCAGCAACTGAGCACTACAGTGATATTAGCAGATCTGACATCATAGGCAGCTACAGGCTACAATGGCCTTTGGTATTTTCAGGAGTGACAGGATTCCAAAAGCAGCAGCTGTGAACAGTTTCAGTGAAGACTATGCTCTTGGGCTCTGGAAATATCACCTTTTCCTTTTTTGCACCCCCCCCAATCTTAATAATAGTTCCGCCAGTCCCTAGGGTAGCTTTCTATAGTGGCTACTTGCTGCATTTCCTTGCCTTTCCCTTTTTGTTTTTTGTGCCTTACCAAAACTCTTTTTTTTCTTGGTACTGGGGACTGAACTCGGGGGCACTTGACCACTGAGCCACATCCCCAGCCCTATTTCATATTTTTTAAATTAGAGACAGGGTCTCACTGAGTTGCTCAGCACTTTGCTAAGTTGCTGAGGCTGGCTCATGACCCTCCTGCCTTGGCCTCCTGACCCGATAGGATTACAAGCATGCACCATTGCTCCTGGCAACCAATACATTTTTTTTTCTTTTTTGTAAACAATTTCTGGTGTTGAACCCTCTCCGGAATACCTGGAATGGATTCCATTTTTCTGCCTCTGACTGATCACTGATTAATACATTCTTACAAGTGGTTTTCCATACTATTGCAATATTTCTCAGACTTTTCTATCAAAGCCCTTGTAAAGGTCTAGAAGGATGAATATGAGGTCTTTTATTCCCACACCTGGCATGATTGTTTAGCTCAAAGCAGTTTCCTAAAAGCAGGAAATATATTTTTCAATCTCCCATTTCATCTTAGAATTTTTATTGTCATAAAAAAATATGCTTCATAAATGACTTGACATGAAAGATGCATCAAGTTGATTATGTGGTTTTGTGCACCCTGACTGATGCAAACATCGCAGTTTGAAAAGCAAGAAATCCAATTGCCATCTAATGCTAAGTGGAAGAAAAGGAGAAGACACCAAAGGACTAGCTCTTTTCCTTAGGGGGCAGACTCTGGGAAACAGTTTGGCAAAATGGAAAATATGTTGGCTTTGGAGCCAGACAAGCTGGGTTCCAATTCTAAGACACATTTATTAGCTGTGTGTCTTGGGGGCCAATTTCTTAACCTCTCTGAGCCTTGGTTTCACTGTTCATAAACTGAGGCTAGGAATCTGTATCCTACCAGTTGCTGTGAGGATTTTCCATAATATGAAGTGTTTATGACCTAGATGATGCTTAATAAATGGTAAAATACTTTGTAGTTATCTGCTAATGGACATTATAGTCTTTCCTGGTTGGTTTCCAAGCTCCTCCTTTCTGTTGCTTTTAGGAATTAAAATGACATCAATGACCCATTTCTATATCCAAAAGAAGTCTGCACAAAAGTAAATATTTGTTTCTCGTAAGGAAGAATATAGGAGCCCTTGATCCAGTGACTGAATCTGAGGCAGCCTTAATCTTACCTGGTAGAGACATGTTTTATGAAGGGGATCAATATTGGCACCTCTACAACTATTAATATTTGTGCTGATTCTCTTGCTGCTTTCTTAAATTCCAAAAATGCCAAAGAATACAAGGAACTCCCAGAAGCTGAAAGACACAAGAAAGGATTCTTCCCTAGCGCTCTCAAAGGGAGCATGGACCAGATGACAGCTTGATTTCAGACTTTTGGGTTTCAAGACAGTGGTAGAATAATTCTTTTTGTTTTAAGCCACCTGATTTGTGGTTATTTGTTATAGAAGCTCTAGGAAACTCATATAGCACACACCAGTCATATAATCACAAAATAAATATAAAATTGCAACTATCATGGCTAAAAGCTAAGGTGATATAACAAAAGCAAAGACCACGGGGATTTGATCTCCTCGGGAAGATCAGGGAATGATCTGAGGGGTGAACAAGGAAGCAGTGAGTGCTCTGGGCTGAGGGAGACTGAAAGAAGGTCAGGGACCCAAGGAGGAAACTTTCAACATGAACTTAATGTTTCAAGATGAAGTTCAGTAAACTCACCTAAGTCAGACCTTGTCTATCACATTAAGGATTTTTGACTATGAGATAAACAAAGAGGAAGGAATTCAAATATATTAAATTCAAGGTATAATTTTGTCACAGGTGATCCATACAGGTAATTAAGCAGTTGGTTGCAAAACCTTGTTTATGTATGATATATCAAAGTGCATCAAATGCATTTTACTGTCCTGTATAACTAATTAGAACAAATAAAAAATTTATAAGGTAAAAAAATAACCATTAAGAAGGCCATATGTACCAGGTGTGGTGGTACACGCCTGTAATCCCAGGAGCTCAGGAGGCTGAGGCAGGAGGATCATGAGTTCAAAGCCAGCCTCAGCAATTTAGTGAGGCACTAAGCAACTCGGGGACACCTGTCTCTAAATAAAATACAAAAAAGGGCTGGGTGGTTAAGCACTTCTGGGTTCAACCCCCACTACAAAAAAAATGACATATGCACACAACTTTACTACTTTATTCACAATGTACACTCATTTACCAATCTCTCCATGAAGATCCAAGACTTTGTCTTTAAGCATGGGTTAGATGAATGTCTTTCCCTGGCCTCTTTCTTATCTATAAGTTATCTACAAATTTCCATTTCTTTTAAGAAAGAACTAAAATACACTTGCAAGCATTCTGAGTGCATAATCCTCCTTGAGTTTTATTTTCAGATCTTTTGCAGATATCTCGCTCATACCTAATTGAACAGCAATTTTCTTTACAGAAACTTGCCTTTATTGAGTCTTCCCAAAGCATTCAACCTAATTTTTGCAGGAAAAAAATAGCTCTTTGAATTATGAATGTGTTCATGTTTCATCAACTTACATAATACTTCATTAAATTATGTAATCTTTTTCAAAAACTGACACAAACAGGTTAGGGCTCTTAGTAAACATACAGCTTCACAGGTTGGAACAGAAATATGTGAACATCCTGAAGAGTAATCCACTAGCAGTGAACACTTAATGTGCCGTGGGCACAAATTGGTTATTTTTCAGAGGGACTAAATGGAAAGCGCTAGTATATCCAGCAGGTTAAGTAGATATCAGTTAAGATAATAAAGCTGATTCTGAGTTTTAAAAGTGGATCTTATAGGGGAGAAAATGAATGGTTATGGGACAATTAGGGGGTTAACCTAGTAGTACATGTGAGGTATTGGTAGCTTGGATTACAATGGTTATATATAAAGGCAATGGAAAAATAAGTCTAAATTTGGGATTATATTTAGGTGTGTCAGTCCATTGGGGGTGCTGTAACAAGTTACCATAGACTGGGTAGCTTATAAAAACATTTATTCCTCATAGTTCTAGAGTTTGGGAAGTCTAAAACTAAGGCACCATCAGATTTGGTGTTGGGCAAGGTCCTTTTCTATCATATATGATACCTTCTCACAGGGTAGGGGAGGGGTTAACAAGCTCCCTCAGGCCTCTCTTATAAAGATCTCAATCCTATTCAAGAAAACTCTACCTTCATGATCTAATCACCTCCAAAGGCCCTACCTTTTAAAAATCATAGTGGAGATTAGTTCCAACATATACATTTTGGGTGGGGAATACAAACATTCAGATCACATAGCAAGAGGTAAAATTTGCAAACTGGTAGGTTGGATTTGATAAGAAGGTTCAAAGAAGACTCCAAAGTTTCTGGCTTATAAAACTGGGTAAATAATAATAATAATAATAGTGGGTTGGGTTACGTTGGAATTGGACCAAGTTTGACATGAGTTTGGGCTATGTTGAATTTGAATTATCTTTAACATCTCCTCTGAGCTTAGACCCCTTTTAGATATCAAGGCTAAAGTTTAACATTAAAATATGATCAACTTTACCTTACAATACATTAACCATCATGGCAACTTTCAATCAGCAATAGTTGTATTTTGATTAAAGCATAATTAACTTCAATATTGCCTCTGCACAAAAACTGTCATGGCAATTTTGCATTGCATATATACATTATAAAGCTTAACATTGCCAATATTTAACCACCTGATTGTCACCTATGGGATGTGTGTATTTCCAAACTTTCAAAAGAAAATCAGACTTGTTATGGTTTCTGTCTATTCCTTATTAATTGTAATAACATTTATTGAATACTTCCTATATGCCAGACATTCTCTTAAGTGCTCACATGTATTTCATTCATTTGATCTTTCAAAAGATTCTTTAAGACAATACTGATATTATCATGTTCGTTTTACAGATGGAAAAGCTGAGCCACAGACAGAGCTGGTACTCAAGCCAAGGTGATTTGTGTCCAAAGCCAGTGAGTTTCCATAACCAATACACCACACCACCCCCTACAGAAGGAGACATCTACATCCACAAGGACCCCTGAAAACAGGGCACATTCCAGAAATCTCGAGTGGTCCTATTTGATCCACTGTTCATAGTTGTGGAATTTCTCAGCCCCCAGATTCTTGTGTTTTAAAAATATTCTCTAAAGTAGCAGTGTGAATTGACTCTTCAAATGTTTTTAAGGCTTTGTACTGCTGGCTCACATAATTTCCATGCTGGCCCAGGAAAGCAAAGAAGCAAATAAGGAAACTATGAAAAAGAAAGCTTCTTTAAAGACATCTGAAATCATCTTTCAAAGTATGTTGAAGGGGGAAATGTTTGCAAAACAAGAATAACCATCTCCAAAACTTTCTGAGAGTTTTAGCAATATCAGGCATTTGACATCTCAAAGAAACACTTTAATCTCTGAGATAGCAATAATGTTGTAGGAATCAGTGTATTCATAACGGAGAACTTGTTTTGCTATCGGGCAGCTAAAACATAATTCTTTCCTGGGAAATATTTTCTAGATTTCATCATCCCTGGTCATAAATTATGTATTTCTAAATTGTTGTTACTTAGCTGACAGTCAGTTGGACAATTATTTTTATAGAGGCATAACTTTTAATATCACAAACTTCATTGTGCCTGCTTTGATTAAGTTTGTCATTTGAAAATAAAATGGTGTGAGGAACATGAATTTGTCTTGTACAGAAAAACTAGAACACAGCCCTGGGTAAGGCTCAAAACTCACTTTCTTTTATCTTATTGGTTTCAAATAAATTGAAGTTGTTTTAATATCTATTCCTTCTTTTTCAGTTTTTCTTTTCATCTATTCTCTCCTTCTTATGCCCAACTCCTCCTTCTCATGCAATTCTTTTGTTCCCTCCTGTCATTTTCCATCTCATATTATTTATCCTTCTCAATTCCTATAGGAATTAAATCAAGAACATGTATCATGTTTTCAATTTTTGCCATGTGTATAAAACAAATTAGCAAACTACAGTCTACTGGTCAAACTTAGCCCTCTGCCTGTTTCTATAAATGATATATTGTTGGAATACAGCCAAAGTTATTTGTTTATGTATTGTCTATGGCTACTGTTATGGTACAACAGCAGAGTCCAGTAGTAGCAACTGAGAACATACAGTTCTCAAAGCTAAGAATTACTATCTAGCCCTTTATAGAAAAAGTGTATTAACCAAAGTATGGGTCTCAGAATTTAGCAGCCGTATTTTCAGCATCTAATCTGTTAGTGATGCTTTCAAGTGAACTTTTATTTGATTCATTCTGTCTTTCATTTCCAGGAGCTCTGATAGGGTTTTCATTATTTCTTTATCAAACTGATCTTTCATCTTCTGTATTTGCTCTCTTAATTCATTCCTTAGATCTTCTTTTAGCTCATCAAACATTTTAATAACCAGCTTTTCATAGTCTTTCTCTGGAATTTCATTCACTTCCATATCTGGGATCCTTTGTTGGGGGATTATGAAATTTGGGGGAAATGTGTTAGCCTGTTTCCACATGTTTTCAGAGGTCTTAGACTTCTGCATCTATTGAGATGGATTTCCCTTCTTTATGCACATGTCCTTCTGTGTGTAGTTGACTATTTTTTGTTCTGGTACTTCTGTTTTTGATGTAGATATCCAGGGATGGGACCTGAGTTTCCCCATCTGGATATTCCTGCCTGGGGCCTAGTTTTTGGTTTGGGAATTTTCTCTCCCCTATTCTACGTGTTGAAGATTGTTGAGGCTCAGGTGGTGCTAGATCATGTGTGGGGTGAGAATCACTGTTACTTAACTATGTTGTGAGTATTGCTAAGCAGCAGGATCTCTCTGTGAACTTGAAGTGCCCTAATCACTTCCCAGCCCTTAGAGGAAGAGGGATCCAGGAATTTCACTAATGTTAGCAACAAATATAAATGTTTGGTGTCTACTTTGCCATGTATGACACTAATTGCTACCTGTATAGGAATGGTGGGGTCAGCATTTAACATCAGCCCCAACAATATAAAACCATAAACTAGACTAGGAATTAAACAACAGAGGTCTACTATGTTGTCCACTGAATTAATAATCAACAAAATGAATGGGTTAGGAATTATATAAACTATATGATTCTATCAGATATTGGGATTACAGTTTCTTAAGTGAAAATAGAATAGGAAGGCAAGATAAACTTTTAAAATATATTAAAAGTGAACAGAGGGCTGGGGATGTGGCTCAAGCGGTAGCGCGCTCGCCTGGTATGCGTGCTGTCCGGGTTCGATCCTCAGCACCACATACAAAGATGTTGTGTCCGCTGAAAAACTAAAAGATAAATATTAAAATTCTCTCTCTCTCTCTCTCTCTCTCTCTCTCTCTCTCTCTCTCTCTCCAAAAAAAAAAGTGAACAGAAGACAGGCAGTATATAAGTAACAGATGACGGGTATAAAGGAAGAGTAAAAAGATAACTAAAAGTAATAAAAACAAGGGGGCATGGGACTAATGGAGGAACTTTGGGAAAGTAGAGGGTGGGGAGGGTAGGAGACATAGGGGTAGGAAAGATGGTGGAATGAAATGGACATCATTACCCTAGGTACATGTATGACTGCACACGTGGTACAACTTTACAATGTATATTACCAGAGAAATGAAAAGCTGTGCTCCATTTGTGTACAATGAACCTAAAAGCAGTCTGCTGGCATGAAAAACAAATTAGAACAAATAAAAAAAGGGAAAGGAAAATATGACTATTAATTGGGAAAGAGAGTGAAAAAGGGACAAAAACCAAGGTATAAACAAATGCACATGATTTTACCCCACCTAAGTCAATCCAAACCTAAATAATGAATGGGTGGAGAAGAAACGAATTAAAATGAAAGTAAAATTATATGGAAAATATGTGTGTGGATAAAATTATATGGAAAAAACATATGTGTGTGTGTATATATATATATATATATATATATATATATATATATACATATACACACATGTGTGTATATGTATATGCATGTGTGTATACACACCTATCTATGTAGTAAGAGCACACACACATGCACACAGTATCACAGGAAAGAAAAAATTTTAAGTAACGAATCAGGAAATGAAATTTGAAAAAACAATTTTAAAATTGAAATAAAAAGAGTAAAATAATGGAGGGGGAATACAAGGGAAACAAGATAAAAAATTTTTAATGACAAATAAAGGACTTTTTTCCACTGAGGTGATCAAAACTACTGGCATTGATGGATTTTCATTCTTTGTATTTATTTTTGGGCTCTGTAACTCTTGGATCAAGGGCTGGGAGTTGCTAGGTCCAACATCTTTGTGTTCCTCACCCAGCTGCCAGACATTGTGGCTAGGAGCCAAAGCTGGTTGTAGTAGCTCTCAGCTTCCCATTTCCCAGTATAGGGTAGGAGAGACTGGGGAGTGCTGACAAACTGTGTACTCCTGTAATGGTTCTAAATTAGAAGTTCCTGTAATTGGGATTTAGTCTTGGCTGACCTTTGGAACTCTGTTGGTGAGTATTTAAGTTTGGATCCACATCCCCTGTTGCTGAGGACATGTTGATCTCTGCTGGACATCTGAGTCTCAGGTGCATCTTATAAATTCCACTTTTAGGGTGTAAGGTCTAAACTCCCACATATTTCATATTTGCTGCTATAGATGTGAATTATCCAGAATCTGCCCTGGAGTCCAGATGCTCCTGTCTGGCCATTAGAGGCATCTTCCCAATGGCTCTTATGGGATGCTAGCAACAAAGGGAGTTCTGTCTCCTCAGTATACAGAGCCTGAACGGCCTAGGCACAAATCTCTTTGTGCTTATTTCAGTCTCACTTGTCTAGGCATACTCTGCAGCCCAAAATAGGTAACTGCTGGGTCAGCTGTCAACTTCCTTTATGAGTTCCTGATCTTCTGCCTCTGCTTGCTGCCATGTAGTGCTTATAAATGGTTCCCATGCAGGCAACCATGCTTCCCACCTAACTATCCACAGGTAGGCTAAGCAATTTTGGTTGCTTTTTACCCAACAATTTCTCCCACTGACTCTGGGTCTGTTAAAATCAGCTTCCCTCTCTAATCCACAGGTTCCCCCAAGCCAATTTTTTATCCTCTGGGCTTTCCTCTTTCTGCCTGTGCTCCTCCTTCCCTCAGCAACCAAGCTGGAGAATCTCTAATGCATTATTTCTTATATTGAAGTTTCTGAGTTTCCTTGTCTCTATGGTCCTTTGAATTTCAGTGAGTTCCCTTAGTTACCCACCTCACTCAGGAGCAGTGTTTCTGCTTTTTAAGTCTGGTGCTAAGAAACTGCTGGGGAGTATAACCTTCCTCTAATCCTCCATCTTCTCTCTCCTGTGGTATTTATTTTTAACTGTCCACTCACCTTTGTACCCTCTTTCCAGATGGGAAGGCTCATTTGTGAAAAAGAGGCATACAGCCAGCTTTAAATACCACCCCACCCTGCACCAGCGGGAATTCAGTGGCTGAGTCCACTTATGGAGCTCCTGGGCTCAGCACCAACGTGCATCCCAAAGCAAGCTGCCAAAGGCTGATGGTGGCCAGGGCTGCTTTCAGTTTATTCTTTGGCTGCTGTTTTCTCAAGATGTTCCCAGATTTCTGCTTTTTGGCTGAGACTTCTACCCTGCTTGTTATACCTTCAATTTATGAAGCATGGTCTTGTCATTCAAGCTGTTTGAGGACAATATAATTTCTCTTCACTCTGATCTGGTAAGATAATCCTCTCAGGAAAACATATGGTACTGAAAGCTTGCAGGGAGATCATGTGTGTGTTTATAATTCTTTCTTAACTTTTAAACAGAAAATTGGACATCAGACAATAAACACCCTCTGGAGTTATCACAAAATGGTGGTTATCCATAGAGTTTCATCTTCAGGTCCTTCGGAGAAACTACCTATAAAGAGCCCAATGGGCCCATTTCCTACATCCCTATTTGAGGCAATAAAAGCATTAGGTGCAAATATTAATATCACTTAGAAGAGCCCAGTCTTAGCTGGGCGCAGTGGTACACACCTGTAATCCCAGCAACTCAGGAGGCTGAGGCAGGAGGATCTCAAGTTCAAAGCCAGCCTCAGCAAAAGCAAGGTGCTAAGCCACTCAGTGAGACCCTGTCTCTAAATGAAATACCAAATAGGGCTGGGGATGTGATTCAGTGGTCAAGTGTCCCTGAGTTCAATCCCTAGTACAAAAAAAAAAGGAGCCCGATCTTTGCCCTGTGACCACCCATATCCTCCAACAGATAACCAAGTCCTGGCAAATTTGATATGGAGGAGAGAAATGAAATAGTCCTAGATGGGAAGGAATGTAAGAGAATAGAGCCTCAGACATGCCTTCCTTGTGGGTATCACAAGGGCACAGCTCTACAATAAGGAGCCCTGCAGAAGGTAGTTCTACACACCTAATGCAAAAGCAGAAGTACTGGGTTCTTCTAGGCCTCCTAGGATCTTACTGTTCAAGCCCTGCACCTCACTTGGGATTTTATTAGAAATATACAATCTTAGGCCCCAGTCTGGACAGGCTACATTTTAATAAGATTCCCAAGTGATTTATAACACACTCTAAAGTTGAGAAATTGAGAAGCATTGTCCTAGGATGTACCTAATAGTGGGGAAAAAAAACTTGAGGCCTTGTTAGACATCTTGTAGCCAGTTATTAAGTTGTTCCATTATAAATTTATTTTCTATCAGCACACAAACCTGCCCTTCTCTGCTTTTCTATGGGTCTCCACAAAGCACCTGCATCTTTTTTGACTCTGAAAACCAGAATCCCTTTCCCTAGGGTTTGTGTTCAGGCCCACAACACTCTCCTCTGAGGTTAGCTGCAGTTAGGTAGTGCCTGTCCTTGGAAGTCTGAGTTTCAGCAAAAAGGGGTCCTCTAGGTCTCTAGTTATGTCATTTCAAGTATCTTCCATTGATCCCTCAATCTCAGGGGCAGAATCTGCTCCCTCAAGTTACTACTTCGTGACACCTTAGGTTCCATTTTTGTCCTCTTGGTTACCTAGTTAACAACTTTATACCTAATTAACAATATCTTTATATACAAATCTCACTGTTCAAACAACTAGGAGGGCTTCTGTCCTTGACTAGACCCCAAGGTAATACACTAAATTAGTACAAGGGCTGTTCCCATGGGGCAACCTGACAACCTTCTATTCTACCCTACTCACCACAAGGAAAGCCTAAAAAGAACAACACACTCCACAGCCCCGAAATGAAGGCCTTTCTCTCTGAAATGATGTGCCAGCTGTCCTTAAGGCCCCAAGCTAAAATCATAGAGAAGAGGGCCATAAAAGACACTTCTGGATTACTGGCTCCTGTGTGGTCCAGAGCCCTCAGAAGGCCTGCTAGTTTTCACTGTTGAATTTCTCCCCAGAGAAAATATGCCACCATCTAGTCCCACTAAGAGAAGGGACCTGGCATTCAATGCAATAGGATTAGCTCTCCTCTTGTGTTGGAATGGGAGTGCTGGGGATCTTAAATCCACAGCAACAGGCCTTTCAAACAAGAAGCTGAACAAGGGAGGCTGCACATCACACTGGAGTAGAGGTATGAGGGGGAGAAGAGAGGATGCTAGAACTCAAGTGCATAGAAACCCCTCCCCACATACATACATAGATACATAGACATAGGAGTAGAAAGGGCAGTTTTCAGCAGTGTGTCACCTTAGCATAAGGTCATATTTCCCTTCTGTAGTAGACACACACTGGAAGTGATGGATTCTGACTGCTCTCCTCTGCTCTTCAGAAGCAAGAAGTTGTCAGGACCAATTAATTAAAAGGAAAGTCAAACAACCAAAACAAAACAAAAAAGAACCAGAGTGTTTAAACTGCAAAACCCATTTGCAAAAAAGAGGGTAGCAACAATAAGGGGAAAAAATGAAGATTGACAATCAACACCAAATGGAACTAGAATTATGTAACTTGATGTAAACTGGCATAATGAAGAGAAATGAAATAAAACAAAGGACAGATTTTCAAGGAATTCAGAACCAAATTTAGAACACTTTATTTCCTTGTAAGTTCTGAAACCATTTAAAAGTGCTATTACTACAAGTCATTACTACATATTATTTGGATAAAGATGGAGAAGAGAAGCTACATCATAATATTGACCTTAACTATGCATCAGAGATTCAGAACAGTGCTTTACATCTGCCAAATAAACCTGTAGTTATTACCACCCCTGTCTTAGGAAGCAAAAGAAGCTCAGAGGTCTTCTCCTTACTGAAATTTGGGCTCATGGACAACTGGAATTGGGCTGTGGACTCCATAGTCTTTCTTCCACACCAGTGCATATGCCTTCCAACAATCTACTTGTGGATTATGGAAGCCCCCTTTTTAACAGCCTACTCTCATTTATTGTTTCCTGAGCTTTGATTAAAACCAGTTCTGCTGGATTTAATTATATAAGTGCTACTTTACATAACCGTACTCTGGTTCTATGGAATTTCCAGCCACTGAGGATCTACAGCTCTTTGCCCAACATAAAGGAAATTTCATTTATGATCCCCTTTGCCAAGTGTGCCCTCAAGCTTTATCTGTTCAATAGAGCTTATCACCTGATAAAATTCCATGCAACCTCAAGATGGAAACAACAAAGTAAATTGTGATCATTAGGTAGTGCACATCTCATCTTTAAAAGCCTCTCCATTTAAGATGATGCTAATAAAGACAACACCAAGTTGTCAGTTCTTATAAAGAATTGCATGTTTTATTAAAAAAATGGCAATTAACTTATCCTCTATAGCAGTGGCTCTCACATTTGAGCAAGCATCAGGATCCCCTAGAGGGCTTGTGAGAATAAATCACTAGGCACCATCCCCAGAGTTTCTGAGTCAGCAGGCCTGGGGTCCAGGCCAACTCAGTACTGGGAACTGAACCCAGGGATACTTTCCACTAAGCTACATTCCCAGCTTTCTTTATTTTGAGACAGGATCTTCCTAAATTGCCCAGGCTGGCCTCAAACTTGTGATCCTCTGGCCTCAGCCTCCCAAGTGGCTGGGACTACAGGTGTGCACCACAAAATGCTTTGCCAGTTTCAAACTAGCTTCTAGGTGATGCTGATGCTGCTGAATCTAGAACCACACTTGGAGACCAGCAGCATCAGCACCATCTTGGAACTAGTTAGAACTATAGACTATGAACTAACCATCCTCCCTCTCTTCCTTAGTAATAAAACTCTGATTTTTTCATTCAGAGTAAAACATGCATCTAACTGAAAGACTATTTCTCAACCTCTCTTGCAAATTTGTATGGCCATATGGCTGAGTTCTGGCCTATGATCTATAAGCAAAAGTGTTGTGTAGCCATTCGAGAAAGGCTGCTTGAAGGCAGCAAAGTCCCCTTTTAGTATTCAGGCCCTTATGCAATTCCCTCCCCTTGAGTGAGAGCTGAAATTCTAATGCAAGAATCCAGCCACCATGTCCTGAGGCAGCTGTGGAGAGACTCACAAAAGTGAGTTTGGAAGGGGATCTTTTGAGGCCTGACAACTGCAGGTGTGAGCTCAGAAGCAGTTCCTTCCCCAGTTGAGCCTTGACATGACTGTGGCCCCATCTGATGCCTTGGTTGCAGCCTGTGATAGCCTGAGGGACAGCTACACAACTAAGCAGCTCCTAATTATGACCCACAGAAACTATGACATCATATAAACATTTATTTCCAGCCCCAGGTTTTGGGGGGTTATTTATTACACAGCAATCCATAACTAATGCAAAGCCCCTTGACTCTCCTTATCTTCTTCATTGTGCTGGCCTGGTGCATGAGAATGAGAACTAGAACTACAGAAGCCATCCTCCACCATGAGGCTAGAGTCCACATGGTGAGGATGGATCTGGATGATACCAGAAAGGTAACATGGGGTGGCATACTTCCTGGTTTCCTTTATGAGGAAGAAATAGCTCCTTCTCTTAGTAAAATTTTAAAATGTTCATGAAGGCTGGGGATATAGCATAGTGGCAGAGCACTTGCCTAGCATGTATGAGCTTGGGTTTGAAACCCAGCATCCCACATACACACAAAAAAGTGTATGTATACCTGACTCTCCTCATTTCATGAAGTCTATAAATAATAATATTATAATTTTTAACAGATGCTTAGTTCTTACTATGTGCCAGGCCATAATTAAATATTTTGCAAATATTATCCCATGAAATTCTCATCACAATCTCATTGTTCTTCCCATTGTTCAGATGAGGAAGCTGAGGCACAGAGAAGTGACATGATAAAGTTCATGCAGCTAGTAAGTGGCATATCCAGGATTATAAACCCAATCAGTCTTGTAGAATCTGTGTTTTTAGCTATAAACCCTGTTGTGCTAACATTTACCAAGCACTTCCTTAGTGCCAGATATCATGCTAAATGCTTTACACATTTTATGAAGGAGGAAACTGAAGCTCAGAGAGGGTTAAGTACCTTTCTCAAAACCACAAGTTGAGAAGTGGCAAGTTGAGATTCAAATCCAGGTTTCTTTTGTTTCTAAGGCCAGTGTTCTTATGACTTGTGAAATGCTGCTTCTATTCTGGGCCTTATTTGTCTTTAAGCATTCCCAGTGTTCATGTCATTTAGCCCAGCATTCCCTAAATATTCCTGTATGGATCACCTAGCAGGTCTTGGTAAATGTGAATTCTAACTTGAAAGGTCTAATTCTTGGAACCCCAAAAATCTGCATTTCTAGCATACATCCCCATGACCCTGATGCCAGTCTAGGGACCACACTTTGCATAGTAAGGGTACAGACAGCAAGAGATGGATACTTCCCTTAAAAAAGGCTTGGCCTTAAGTGGCTATAAAACAAAAAGGAGCTAGAGGAGATATTCAATAGTTTCTTCTAGCTCTATAAGTTCTTAGTGTTGTGTAGAATATGACTTTGCATCACTTCCCACACCTATTTACTTCTCTAACAAAGCAACAAAGTAATCAGAATGACTGCAAGCATAATCAAATATATCCAATTTGACACTAGGGAGAAGATGAATGTGTCCAAGTCCCTCAGCTTTATGAGAGATGAAACGGCAGGGAAGTGACTTGCTTAGGTTTCAGAGCTGGGGAATAGGGGCACCAGACTAGCTGCTTCTGGGGCTCTGGTTAAAATCAGAATCTGGTTCAGGAAGCCTGGGGTAGCACCATTCTGACAAGTTCTCCCCTGAAGTCCACATTGCTGGTCCAGGGGCTGTACTTTGAGGAGCACACTCCCAGAGTGTCTTGCTCATACTCCCACCCTCCTCTCCAACCAGGCTGCCACAGGATCAGAAATGCAGACCCTGAAACCAGAACAGACAGGAAGCCCACATAAGACAGGAAGGAATGAGCTGGGTGGCCCCAAATTTAGGGGACCACTACCACAAGAGAGGTGAGGCGTCCACATGGCCTGAAGTTCAGAGGAAGTGGTTAGAGTCCCTGCAAAGGCTGTAAACACAAGAGCAAAGACACACATGCACACAGGCACAACCTCCAGCTCTGCTGCAGGGCTTTTCTGATATTTCTTTGGCAGAAAATCCTGCCCTCCTGGAGCTGAGCCAGGCCCTGTAAGTAGGCATAATCCTGGGTTACATAGGTAGTACAGGCACCATGCTTCAGGGGCAGCCCCCAGGAGCTAGCCTGACCTTTGACCCTGCTTCCCATATGTCTAGAAACTTCTGATATCAATGAATTGGTCTTCAGTAAATGTCCATTGCCCCCTGCATGACTAGCAACATGCCAGGTGCTCTGGGAGATATGAATAAATTTTTTTTAAAAAAAGTAATCTCTACCTTCAAGGAATTTATCATCTAATTAGGAGAGCCAATGTGAAGCAAGCTGAGAATTAAAGAGTTTCTGGACCTAGCAGGAAGAACTGGATGCACAGTAAAGAATCTCAGAAGAGGGCTGGGGTTGTGGCTCAGTGGTAGAGCACTTGCCTTGCACATGTGAGGCACTGGGTTCCATCCTCAGCACCACATAAAAATAAATAAAATAAAGATATTGTGTCCATCTACACTAAAAAAATATCTAAAAGAATCTCAGGAGAAAAAATGGGCATGGGTTTGAGGAAGTCAGAAAAATCTTGATGGAAAAGGTGATCCTTGAGTTGGGGCCTTCAGTAGGTGTGGACAAATACTAAAATTGCCCTAAGTCTCCCCCCTGCCATCATTAGCCTGTACCTTTGACCTCTGCCCTGTAATTTTGTACCAGCTCCCTGCCACTGCCATTTTGATTCTGGACTTGGCCATGTGGCTTGCTCTGGACATTGTAATGTTAGAAGACTTGATGAAGCAGGGATCTGAAAAATTGCATGGTGCCACTTGACTTTTTTTTTTACATCAGCCACCACCAGAGAAATAGGCCCAGGCTAGTCTTCTGGAGAATTGGAGAATGAGACAATGAGGACACAGCTAATCACCCCAGTTGCCCCAGAGAAGAGCTAACCAGACCAACCTAAAAGCAAATTCAGCCAAGATATGTGATTACTGAGTACTTATTGCTATATGCCATGGAGGTTTGGTGACTCTTTCTATGCAACATTATTCTGAAAATAGGTAACAGATATAATGGGTAAAGAGGTTGAAAGAATGGAATGCTTGAACATTTCCTGCAGAGACTATTAGTAATATCATGCAATGGTAGTTTTCTAACTCCTACTTAAAATAAGGTGCTTTTAGTTAAACATATTGGAGAAATGTCGAGTAAATGAAAAAAAACAGGTTTCTTGATGGAAGACTTCCCAGAGCCTTAACTATGAAATTGTTCATTGTGAATCTCCAAGAGAATTCAGAATGTACAATTCCCCAATATTTGAACAGTCTCATGGGACAAGGGTGCCCCTGAGCACATTATGAGACATGTCAGTCCCAGAAAGTCATGTGCCATTCCAACTTGTAGCAGATAAGTTGCCAGAAGTCAGGGATATTGTCTTTTTGATCTGGTCCTCTCTCAGGACCTAGAGAAGTGTTTGCTACAACACAGCACTCGATAAATATGTGCACAAGGAAGACAAGGAGGGAAGGGAGAGAAAATGGATGTGGTTTTCCTTGCCCCTGTTCTTGTTTTTGTGCTATTGCCTCTGCTGACAATCAATGCCTTGGCCTTATCTACCTGGTGAACCCCAACTCTCCTTCAAAGTCATCATTTCCCTGAACATGTATCTGATCCTCTCAAGTCAAGTCAGGCGCTACATCCAGAGTGCTAGGAACTGCATTATTGAGTTCATCTTTCCCACCATGCCAAGCACAGTGCCCACCACACTGTAGACATGTAATAAGTAAGCTCTGTTTCTTTCCGACAGGGAGAGAGGAAGGGGTGAGGGAAGAAGAGGAAAGGAGATGGAGAGAGGAAGGAAGAAAGGATAGAAATGGAGAGAAAACAGATGGAAGGGGAGGAAAGGGGAAAGAGGGAAGGAGGAAATACAAAAGGGAGAGAAGGGGGTACAAATTAATGAAACATGCTCAGGGATCATTTCACATTAGCAAATGGTTGGTGATAAGATGGGGAGTTTTCCTAGGAGCAGGTGGTGAAGAGACATGAATATAGGAAGACTCATTCACTCTTAATTCTGCAAAGAGGCACAGATGAATATTTTTGCAATAAATTGGCATCAGATAAGCTCTCCTCTCAAAATTGTTTTTTGTCAATAGGCAAAACACTATTACACTATTTATACCAAGGCAAACTGAATACAATTTGTCATTTACTTAATAGAGGAAATACTATATAGCAAAAGCAAAGACAGTTTACACAAGTCCCTCAACCACCTTAAACCAACACAAAGACTTCCATTGAATGGGGATGTTGCACTCACCTGGGGCCTGGTGACCAGAAGTGGTCACCCATGAAACTGAGCCATGTGTTTACATGTTAAATATTGAATCAAATCTGCCATATGTTGATAAAGAGAGGCACGGGTCCCAAGAAGCGTAATCTACAACAAGAGTAGAATTAAATATTTTCTTCTGAAAGCCAATGACAGCACGATAAATGCTTAATCAAGATTTGGTTATTGCCAGCCCTTGGGCACAGAACATAAAGAGCTTGTCAAATGCATGGGTTTCATTCTCTACTCTTTATATTTTCAAGCAGATGCTGACAGTTTTCTTGTAGCTCTCCTGCCTGCCAAAATGGAAGAAATGGCTTGTGGCTTTCAGAAAGCTGTCCGGCATCACAGATATCCTAAATGTTCTACACTAAGTAAGAGAAAATTGACATATAACAAGTCTGCCTGTTTTGTACACTTGTAGTCCTAATTCAAAGCTGGCTGGGAGCACTAAGTAAGCTAAATCGTATTTGTATTGACATCTAATAAGAGGTGAAAATTCAATTCTGCCCAAATCTAAACATGCCCAAAGAATCACAGAAGTGAGACAATTATCCAGAAGCTTCCATAAATAGAAGAAATGGACTCTGTGTGTTTGTGTGTGTCTGCGTGCCTGTGTGCATTGGGGTGTGTGGCAGAAGAGATAGAATAGCTGGGAAGAGATTTTATCATGTGGATATTCCAGAGTGTTTGTTGCAGTCAATAAATGGGAGGAATCAAGTGTGACATCTAGGCATATCCAGGAAGGGATGAAGTAACAGATGAGCATTCACCAAAATAATTTGTGTAGTTCCTGACAATTTGTGGATGGAAATTTGAGGACACCCACATCCCATCAAAAAGATTTTGAGAATGGTCTTAAAGAGATATCTTTGGAATATGACTGGAATTTTTAAAAATGCTGATTGAATCATACTGTTTTTTTAAAAAAAGATATTAATAGCAGAAAAAAAGAATGTTCATATTTGGAGCTACATAAAGAAGGCTCAGAAAGCAAGAATCATCAGTGTCTCTACAACCATCCAGGAGTAAAGGGGCTCTGTATAACCCAAATGAGCATTCCACCTCTGAAGTAGCTTGTAAAATTCCCTCCCAGAAATATGCACATCCTAATCCCTGAACCCTGCAGACATTACCTTATATGACAAAATTGACTTTGCAGATGTGCTTAAATTAAGGAGCTTGAGATGAGAAGATTATCCTGCATTATCCAAGTGGGCCTAAGTTCCATCACATGTGTCCTTAGAAGAGAGAGGGAGAAGGAGAGCTGACATACAGAGAAGTCTATGTGAAGACAGAAGCAGGGATTGGAGCACCCCAGGCTGAGGAATACCTGGCAGCACTAGAATCCGGAGGAGGCAAGAAATAAGACAGTCCTTTGGAGCCTCCAGGGAGAGTGAAGCCCTGCCAACACCTTGATTTTTGGCCCAGTGATACTGATTTTTGTACTTAAGGTCTCCAGAACTGTAAGGGAATATATTTCTCTTATTTTAAGCCACTCTGTGGGAAATTGTTACTGTTGTCACTGGGAACTAACACAAACTCTACCTCAAGGTGAGTGCTGCAGGCAGCTGGAGCTTGAGGACACTCACCATTATGCTCAGGTAATTGATCTCCTCTTCCTCCCCTTTGGCCCTTCATGCCCTACTGTCCTAGCTCTGACTCCTGTTCTCCAATTAGGATTCTGGATAATAATTTAGTGCTTTTGTAGATTTGCCACAGAGAGAGACCACACCAATAAGAAGACACAAACTTTTTTGTCTGCTCAGCAATTAGGTGTTCCATTGGGAATTCACTTCAGATTTATGCCTGTCTCTGCTCTGTACAATGACTAGCAGAAGCCAATCCCTCAAACTTGGGTAGTCTCAATTGCACTAATAGAATCAATGTTCTAAGCCTGCAATGCTCAAACCTTGACGTGCAGATTCACAAAGATCTCACTAGCCTACTGAACCTCAGTTTGGGCAGCCAGCCAGCCTTCCTTGATAATACTCTCCTCCTCTATCAAAATGTAGCAGTTCTTACCTGAAATGAGTTCAACCAATGTACCTTATAGGTGCATCTTTTGCCCCAAAACAGATAAAAACATTTTGAAAACAGACGCTTTGTATATTTGTCAAGACTCATTTAGTTGAGTCTCAAACTAGCCTAGATACACAACCAAAAAGGAATGTATTTCTTTTCATAACTTGAAGGTTCAAAGAAAAAAAATCTCAACTTCAGGCATAGTTAGATCCAGGAGTCCAATAATATAATGAAGAATTTGTCCCTTTCTATCCATCTGTCAATTCTGTCTTCCTTTTGTTGACTTTTGGTCTCTGGTAAGCTTTTTTCTCTGGATAGCAAAAGTATCTACTAGAAGTTTAAATGTTTATTTACCCTTATATCTAGCAATCACAGCAAAAAGAGGTTGCCTCTTTAACATTCATACCAGCAAAAATTCCTGGAGGAGCTCCAGTTGGTCCATCTAGGTTCATCTTTAGCCAATCACTGTTGCCAGGAAGTTAGTGTTAAATTGTATACATGGCAACTTGCTTTTAAAATGTTTCTGAATGAACAATGTAAGATATGTATGTAAATCAAGTCTGATCTCCACTCTAGGGGTGGTTATATTTGAAATCCTCTAATTGGGAATTGGCACCTTTGCAAGATCTTAGCAGAAAAAAAGGTACCCCACTCTAGTTAGGATAATTAAAGGAGTGTGGAGAGGGTATACAGAAGTCTCAAAGGATGTGCAGTACTCAGGAGCTAGTAACAGGACTGTGACCACAGGGAATAGCTGTTATCAGGATGAAGGAAAGAGGTGGTTACCTGAACCCAGCAAAAGAAGGTCATGTAGAGAATGCCACATTGACAGGAGCTGTGACCTTTGTGAGAGTCACAGCCCGGCAAGGCAGTCCTGCAGGAAGGGGTTGGGGGAAGAAATATCCTAATCCCACTCTCCTCTCATCCCAGATACCTGCTGGGCCTACCATTAGCCAAGCCCTCTGGAAGCTGGAGGATAAGGGAGATCCAAGAGTCAGGAAGCAAGCCAGTCCATAGAGATGGGCGTCCTGGGCCAGAGAGCCAATAGAGAAAGGCCAGTGGTGGCATCTAGATGGGCAAACTAAATATTCAACAGCAGATGTGAGAATGTAATCCTGAAAATCAAAATCTCCACATGAAGTGTTTCCTAATTAACATAAAGAATGTTAGAAAATATTATAGATGAAATGAATAATATTTGATTGGAAAAATGTACAACCACCCCTGCCACATGAGGACCCAGCAAGCCCAACAGTCAAATGATATAAGTGGCACTTGAGGCTGGAGACCCACTGCCCTGCATTCCTTCCCTTTTAGGAGAGCCGTGTCACCTGGCCCACTTACAGGTCTGGCCCATTATACTACCAGAATATTGTAGCATCCACCAGAGACTCTCACACAAGGTGTTCTTCAAGTGTCTAGGTAAGAATGGAATACTCCTGAATCAAAGAACACACTGGTATGTCTGGGACCTGCTCACTAGTAAATACTTATATATTGGGGGGTTGTTTGCTCTAAGACTTGCTTGCAATATAGGATGCTATCTGAGAATGGTGTCCTGGGGAAAATACACATGACTTCCACCAACTAACCACTACAGATTCCCAACATTTACCAAGAGAAGCCAACATTTGCTGAAAGGCCAGGTTCAGTCATGTGTCCAACCCTGTGGCAAGGAGGAGAGGTCATCTCCAATTGGTCCATCTGGAATGGATTTTCCATAATGAAAATAAATTCTAATAAGGCAGCTTGGGAGAAAGGGACAATATTATCAGGTAGACTGTAAGTCCAACTACCTCAGTTCACTTTCATTTGTGGATTTCACATTCACAGTGCCAACTATTCCTGAGTCACCTTAAGCACCCATGACACTCATAATGTATCATTTTTCTAAGCCACAAAATCACATTGCCCATGGTACAAAGCCAGAGAGCCATGAAAATTGCTTATCAAATGAATGAACCTAGCAGACCACCTGTCAACCACATCTCGGAGCAGCTTTGCTCTTTCATGCATCTGCACAGAAAGCTGACAGTGAGAGGAAAACTTTACTCCCTAGTTCAAACTTCCCTTGGATGACAGCATCTATTGATATTGATGCTGAAAATGAAAAAGTGGCAAGGTCTTTAATAAATAGACTACAAATAAGCTATATTTAAAAATCATCATCAGTCTAAAGGGGTCAGTCTAATATCTCAGTCTTACTTGACCATGTGAGTGAATTTAAATATCGTAATTTATTTAAGAAGGGCCTAGAACACACACCTCATTAATGACCATGTTCTACTACATAAACAATATCTACACAATAGTCACGTTCTTTTCTGTTTCATCTATTCTTGCAAAATAGCCCAAAACTTAATGTATTGAAGTAACAAATATTTTCTTTGCTCACAATTCCACAATCTAGTCTGGTTTCTACTACAGTTCTTCAGCTTGTCTTGCCAGTAATCACTCATGTGCCTGCATTTAGCTAGCAGGTTGATTGAGAGGTAGGCTCAGCTGAGACACTAGGAAGCTTGGGGGTAGTATCCTCAATACTTCCTTGATGCTAACCCTAACCCTGGGCTGAAGGTAGTCTCAAGACCTTGCAGTCTCAAGACCTCTTTCTCTTCCTTCCTCTCTCTCCCTCTCTCTCCCTCTCTCTCCCTCCCTCTCCCTCCCTCCC
>NW_026000249.1:9811709-9849917 GCF_001458135.2 Marmota marmota marmota | reverse complement strand
CTCCCTCTCCCTCCCTCTCCCTCCCTCCACATATCCTCCTGACAAATTCTCTTTTGCAGAATAGCCAGATTTATATGGTGGCTCAAAGCTCCCACAACCAACATGGCAGAAACTACCAGGGCTTCTTAAGGCTTAGGCCTTGAAAATACTCTGAATCACAAATTCAACCCTGATTCAAGAACCCAAGGGCACAAATATAGAGACACATGGTTCGTGGGGGCCATAGATGTGACAGACTACCATGACTCCTCTAGACTATAGTCCTAAGTGCTTTAGTATATTCTTTCATTAAATAAATCCAGATTAATCCCCATTTTATTGATGATTAAAGAGAGTCTTACAGAGGATAAGGAGCTATTCCAAAATCATCCAATTAGATTTAAATCCAAAGGCAGTGCTCAATCCACTAACCATAGGACGTCATATTAGTTTCAGAACATGTGATTAAGTTCAATTCCTGGGAATGTATTCACTGGATGTTTCCATCGGGTATTCTGTGGTAGAAGAGCAAAACAAAGATACCCTTTTATCTTCCTTTCTTTTCCCTTTGGCTTTCATTCCAGTATTATAAAATGGTACCCACTTAAGAGTTAAATGTGGGCTCGAACATACCTACCCTTCCCTTGCTTACCTTGCCCTGGATACCCTACTCTCCATGACCCAGGATTATGGCTCTGAATGTTCCTCAAAGGGGCAACTATGCTGCCATTCCATACCTTGAGGATCTTTAATCAACTCTCAGCCCAGGGTTAGGGTTAGCATCAAGGAAGTATTGAGGATACAGACTCAGCACCATTGAGCCAAAGGTGAACTGCCTATACTGGCAGTCTCAAGAGTGGGAAAGAGCACCTCAGAGTATATAGTCAGGGACCCTTGAGTAGGTGTCTCAACAAAGCCACAAGGGAATCATTTTTTTAAATAATTAAAACCCTAAGAAAAATTACCCAGAGACTTTAATCTAGCCACAAATAACTTAAAACATATTGACATAAAATTTTTACTTTGACAGATTTTCACAGCAATTTACTGCCAAGCCAGTGCACTGAATGTTCAATTTCATTTCCTGTTTTCCCTGTCCTGGCACTAAGATGGTTTGGGAAGAGTCAAAACAGAGCAAGAAGAGAGGGCCTGCTTGGCTCTTGCCTTGGACATACACTCTTCACATCTCAGGTTCTTCTTTTTCCTAGTTATATCCCTTTTACCCCAGGGGTATACCCTGTTTCTTATGCCCACAGTCTTTGACCCAGAGTACTCACATCCTTAAAACTTCCTTGATGCTACAGCCCAGGCTGAAAGCTAAAAAGGACCTCAAGCAGGGAGAGTGGCAGCATAGAAATTTGAGGTACATTGACCATCTCCATCTTGGGGCCTGGAAGAGTGGAGAATAAGGGACTATGGAAGCCTACAGACTTTAAGTGGGTGTATTTTGTGTGTGTATGAGACAATTTGAAGATGAGGGAAAATTATTAGTTTTAATTCTCCAAAGTCTATAATTTACATCAGAGTGAGAAAAGCACAAAAATTGGTTCAGTGACAATTTAAGTGATCTGTTTACCATTTAAGCTAAATCACTAATCAACACAATAGCAATTACATATATATATCATTAAAATGTGTCCTATTGATATGGTTTTTAATTGTATTTGATGATAGTAATCCATGAGAAATATATGAAGATTCATCTTCTCATTTTATAATTAGATCATGAATTTTCAGCCTTTAATTTGTTCCTCATAAAATACAGTCATGACTTAACAATTAAAGAAAATGTTAACTGTTACACAAATCATAATATTGCTTTTTCTCCATTTAATTTTTATTAAATTCTATTATTTTCTATTTAAATAAGTCAATGATCCTTGGCTGTGGCATCATGAAATAGTTGTTTTTCTGCCAGACACAATTTAGCTTAGGTACATCCAATATCTTTTATTTTATCGTCCCAAAACCATAAAAGGAAAATGTGATAGAACAGTTCACCTTCGTCTTTCATCAGCATGTAATTTTTAAAACTTACCTGATCTTTATTGCTGAACACTGGGGAAGTCATATATGGGAGCAAGAATTGAAATTCCAATTGTTGAAGTATTAAGAGTACCCCACTCCATTGGCATAGTTTCTTTCCAGTTCTTTTCAGAAAGAACTATGTTACAAGATGCTAAAGGCCAAAGGATGGTAGACTTACTGGGCAAGATTTCCTCTACAAGCAGGCAAGCATCTCCAAATTGGGATAAAAAATTACATGGGCAGGTTTACCCTTCCATTGTCTTCCAATAAGACACATGCTGCAACTTGATCTAAGAAAATTGGTGATTCATCTATTTTATGACTTTTTTTAGATGGATAGAAATAGGCTTCAATAGTAATAGGTGAGTCTAGTAGATCTTCTCATCAACATCACTACCAAATAGTGTGCTAGAAGAAATTATCACTCCAGATACAGTGATGCGTGCCTGTAATCCCAGCCACTTGGGAGGCTGTGGCAGGAAGATCACAAATTCAAAACCAGTCTCAGCAACTTAGCAAGGCCCTGTCTCTAAATAAAAAATAAAAAGGGCTGGGGATGTGGCTCAGTGGTTAAGTGCCCCTGGGTTAAATCCCCAGTATCAAAAGTTGGGGGGAAGAATCAGACCAAATTCTGACACTTAACAGTTTTACAAGGAGACACCTAGATGATCGTGGAAATTAATGAAGTTCTACTGTTAATGATCCTTTAACTGCTTCTACTATACCTTGCATGAAAGGTTCCCATTAGCTACACATACAATATTGGAACTGTTGAATGTATCAAACCTTCTAGACAGAATCAGGTAACTTACAATAAATGTTAAACGATGGCTCCATCTAGAATTCTGAGTCTAGAAGGTCATTTTAAAGAGCTAGGGGCTATTGGCCTCACTGGATTCTTAAACTCCTATTATGCAAAGGCAGGACCTCATAGACAATATTTCTAGTTAATACATACTTCTTGGATATCATTTATTTCACCATTGAAAACTAATTTGTAACATCCATTAGGCTAATTAACAAAGCCTGTGATATTGATTTGAGATTAAGATATTTGAAGGCTTATAGTAGGTGCTTTGGGAATGTTGGTTTGTGATTAGAGTCTTTGGAGAGCTAATAATCTCTGGGATGAACATCCATAATTAGAGGACTTCAAATGTTACCACCCCTAGGGTATAGATTAAAAGTAACATGAAAAAATGTCATATTATATTTGCTGGACTATTTTAAAGTAAATTATATCACAGCAATCACATGCTATGAGGTATGATGTTGTTGTGACAATAACTGTAATAGAAGATGAATTTTAAGAACTTTTTGTTTGGTTTTGTTTTGTTTTGTTTGTTTGTTTGTTTGTTTTTTGGTGCTGGGGATTGAACCCAGGGCCTTGTGCATGCAAGGCAAGCACTCTACCAACTGAGCTATGTCCCCAGCCCAAAATTTTTATGTGTTTTACATGTGTAAGCTTTTGTCAAAATGAATGTCTTTGACATAGAAATCTGCTTTTTGGCTTCCATTTTTAGAAACTAGTCAAAAATAAGTATTTGTTTAATACTAAATTATTTTTATTTATTATGTACATAAAATAAAGAATGCAAGGATTTAGTCTTCTATCCAAGATGAAAGGATGAGACTTTACATTTTTGTTCTACTTTAAATTATTTGAGGCCAGGAGTAAATTAATTATATTTCTGCTTCAGACAAAAAAATACAGGATAGTGTTCTCTAAGGAATCCTGTTAGGATGGTCTACACAGAATCATTCTTACCTTGCTATTTCTTTTTAGTAATTTCTGCCCACTGACCCCTACTCTGCTCCTTAGTTCTAACCTTAGTTCTAATTTTTTTACTTTTTTTTTTACATTCAGAGATGAGAGCAATCTGTTTCCTACTGCAAAATTCCACGTAATGAATCAATAGTTCTCCTGAATAAAGTCTACCTGACCTCCCTTAAAAAGATGAATGCCTTTGATCTAGGCTTAAAATGTGACATTTGATAAAACTACCACATGATCCAGTAATTCTACTACTGAATATATATTCAAAAATTGAAATCCAGGACTCAAAGAAATAGTTGCACACTCCTGTTCATAGCAGCATTATTAACAATGGCTAAACCATGGAAGAAACCTAAGTCCATCAGCAGATGAATGGATAAGCAAAATGTGGTGCCTTCATACAACATAATATTATTCAACCTTGAAAATGAAGGAAATTCTGATGCAAGCTACAACGTGGATGAACTTTTAGGACATTATGCTAAGTGAAATAAGTTAATCGCAAAGGACAGTTATTGTATAGTTCCACTTACACGAGGTACCAAGGTCAGTCAAAATCAGAAACAAAGTAGAATGGTGGTGGCCAGGAGATGGGGGGGGTGGAGAATAGATAGTTGTTGTTTGTTTAATGGATATAAGTATTTTAATTTGCAAGATGAAAAGAGTTCTGGAAATAGGTGGTTGACAAAAATATGAATGTACTTACTATCACTGAACTATACACTTAAAATAGTTAAGAGAGTAACTTTATGTCATGTATTTTACCACAATAAAATAATTGAAGGAAAGAATCACATCTGCTACTTTCTTGCTGCTTGTGACTCATCATGAGGCCAACATTATCTGGGTTTCTGGCCCTCTGTCATTACCATGAAGCTCCAGGAAGAGTCTGTTGGTAAGACAGGTGTTATGGTAGCAGTCCAAAGGTCTGCAAGCAGCACACTGTTACAAGTGAGCAGTTGGGTTGGGAAGTGATGAGATAGGAAATCAGAGAATAGCAGAGGCAAAGCAACCTGGATAGGGAAAGCAAGCCACCTCAGGGGTAGCATTTAAAGTGATGCTCACTCTCAAAAGCCAACCCTGCATTTGAACAACCCTGTTGAGTTTATTAAGTTTTATACCCAAAGCAACTTGCTTGCTTCCCCCTGCTTCCATCCAGACATGAAAAAGGGGTCTTGCTTTCAAAGTAAGGAGCTTAAATTACATCCTGATGGCTATGAGGAAGCTTTGAGCCAACCTGAGCAAAACACTCATGTTTTTGAAAGCTAATTCTTGCTGCTTTGTCAAGAACAAATCGGAAAGAGGGAAGTCTGAAGGCGGGGAGATGAATTCAAGCAAGAGGGTATAAAGGCCTGGTTTAAGACAGTAGCAGTGGGGCTAGAGAGCACTGGGTGCTTAGACAGGATTGAAAGTGTACTGACTAACTCAGTGTGGAGGTAACAAAGGAGAAGACTCAACATTACCTTGATAACTAAGTAACATGGTGATGCTGTTTACCAAGAAGGGATACAAGAAGACTAGCTGTGCAGGGAAGACAGTATATCTCATTTTTGGCACATAGTTTGAGGTACATGTTTTATATCCAGTTGCCTATATCTTATAGATAATTGGATTTAAAAATCTTGAGTGCAGAAAGCCAGATGTAGGAATCATCATGGAGGGAGAATGTTTAAATCCAGAGGTGTGAATAAACCACTCAGACTGTACAGAGAGACAGTGGGATGATCAGAGATTAGAGTAAGTGCACACCAACATCTAAAGCAAAGATTTCTAAATAGGAGAGATTTGCCCACCAGGAACCCAACACAATTTCTGGAGACATTTCTGGTTATCATAACAGGAGAAAGTGCTACTAGGATCAAGTAGGTAGTGGCCAGGGAGTTGCTAAATACTCAACAATGCCCATAATCAAGAATTACCCTACCCAAAGTGTCAGCTGTGCCAAGGATGACAAAATCTGGTCAGGGGATATCATGAGAGGGCTTGTTACTTGACTTCTTGAAATCTAGACAAGCTGTTTCTAACATATGTCTATGATTATTTAAAATTCTAGTTACCCTTTAAAAGAAAGAAATGAGATTCTCTCTTCCTAGAGAAAGCAGTCCTTACCCTTCTCTTTTCAGATTTTCCAAAGAATGGGCTTTCCATTCCCCCTCTCACTTTTCATCTCTTGTTCCTCTCCAAGGGAAGAGGAAAAGCAAATAGGAATGGTATTAGCCTAATCTGGCTATGTTTACCATTGGGCAGGGCCACCATGCCTCTGATATAAGAGCACAGTACCACACGGCCTCTTATAACCTGCCAGCCAGATTACACGGGAAGACCAGGGTTTGCCTCTGCTGCCAGATCTTATGAAGTAAGTTCACCCAATAGTGCTTTCCCATTCTTCTTTCCATCAGACTGGCTGAGAGTCAAGTGCATGGGCTCTTTCAGCTCTTGCCTACTTTGTCACTCTTTCTCTATGCAGAAGGAACATCAAATGAGGTATCTCCTTGGTGATATCCCTGCATTGTCTGTTACTCTCTGTCCAACCTGTGCAATCATAGGAGACTGATGTCTGTCCAGATATCTCTGGGCAGACTATGACATAAAGTGGAGTATGAGAATAGTCCACAGAAGGGAAGGATGAAAAACATATCTGTTGATTAACCCCTGTCTCCTGTTTCCCTAAGTCCAAGTTCACCCATGTAGAATTAACTCAGACTTCTTTTCTGTTGCATTACCTGAGTTTCCTGACAGTCACTGGGATAACTAGATTCCATACCCTAAGCTTGTGTTGTCACTGGGAAATGACAAAAGGAACCAAGAATTTGGGCTTTAGCCTCAAGGATCCTTTGAGCTCGCATGGAGATTACTGCAACACAAATGGCATTGGACACAGGAGACAAAGAAGCTGAGAGTCTGAGAAGGCAGGTAAGATGGTCTGATATGCAATGAGCCTGCATACATCATTGGCTAAAACCCAGAAGGGAAAGGAAACCACATTCCTGAAACCATACCATCTCTGACATGATTTCTTAGAAAACTCACACTAGATTCTATTGATAGTCACTAAACATCTGGAGCAGGCACTACTAGTTGCCTACTCCAAAATCAATTCTGCCCTTGTTTTTTTTTAAAAAAATATTTTTTTGTTGTTAATGGACACAATAACTTAATTTTATTTATTTTTACATGGTGCTAAAGATCAAACCCAGTGCCTAACACATGTTAGGCAAGCACTCTACCACTGAGTCACAACCCCAGCCTTGCCCTTGTTTTTTTACAAAACTTCCAATTCTTTAATGAACTAATGGCTACCTAAAATTAAGTCTATATTTTCTAGGTAGGCATGACTATGACTAAGTTTTAGTCAATGTGATATGAGCAGAGCCTGTATGCTGGCCTCCTGAAAAAAATCTCTAAAAGATGAGATGATGAACTATTTCCCCCTCTCCATGATTTTCACTATGAAATGTAGATGAGATGGTTGGAATGCTAGCCACCATTCTGGACCATGAGGACAAGGGATAGCCAACTAATGAGCTTTAAAAATATGGATCCTCAATAACTTCATGAAGCTACCATATCAACCTCACATTGCCTACTTATGTATCTTATTTATTTAGAGAAAAATAATCTTCCATATTTTTATACTTCTTTTGAATTTGTAACACATGTAGCTATAGTTAATCATTCTAATAATATCTTTTAGCATCTTTCTTGGGATCAAAATCAAATTTTGCTGTAATTCCACTTTCTTCCCATTTCTGAAAATAGAAGTGACATTTACACATCTCTGGGTTTCCGGGATATCCCTGTTTACCATAATTCCTCAAAGATTTTTAATGACCATTCAGCAATCTCTTTCACAGTATTCATCTCAGACTTTACTTCCAACTAATTTGATTGTTAGAAAACAATCAATCCACAAAAGTTAATAACTAGAATCAACAAATGGGACTTACTCAAACTAAAAAGTTTTCTCTCAGCAAGAGAAACAATAAGAGAGGTAAATAGGGAACCTACATCCTGGGAACAAATCTTTACTCCTCACACTTCAGATAGAGCCCTAATATCCAGAATATACAAAGAACTCAAAAAATTAAACAACAAGATAACAAACAACCCTATCAACAAATGGGCGAAGGACCTGAACAGACACTTCTCAGAGGAGGACATACAATCTATCAATAAGTACATGAAAAAATGCTCACCATCTCTAGCAGTCAGAGAAATGCAAATCAAAACCACCCTAAGATACCATCTCACTCCAGTAAGATTGGCAGCCATTATGAAGTCAAGCAACAATAAGTGCTGGCGAGGATGTGGGGAAAAGGGTACACTTGTACATTGCTGGTGGAACTGCAAACTGGTGCGGCCAATATGGAAAGCAGTATGGAGATTCCTAGGAAAGCTGGGAATGGAACCACCATTTGACCCAGCTATCGCCCTTCTCGGTCTATTCCCTGAGGACCTTAAAAGAGCATACTATAGGGATACTGCCACATCAATGATCATGGCAGCACAATTCACAATAGCTAGACTTTGGAATCAACCCAGATGCCCTTCAATAGATGAATGGATTAAAAAACTGTGGCATTTATACACAATGGAGTATTACGCAGCACTAAAAAATGACAAAATCATGGATTTTGCAGGGAAATGGATGGCATTAGAGCAGATTATGCTAAGTGAAGCTAGCCAATCCTTAAAAAACAAATGCCAAATGTCTTCTTTGATATAAAGAGAGCAACTAAGATCAGAACAGGGAAGAAGAGCATGAGGAAAAGATTAACATTAAACAGAGACTAGTGGGGGGAGAGAAAGGGAGAGAGAAGGGAAACTATGGAAATGGAAGGAGACCCTCATTGTTACACAAAGTTACATATAAGAGTTTGTGAGGGGAAGGGGAAAAAAAAAAAAAACAAGGGAGAGAATTAAAACAACAGCAGATGGGGTAGAGAGGGAAGATGAGAGGGAAGGGGAGGGGGGATAGTAGGGGATAGGAAAGGTAGCAGAATACAACAGTCACTAATATGGTATTATGTAAAAATGTGGATGTGTAACCGATGTGATTCTGCAACTTGTATTTGGGGCAAAAAATGGGAGTTCATAACCCACTTGAATCAAATGTATGGAAGATGATATGTCATGAGCTGTGTAATGTTTTGAACAACCAATAAAAAAAAAGAATTTAAAAAAAAAGACTACTTCAAAAAAAAAAAGAAAACAATCAATCCAATCTACTTAATCAGTAAGCTTTCCAGATGCAATTTTTTTAAATTTTTGGTACCAGGGATTGAACTCAGGGGCAGTCAACCACTGAGCCACACCCCGAGCCCTATTTTGTATTTTATTTAGAGACAGGGTCTCACGGAGTTGCTTAGCACCTCGCTTTTGCTGAGGCTGGCTTTGAACTCATGATCCTCCTGCCTCAGCCTCCCAAGCCACTGGAATTACAGTTGTGCAACACTTCACCCAGCCTCCAGATGCAATCTTTTTAATCATTCTAGATTATTGTTGTTTCTTACCATTGTTTTGTCCTCCATGTTAATTAATACATAGGCAATATGGTGGTTAAAGATGATCACAAATTCTTAACTCTCCCACCAAAAGATATTTTGTTTCTTCCCTTCAATCAGGGATGATTCTGTGGCTGCTTAACTAATAGAATGCAGCCAAAATAGCACTGAGAAATTCTTTACCTAGACTGCAAATGGACTATTTCTCCTCTCTTCAAACACACTTAAGACACTCTGGAGGCTGGGTGTGGTAGCACAAGCCTGTAATCCCAGCAGCTCAGGAGGCTGAGGCAGGAGGATGGCAAGTTCAGGCCAGCTTCAGCAACTTAGGGCCCCACTAAGTTGCTTAGGGCCTCCCTGTCTCAAGAAAATAAAAAGGGCTAAGGATGTGACTCAGTGATTAATCACCCCTGGTTTCAATCCCTAGCCCCACCCCACCTCCAAAAAATAGACACTCTCAAAGCTGTCTGCCATGTTATGAGAAGCCCAAGTCAAATAGAGGGGCCATGGATGGGCATTTTACCTGATGATAACCCTGATCCAATGCTCAACCAAAAGCCAGCATCAACTACCAGCCAGTCATGTGAGGGAGCCATCATGAGGCACAGCCCAGTGAAGTCCCCAGACAACTACAACCTAGTCAACACCACATAGCAGAATTGTTCAGCTGAGCCCCATCAACCCTGAAAATCATGAGAGAATAAATGGTTATTATTTCAAGCTACTAAGTTTCAGGGTGGTTACACCAAAATAGATAATCAAAATGAGTGGTAATCAATTTGTAAATGTTATAGTATTTGACAATTCTAGTGGAGTTTTTTTTTAATGAAAAAAATCCCAATGATCACTCTTTCCCTCTCTCCACCTTACTTTCCTCAGCCTCTGGTATCCACCATTCTGTAAGCTTTTTTTTCTTTTTTTAGATTACTGCATGATCTCATTCATACATGGATTTGTCTTCCTGGGCCTACCATACTTCACTTAACAAAATGACCTGTGGTCATATCCATATTGTCACAAATGACAGCCATTTTATAGCTGAATGGTATTCCACTGTGTGTATGTATGACAATTTATCCATTCATCAGTTGAGGGACACTTAGATTGTTTCCATTCCTTGGTTATTGTGAATAGCGCTGCAGTAAACAGTTTTTACCACAAAAAGATGATAAATATTTAAGGAGATAGATATGTTTACCCTAATTTAAACATTACATAATGTATACATGTATCAAAACATCACATGGTACTCTATAAATATGTATAACTTATTCAATTTAAAGAAACAAAAAAATGCAAAATGACAAAATTCCCAGAAATGCTAGTGGCTTAAGGGAGGTAGCTTTATTAAGGAAGTGATATCTCATTATATCCATGCATTCATTCAGCTCATATTTATTGTCTCTTCCAGGCACCTAAGTGCCGATATACAACAACACACATTTGTTGACCTTACAGGGCTCACAGAATAATAGAATTGGAACTAAATGGGCACAATTTGAAATATTTTACATATTTCTGGACTACTCCTTGTAAGAGTCATGTGAGAGTGAAACTTTCTCACTCCAAATTTGAGGAAAGTACATCTATTTCTGGCCATGCATTTCTCTTGAAGGTCCTTTCACAAAGAATCCACCACAGTTGGGCCTTGAAATTGTGCTGTGCTGAGGGTTCAAAGGAGGTGAAACGTGGCTTATAAGAAATGCTATTGCTCCTGACCCAGAACAATAGTGTCAGGTCCTAGAGGGGTTTCTCTGTAAATTACACATTGTCAAGGAATCATGAGCTCAGCAGAGAGAAAGCCACATAGTGGGAAAGAATTATTGGCTCAGAAGTGGGGTCTTTGTTTCTTCTTCCTTATTAAATCATTAGAGCAATGTTTCATTGTTTGTTCTATATTATTACATGTCCAAAAGGGGATTATAAAGAAGGGAATCACAAAGATACCTTGAATGTTCAGCTGTTACCAACAACACATCAACTCTTAGCTTTAAGACAGGGCCTGGGATTACTTCAGTGGTCATGAAATAGAAAAATATAGACTATGGCTACAAAAATAAAAAATAAGTGAAGTAGATAAATTAAAGCCTTTACACCCAGGATCTGCCTGTTCCAATTTTATAGCCTTCATGCAATACTCGGGGGAAAAAATTAAAATCTTCGCTATTACTTGGCATAAGTTGCACCAACAGGAAAAAAAAAATTAAAGTGTATGAACCTGTGATAGGAAGTATGCCCTCTTATAAGTTTCTTCTCAAGAATAAAAATGTGGTATCTATACATGATGAAGTTTTACTGAGCCATAAAGAAGAATGAAACTATGGCATTTGCTGATAAATGGATGGAACTGGAGAACACCATGCTGAGTGAAATAAGCCAGACTCAGAAAGTCAAGGGCCAAATGTTTTCTCTCATGTGGAAGCTACAGAGCAACAAGGAAATTTAAAAAATGGGGATCCCATGAAATAGAAGGGCAATCAGTGGAGTAGGGTTAGGGATAAGGAGGGAAAAAGAGAGGAACTGGGGGTGGGGATTGACCAAATTATGGTATGTACATATATGAATGTACCAAAGTGAATTTCACCTGTATGTGTATCTTTAAGGAACTAATTATAAAAACTAGAGGCTGGGGTTGTGGCTCAGCAGTAGAGAGCTCTCCTAACACGTGCGAGGCCCTGCGTTTGATCCTCAGCACCATATAAAAATAATTAAATAAAATAAAGGTATTGTGTCCAACTACAACTAAAACATAAAATATTTTTAAAAACTATAGCTAAATAAAGGGAAGACCAATAGAATAGAGTAAGGGGAACAGGAAGAGGCAAGAGGGGAGGGACACATTTTAAAAGAATGAAAATGCAGTTCTTTAACAAAGAAGGCCCTGAAGAACTACATTAAGTCACCTGAGAGTCCCTAGTCAGGTGCCACCTCTTCTGGTGTCCAGGAAGACAAAGGCATCTGTGAATTGTGCAGAGTGGCTGGCACTCTTGGGGATTAAAATGAACTGTATTTAAGTAAGCAACAACACACACATTGGCTCCCTAAGGACTAAAATACATCCATGTGAGGGCATCCTACTTAAGGTTGAAGGAATTTTCTTAATTCTACAACCTTGTTTTTTGTTGTTGTTGTTGTTTTTCTTAGCGTACATTCAAAAAAAAAAAACAAAACAAGGTAGGTCTAGGATTGGTGGGGCATACAAAACGGGTCTCTAAATAGACAACAGAACTTGTCCATTCACTAGCATATGGTTATCATAGAAGTAAACAGTACTCTACACACCTGATTAGGCTAAGTAGTTGTCTTTTCCACTGTGGTTCCAACTGTTTCACTTTGAAATAAGTGACAATCCTTGAAAACAGTCACTCTAGTTTGTAGAAGGATTCCATATAGTCTGTCACAAGTAACAAAGCTGCTTTGCAAGACCTGCTGCTTCTCAAATTTGTACTAGAGCAAATTATATTCTGGGAATGTATGAATATGTCAAAATGAATCCTAGTAATGTCTATAATGCACTCATAAATACACTAAAAACAAAAAATATCTAGTCTGTTTGCTTTGGTATGCATTTTTGTTGTTGTTGTTTTTCAATTTTTCCTCTTCATTTTTTTCAAAGAAGCATTGCAACAATTGTGTTTGTAGGATTGTTCAAGGTTGTAGTCACAAATGTAAATATCATTTGCATATCAGTAAAAAAAAGAAAGAAGGAGGAGGAGAGGGTTCTTTAAAGCCCAAAATAGCACAGATAATAGCAATTTCACCTGGTCTGCATTTCTCCTTTCATGCAAGTTCTCCTTGAGCTTAACTGACCACAATCGTGTTTTTTCTTGGGAAGTAAGGGAATTGGTGTTTGTCTATACTTTCAGCAACATCTGGTTTTTCCACATTGGCACTGGTACCTTGTTGGGAGCCATCCATCTTGGAAACAGTGACATTATTTGCCACAAAGCTGGCACCCAGGGAAACTGGGAGAGTGGAAACGTCATCACTTTGAACCACTGATATCTCATTAGTCTTCATGGCCTAGCCACTATTGAGCATGCTGGTGTAATAGGTTTCACACAATAGGGTCCATGCTCACTGAAGGGGCCAGGATTTCCTTGGGAAAAATTTCTGAGACTCTCTTCTATCTATACCCAAAAGAGTCATTGTGTTCTTGATGGCCAGCTTCCTGCCCCAGCAAGCTGAGTTATTGTTTGCCCCACAGGTGATATAGCAGACCTTCATATTGCCTTCAGTAGTAACAGTTGGCCCATGTATGTTGCACACAAAAGGCTTCTCTCTGGTGCACGTCCACTCGTGAATCTGAAGGGAACTGGTGGATGAGAAGTTCTTCCCACGCTGTGTTATGCCATGTTTTTGGCCTGTTAGCATGCCTGGGCCACTAACAAAGGAGTCAAGCTGGGGGACCTGAGGAATGGTTCTACAAATGCTGGGAACTTCAACTTTGACATAGGTGGGTTGTGCTCCAATAAACATTGATGGGAGACTGCTATGACCTTTCATCTCAGGGCAGCTGTTCTCAGAGCTCTCAGCTTTGCCCCTAGCATCAAGAGACCTTGACTTGATGCTTCTGCTTAGCTATTAGCCAGAGACATTGCCTGGAAGGACATGGTTTCCATAGCTTTGATACTCCTAATCACCCATGAGTGAGGACAAGTCATTGGTCAGGCATCTCCACCAAGTCATTTTCTCAGCTGCTGTAGCACTGCAGGCCCAAAGTAGGACCCACTTTCTCTGGGGCATCTAAGGAAGTCATCACCTCAGAGTGATGTCAAGTGGGAGGGACTCTCCAGCAAAGTGTTTTGGGAATCCAACCACCCATGTACATTTGTAATTTCTTTAGGTAGATGGGGTATGAATGCTGAATCTCTACAGAGGCATTCATCCAATGGTATGTTTTTTGCCTTTGGTGGAAAAAGCTTGTCCATAGATCTTACAGTGGAATGGCCTCTCTCCAGTGTGGGTACGTTAATACATCTCGAGAGAGATTTGGCAGCTCAAGACCCAGCGGCAAATTAGACTAGGGTCAGTGGTTGCATTGTTGATATTCACCACTACCTGCTGTAATTTCAGATCTCTGAACCTAGCTTTGGGGTTCCATTCCCCCTGGAAGCCACCAACCATTGGGGAATTATAGTTTGGCCCCAGCCCAGGTCATGTGGGTCTACCCTCACTTTCTGGAGAAGGCCTATGCTGCAGTCAATGGGCAAAGGGCCACCCATGAGGTCCTTAAGGTTTAGTCCCTGAAGAGAGATTTTGATGACCCATTCAGAAGTGGTCCCTGTTACAAGGACAGGTTTGCTGTCTGAAGGACAAGAACCGAGTGCATAGAGGATGCCATTGCCTGCTGCCCTTTAGTTATATAATTCAGAAAACAGCTGGTTCGTCTTTACCTGAGACTTTCAATGAAAGTATACCTTGAGGTTGCCCTTGGTGGTAAAGTGATGACCACAGACAGAGCACACAAAGAGGCTCTCTCCAATATGGGAGCAGAGGTGGATCTGCAAAGAGTTATCAATCCGGAAAAAAGTACTATAGGAATCTACCTGTCTTTGGGTTTTATACCCACAGCAGAGATGTTTGGTGACTTCCCTTTCCCTTTCCCAAATGGATTAGTGTCGGGGCCTGAAGTAGCCAAGCACTTGGGAGGTAAGAGATGACATTCAGGAGCACTCATGACCCATCTGGCTTCAGGGGAAAGGGTGTCAGCCCTGGTGACAAAGAGCTGGCCATGGAAGGGATATTGCCATGAGATATCTTGATTCATTTCAAGGCATCCAGAAACAGACATTGTCTTCCATCTTTCTAGCTGAGCAGTTACTGCAGTGGAAACCTGCTGGGAAAGTGGCTGCCTAAAGTCTTCAGGGTGTCAGCCACAGCCACAATAGAGTGGAGGGTGTGTGCAGCCCACACATTCACCTGGATGTGGAGCTGCTTCTGCTACAGGTACAGAATCTGCTTGAGGCCCCACATGGGATGCTGTTGGCACCAGGCACCAGGGTTGGCTGGCAGCTCATCCACACTCTAATGGTTCACCTCCACCTTGGTGATCAGTAGTGCCTGAAGAGTCACATTAGTATTGGCCACTTTGCATTTGGGTAAATAGTCATGTCCTGGGATGTGGGCATCAGGGCAGCTTCTGCCTTCAAGTACACAACAGACTCTGGACTCAGCTTCTCCTTCCCCCACTCTCCCTGTGACCATTCCTATTGCTTGGGCTATGTAACTGGTTGCTCAGTGCAGCTCTGGAGAAGTCTTCTGAAGGTACTGGCCCCTCACTGTCACTAATGATGAGGACAGGTGGAATTCTAATGCAATTTTTCTTGTATTTCAAGATTTCAGAAAGACTAAAGAACTTGGCACAGCATCTCTCACAGATGTAAGTCTTCTCCCAACAGAGCCACTTCACCATGGCTTTGTCCCATTCCCTTCATCACCATTCCCTAGAGGGTTCATTGGAGTACACCTGTGCTGCTGGGGTGTAATTAAAGTCAGCTGAAGTCATGAATGCTTGCCCTGGTTCTTCTCAGAGTTCATTTATTGGGGCTTCACCTGCTTGTGCCTATTCATTGGTGCTAACATCTGGGGGCCAGGAGAGCCACAGTTTTTTGCCCTCCCCATCACAAATTCTAGGAATTGGGAAACCTACCCACTTCATGTGCATGTCCCAGTAATTATTATCAATAATCAGTAGTGCCAGCTTCTGAGAGCATGGTCAAAGAATACATCTTAACATTTTCGATGAGTTTAACTTTCTTCCAATAATTCTTGATTTTTATAACAAGGACACATGCCTCACTGCATCCTGTCCTACACCCTCACACCCCAGAATGGGCAATATGAAAATGTCTCAGTGATGACTTTCGATGATGACATCTGGAGAGACTCAGTAAATCTTCACAGTTCTATAGAAACAGGAAGACAGGAAAGGAAAGGAGCATTACAGAAACTTCCAGGAGGATTATATGAAGAAGTACTGCCAGAAAAATGCAGCTGGGCAACATTTTGCCTTTCTTTTTCCTATGGAAACTGCTCAGAGTGAATTACACATGGGTGCAGACACACGCACATACACACACCACAAACATGACGACACACAAACATGCACTGAGTGAAATTTACCAGATTTGCTAGCCAGGGTTAGTTTTGCAATCAGTGATAAACCCCAGCAGAACAAGCTTCTTCTGGACTATTTTGAAGTAACTCAGGGCAACCAAAACAAATGGTCAAAATACTTCTCAGAATGCAAACACGTGTGTCTATTGCCAAGTCGAACAGAAGCCCCAAGAAGTCATGTTTGGGAGAGGGAAGTTTGTAGTTCATTAGTGAAAATGCAACTTTTTCTTTCATTGTTCAACTATAAATAATTCTTTAGCACCTTCTATGTCAATAGTTCTATGTTAAGGACTAGAAAAGGGATGCCAAGAAGTACAGAACCCACTCTTTATCTTCTATGAGAGAAAAACTTCTCTGTATATTCCTCCTTGAGCCTAACATTTCTCCTAACATTTCTTCATCCTCAGGGAAGTGGTAGGCAGATGCTTTCACCCATTACTCACCCCTCCATAAGACTTTAACAGATATAGATCAAAGTCTGACATCCCTTTATCTTCCATCAGGTGAGGTCTAAATGTCACTGAACAGAAATGGCCCCTCCTTTTGCACTTGACTTTCTTTGAGATAGCCTGCCTATGGAAGTCGCTCATAGGCCTGTTGTTTCTGCATTATAAGCAGAACAGAGAGGGGCTTCCTTGGCCTGCAGAAATATCTTCAGTTTTCTACTTGCTCCCCCTTGTACTTAAGCAATTAAATATGGAAATAATACACAGGTTGATATGGGCCTTAGTTTCAATGGGAGCCCTTCTTTCTTCTTTTGCTACCATGAGAACAGGTCATGACTAAGCCCAATAATTCAAGGAGGATGAGAGTCATATGAAGCAGATCTGAACTCAACCTACAGTTGGAAGCGTCCAGCTGAGTCTAGAAAAGCCACTCCAACCAACCTGCAGATTTATGGAAACTAAATGCTTATTATCATTTGCCAGTGAGATGGTGTGGTTGTCTGCAACAATAGCTAATTGGTACAGAAACTATGATTGCAAGTAAATGAAAACCATGACTCTGGATTCCAGTTGGATTCCAGTTTGTTGGGTGCAGTGGCAAACTCTCCAAATCAAAACTGATAACCCCAGACAAGCTCTTCACACTCTGGACTTCTGTTTGCATATCCATAAACTGGTGATAACATAATTTCACCTCCATCAGAGAGTTGTGAGGATTAGATTTCTCAATGCATTCAAAGAATGTGAAGCAATACCTGGCACACAATAAACAGTCAATAAATGTTTCTCGGCACAATTTTATCTAACAACAAAGTTGATGTTATAATTTGCACATGAATACAAATTTTAGAATCAACTGCAAACCAAAAATTCCTGCAGGGACTTTGATCAAGATTGCATTAAATCTATAGATCGAGCCAGAGGGAACTGGCATCTTAATATTGAGTGGTTCAATCCATAAATATGATATAGCTCTCCATTAGATCTTCTTTCACTTCCTTCAGCAGTGTTTTATTTTGGGCATTAAAATCTTGCATATATTGTATTAGGTTTATATCTAAATATGTCAGTTTTTAATGATATTTATTTTGATTTTCAATTATTCATTGCTAGACTGTTATATTTTTACTTTCTTTCATGCAGTCTTGTTTAAATCAACATTAGTTTTAGGGCTTTTTGGTAGATTCTTTTGCATTTTCTACAGGGAAGGTCATTTCACTTACTCATTTTTTAAAAAATATTTTTTAGTTGTAGATGGACATAATCTTTATTTTTATGTGGTGCTGAGGATCGCACCCAGTGCCTCACACTTGTTAGTCAAGCACTCTACCACTGAGCCACAACCCCAGCCCCATTTCACCTATTCATTTTTCAATTTTATTTTATTTCTTTCAATTGTCTTTTTTTCCTATTTGTATGCCATGTATTTCTTACCTTAAAGTGGCTAAGACCTCCAGTTTAATATTGAATAGGAATGGTCAGAACAAATATAATTGTATTGTTCTTGGTCCAAGAGGGAAAGTCTGGTATTTCACCATTCAGTTTAGCTGCAGGGTTTTCATAGATAAGGGTTATCAGATTGAGGAAATTAACTTCTATTCTTAGTTTTCTGAGGTTTTTTATCCAAAACGTGTGTGGATTTTTTTGTCAAAAATAATTGTTACATCTAACGAAATGATCATTTTTTCAATCTGTTATCTTAAATCAACTTTGTTTTGTCTTGAAATGTTGAACCGGTCTTGCATAATTGGGATTGATCCCAGTTCTTTCATTGTGTAACATCATTTTCATATCTTGCTGGATTTTATTTGCTAAGTTTTTCTGCATCTATGTACATGAGGGATATTAGTCTATTCCTTTCTTGTTAGGCTTTGTGTGGTTTTAGTATCAGGGTAATGTTGACCTCATAAAATAAGTTGGGAAAATATTGCTCCTGTTCTATTTGACTGAAGATTTGGTATAGCAATGGTATTATAGCTTCCTTAAGTGATTAATAGAAATCACCAACAAAGTTTTGGAGGAGAGGGATGTTTTTTACTGAACACAATTAGCTACCAGGATCTTACTATCAAGCTGTGAGATCAGATGCATGAAGAAACAACATCTATGTGCTAAGACCAGTGGCTTCTATAGGCCTCATGTATCAAAATCCCCTAAGTTTGTGTGTGGTTGTGAAATCTGGCCCTCAGGGATTACTTTATTATATTCAAAGTATTTACATTTTAAAATGAACACCAAGAATAATTCCATAGGTTACTATAATGCTCATCTAGATTTGATGATTCATTTTGGGGTATAGAAAGAATGTTTTTAGCAGAGCTTGGACTATACTGAGGCAAGAGAAGCACCTAGGGTTTAATGAGGCTCTCACTCTTGTGTTAGTTTCAGGTGTGGATAAGTATAGCTGAGTACCATCTTAAATTTTATGCCCTTGGCAGATCTCTTGCTTCACCCAGTAACAGCCCTGGTTTTTAGCATTCAGGTAAAAGTGTGAGAGGAAGCAGGAGTCCTTGCTCTGCCTGGTTCCCTGTCCTACCTCACTACCATATTGTGCTCCAAACCACCTCATTTGACACTAAGTATTTGCTTGCCAACCTACTGGTCCTGCATTCCTAGCCAATCCGGCACCCACATTCCTAACTTTTTCCTCTTCTATGACATTTCAGCTTTGTACCATAATTTAGCAATTAACTACTGCAATTGTTCCCAAGTCTTCTCCCTACCTTGAGAATGGGCTGTTTTCAAGTGTGTATATACAATGTATATATGTTAGTTATTCAGGAATTGAAGAATTTCAATCTTAAGATAATGGAAAGCAACTGGGAAACCATTGAAGAGTTTTAAGTAAGCATCTCAAATTCTGCGTGTACAAAACAGAACTTATAACCTTTTCCTTTTGTATTCCTAAAGTAAATCATACCCAACTACCAAACCCAAAATGTGAGGATCATTCTACCTCTTTCCTCTCCTTCAGCTTCAGTTTCCAACCAGCTATCAAATCCTATCACTTTTTCCTCCTAAATATATCCAGCCCTGTCCAATTCTATGTATCCCCACAACCTCTGCCTTAGTTCAAGACTTTATCATCTCTTACCTGGAGGTGGTAGCCTCCTCACTGGGCTTACTGCTCCAACATCCATAGTGTGGCCATATAATTTATTGGGATAATTGACTAAAAAGGAAAGTTTTAAAAAGTAAAATCACATAATTTTTAAAATACTTATTGACCAATAAATCATATTTTTTATATTGCTAGACTTATAAGATAGTTCTATTCACAAACTTTAAAAAACAAATTTAATATAAAATTATGTATATCTGTGTATATGAAGGCAAAAACTCAAACTGTTTTTGATAGTCATATAATAATCAAAATAATCTCAATGTATATTCATAATTAACATACTTTAGTTTTACATCATATCTATAGTACCATTTCATTTTCTAAAGAATTTAATTGTTTCAAAATGGTTGTATTATTTTAAATTTTTTATAAAATTTCCTATAATGGGGCTGCGATTGTGGCTCAGTGGTAGGGTACTCGCCTAGCACAGGAGGGACCCGGGTTCGATACTTGGCACCACATAAAAATAAAGGCATTGTGTTGTGTCCATCTACACCTAAAAATAAATATATATTTTTTTAAAAATTCCTATAATCCTCTTTAGCTTCTTATAATCTTTTGGTTTTAAATTTTGAACTATTGACATTTTACATTGACTGGTCTTAGCAGGGCATTACATTTGTGCTGATATAAAATTCACACAACACCTGGGAGGGGTGGCGCATGCCTCTAATCCTAGCAACTTGGGAGACTGAGGCAGGAGGATGGCAAGTTCCAGGCCAGCCTCAGCAACTTAGTTAGACCCTGTCTCAAAGAAAAAAATAAAAAGGGCTGGGGATGTAGATCAGTAAAGCACCCTGGGTTCAATCCCCAGTACAATAAATAAATACATAAATATAAAATTTACACAACCTAAAATTCACCATTTTAAAGTGTACCTACAATTCAGGCTGGGTGTGGTGGTGCACGCCAGTAATTCCAGCAACTCAGGAGGCTGAGGCAAGAGTATCACAGGTTCAAGGCTAGCCTGGGCAATTTAGGGAAATCCAATCCCAAACTAAAAATAAAAAGGGCCGAGGAATGTAGCTCAGTGGTAGAGTGCCCCTGGATTCAATCCCTTATATTAAAAAATAAATAAATTATACAATTCGGTAGTTTTCAGTATATGCATGATGGTGTGCAACAATCAACACTATGTAGTTCCAGAATATTTTCATTATCCTAAAGAAACTCCACACCTATTAGCAGTCAATTGCATTTCCCTGTTCCTTACAGCCCCCAGAAACTACCAATCTACTTCTGACTCTACAGATTTGTCTATTTTGGATATTTCTTACAAATAGAATCATAAATTACATGGCTTTTTGTTCCTTCTATTTACCATGTTTTCAAGGTTCATCTATGTTTTAGCAGGAATCAGTACTTATTCTTCTTTGTGTCTGAATAATATTCCATGATATAGATGCATCATATTTTGTTTATCCATTCATCAGCTGATAAACATTTGGGTTGTTTTCACTTTGGTGTTATCATAAATACAGATGCAACAAACATTCATGTCCAAGTTTTTGTGTGAGTGTGTTTTCAGTTCTCTTGGGTATATGCACAGGAGTGGAAGTGCTAGGTCAAATGATGACTATATGGTCAACCTTTTGAGGAGATGCCAAACTATTTTTCAAAGGGACTGTACTATTTTACAATCGTACCAGCAATACATGAGGAGACCAATTTCTCCACTTCTCATTTGTTTTATTATAGCCATCCTAGTAGATATGAAGTATCTCATTGTAGTTTTGATTTTCATTTCCCTGATAATCAATGATGTTGAGCATCTTTTCATGTGCTTATTGGTCCATTTACCTGTCTTCTTTGGAAAATATCTATTCAAAACCTTTTCCTTCCCCCCCCACAACTTTGGTACTGGGGATTAAATCTAGAGGCACTTTACCACTGAGCCACATCCCCAGCCCTTTTTGTTTTGAGACAGGGTCTTACTAAGTTGCCTGGGGCCTCACTAGGTAGCTGAGGCTGGCCTCAAACTTGCCATCCTCCTGCCTCAACCTCCTGACTCGCTGGAATTACAGGCATGCACCACAGCACCTGGCCATTTTCCCATTTTTTAATTGTGTTGATACTTTATTGTTGAATTTTAAGGGTTCTTTATTTATTCTGGATATTAGACTTTCTTTAGATAAATAATTGCCAAGTATTTTCTTCCATTCTGTAGGTTTGTTTGTGCATTTTGATAGCATCCTTTGATATGCAAAAGTTTTTATCTATCTATCTATCTATTTATTTATTTATTTATTTATTTATTTATTTTATTGATACTAGGAATCGAAACCTGGGACACTTTATCACTGAGCTACATCCCCAGCACTTTATTTTTTGAGACAGGGTCTTGCTAAATTGCTGAGGGCCTCAGTAAATTGCTGAGGCTAGCCTTGAATTTGCCATCCTCCTGCCTCAGCCTCCTAACATGCTGGGATTAAAGGTGTGTACCACTGTACCCTGCCAAAAGTTTTTAATTTGGGTGAAGTCATATTTTTTTTCTTTCATTTCTTGTGCTTGAATGTCATATCTAAGAGACTGCTGTCTAATCAAATATCATTAATATTTATGCCTATGTTTTCTTTTAAGAGTTCTATAGGTTTAGCACTTACATTTAGGTCTTTGGTTTATTTTGTGTTCATTTTTGCATATGGTGTGAGTTATGAGGCTAAATGCATTTTTTGCATGAGGATGTCCATGTCCCAGCACCATTTTTAAAAAAAAAGACTGTTTTTTCCTGTTAAAAGATTGTGGTACTGGGCTGGGGATGTGGCTCAAGCGGTAGCGCGCTCGCCTGGCATGCGTGCGGCCCGGGTTCGATCCTCAGCACCACATACAAACAAAGATGTTGTATCCGCCGAGAACTAAAAAAAATAAATATTAAAAAAAAATATTCATCCAATTATCTTTAAAAAAAAAAAAAAAAGATTGTGGTACCCTTGTTGAAAAACAATTGACCATAGATGGGTGGTTTAGATATAATATTTTGATTGAGAGAAACATATCTGAGATGTAAATTCTGTACCTAAAGGATATTCTAAAGTTATATTTTTACTGATATGTGTAAATATATAAGCCAAAATATTTTCTCAGTGACTTTTTGCCTCCATGTGGAGTATCTTTCCTTATCAAATATTTTTATGTGACAAGGCTGTTGAAATGAGTTGACTCTGTTTGTGATCCTTTATAATGTTTTGCACAATTCAGATGCTGCAAAATTGTAGGGCTTTTCAATTTCATTCTATTTTGGTACGAACTATAAATTTATCCAATTAAAAATAGGAGTTTCATCAAAAGACCCTTCAAAGTCAAGGTATTCCAACATTCAATTATAGAATTGCAAAATTGGGTCTTACAGATCATTTGAACTCACATAATTTAATTTGTTTAGAAGAAATCTAATGTCTGTTTGCAAGCTTTGTTTTCAATGATTCTTTTCCAAAATCTTCAAATGTGAGCCTTCTTTGAATACTTTGATTAAAGACACCCAAATGGTTTTAAGAAATCAAGAAATAAAATTTAGGACTTACAAAAATGTTCAATACCAATGTAGCACACTTTGATTGATTTACAAAGTAATTCTTTAAAGCCTCAAACATTTCTAAAATCCATTTTATAACACATATCCCAACATCTAAGTATTTTTGATTCAACATATTTTGTTATAAAAATTTTGTATTTCAGGTACTCTAACATTGTATAAAAAGAAACATTTGTAAATTCTGACAACTGTAGTTTCTATTTTGATATAGTATTGTAGCTTCTCTTTATATAATAAATTATGTGTGCACCTTGACTAATTCCAAATATAGTTCAGTTCCTTATATTGAATTTACTAAGATAATTGTCTTCACTGCACCAAAATTTATATTTTAGCCATTATCTCTAAAACAAATTATTTTATCTTCAAATGTTAAACTTTTAAAATAAATTTACTATAGCATTCACAATCATGGCAGATGTTACACCTTTGACAGAATGAAGCTCCAAAAGCTTTATTTAGATCCATGAATTGGATGAAAATATCAAGCTATAACTGGAATGAACTGATATTCCAAGCATCTAAAGACACTACTATAAAACTGATGTCATGTAACTCTTTGTGAACTTCTTTATCTTCTAATGAAGCCAACACATTGACAGATGTTGCTTCACTTTTTTAAAATATTTTTTTAGTTGTTGATAGACTTTTATTTTGGTTATTTATATGCGGTGCTGAGGATCAAACCCAGTACCTCACACATGCAAGGCAAGAGTGCTACTGCTGAGCCACAGCCGCAGCCCTGTTGCTTCACTTTTTGTATGAACACAACGTACATACAAAAAAAGGAATGAAAGTTTAGCAATTAGATCTACATGAAAATATATACTTAGTTATAGTTATTGTGTCCACCTATAACAAAGCCATATGCAAACACCATTAAATGTAGATGAGGACCCCTTCCCTGAGGCACTACACAGCATAAATGCACTCAAAAAGTAAGTACCTTTTGGGCTGGGGTTGGGCTTAGTGGTAGAGCACTTGCCTTGCATGTGTGAGGTATTGGGTTCAATCCTCAGCACCACATAAAAATAAATAGATATTGTACCAACTACAACTAAAGAAAAATGTTTTTTTTTTAAGTAAATGCCTTTTAAAACTCAGGGGCCACCCTGTTACTTGAGATCCCAAACTGAGAGCTGGTAGACTGTGAGCCAACACCCTGAGTGTCCACACTCAAGACTAATACTTTCAAAGCTACGGCACCTCTTTTCCACAGCTCTATTCTAGTGTCCTGGAAAGAAAACTGCATCAAATGCTATTTTCAAAATCGGAGACTGAAAGAATTTTAGAGCACAGTCAAGAGCTGGGAAGTGGAGGGACTTATATAAAAGTAAAATTAATTAAATGTTTCCCCAAGATAGAAAGAATACAATAGATATATGTGTAACCAAGTATTATTTCCCATTAGTGCTGAGAATTTTTTTTTTGTTGTTCCCCTCCTGGGTTCCATAAATACTAATGATTTAGCATGTATTTGTACTATTTTACAATATCAAACAGTTCAAATTATTCTTACTTTCATGCATGTCCATATATCCATACAAATATCTATATTTTAAAATATGTAATTATATATATCAAACCAGTTGTAATTTGGGTGAAGCGAGCCTCAAATTCTTTAAATTGGCAAGTAGAAACACAGTAAACCCTAGAATTGTGAATAATTCTACTTTTATAAAATTCCTTCATACATTTTTCATCGGTACTTAATTTGATTTAAAAAATTCATGGTATTCATTAATTATATTTACCTTTTAATTGATAATTTTAAATATTTTAGAAAAATCATTTTTGAAAACAAAAAGTAACTTAATTTTTTACATTTATATATTTGGATGAACACATGTAGGCAAATTTTATATCTTGAATACAATTCAGTTTTATTTTTCATCCTTTAAATCTTTGCTGTTAAAAGAATGCAAATTACATGAAAATTTTGAATATAAAAAAGTGATTCTGCTGAAATGAAGGAAATAATATAAATTTGCGGGGGAGGGTAGTGATAGGGATGGAACACAGGCCTCATGTATATTAAGCACATGCTCTACTACTGAGCTACACTCCCAGCCCCAAGGACACTACATTTTATGAAATACACAACAATTCATGAATTATATATTATATTATTTGTATTAATCATCTAAACTCTGTATTTATCATCTCAACTTTATCAACTGCACGAAAGTATAGTCATCTTTGAATTTTGTCCAATTCCATATAAAAAGTATAGCTTTGGGGCTAGGGTTGTGGCTCAGTGGTAGAGTGCTCACCTAGCATGCATGAGGCACTGGGTTCGATCCTCAACACCATATAAAAATAATATAAAGGTTATTGTGTCCACCTATAACTAAAAAACAAATATATTTTTTAAAAAAGCATAGCTTTGCACATGTTTTTTATCTTGTCATAATGAAGATTTTTTTTTTAAGTAGAAGCATAGGACATTTTATTTAACAACTTACTAGTTTGATTCATAACTTGTAAATATTTAAACCTAATGAAATGTGGGCTTTCATTTTTTCTCTTGCCCCAGGCCCACAAATGTCCAGGGTAACAGAACACACCATCTGCCACTTCATGTGGTAAATTGTCACTATGAGAAGCTTCCTGGAGACGGCAACTATTTTTGAAACAAATGACAATGCTTTTTCAGCAACTTTGTGTCCTCTGTTTTTCATGTGGTTAGTTACAGCTCCATTGCCTCCATGGCAGGTGATAAATGTCCACAAACACTTTGTGCAGGTCATATGCTCAACATCAATGGTCTTGAGAGGTGAAAATTGCTACTTAATATTTCATTGAACATTCCCTTGAGCTCATTGCTGCCAAAAGGGTTTATTGCAAAAACAAAAATATTAAGCATTAGCTAACAATATAATAAATAATAGATATAAGTTTGTACTGTACAATAAATGACAAAATCCCTGTAGCAAAAGCATTCAGCTGACCCTTTCTAACCTCCAGCAGTACTTCTCAGCCTTTATTTCCTGCACATACTTCACACACAACTCACCAGTGATGTCCCACATTTTCCCACTGATGTGGCCAAGTGGTGGCCTATGCAGCTTTACATAAGACATATGTCTCAGACTATGGCATGAGCCACAGCAACTGACTGATACACAAAGAGGCTGGCAGGGATAATAGATTTAAATATTTCTCCCACTACCACCAGAGACCAGAAGAACTTAGATCCCTCCAAGCTGTTAATGTTGGAACCACTTGGTTTTTATCAGGGAGCAGCCTGAATGCTCCCCTGTGCTGGAAGGTAGATAACTAGCTATCTTGTAACAAAAAAGTCAGGAAAAGAGGCAGGCTCACTGGGTTTTTTCCAGATTTGAGTACATGATGAAGTAAGGCCTGTGCTCAGTGAATATTCATCTTATTACTAAACAAGACCATGACAAAAGCTGTAAGTACCAAATACAGGTCTACCAAACTTGCTCTGACTTATTTTAATGCTTATTAATAATAATACTTGAAGGCCAGGATTGTGGTGGCTCAGTGGCAGAGCACTTGCCTCACACATGTGAGGCACTGGGTTCAATCCTCAGCACCACATAAAAATAAATAAACAATAAAAAATATTTTATCCATCTACAATTAAAAAACATATTTTAAAAAAATTCTTGATTCTAAAATGAAACCTCTATCACAAATGCTAACATGGGCAGAATCCCAGGACAACAGGTATGAGTCAAAACACTCAGGCCAAGATACAGCCAGGGTGATTTTTCTAAGGCATAACCCTGGTCAGAGTAGTCCTCTGTTTACAATTCTTCAATTAATCTCCACTACTCTAAAGTTAAAACCCAATCCCTTGATGCAGTAGGCTATCTGGACCCCACCTATTTCATCTTTGACCACTTCACCCACATCCCTTCACTTGACCCAAACTGGATCCCACATGATCGTCTCTCTTTTTAGAATATTCCTTCTACTCCCTGAACTGTCATTAGCTGCTGGACCACTGTCAAAATGTATTGCATCCATCCTCTTTTCTGGAAAACTTCCCTGATCCCTCTCTTCCAGCCAAGTTGCCTGTCCCCTTTTCCCTGATAATGTCTTTTGCACATTCCTGACATGAGTTTTTTTTTTTTAAATCATGAATTGTATGGGCTGGGGATGTGGTTCAAGTGGTAGCATCCTTGCCTGGTATGCGTGCGGCCTGGGTTCGATCCTCAGCACCACATACAAACAAAAAATTTTTAAAAAAATTTAAAAATCAAGAATTGTAATCTTCTATTTATACATCCCTAATTCATCTGCAGTCACTTGAAAGAAAGAGATCTTCTCATCTCTATATCTTCAACACATTAGACTAGTCTAGACAGAGTTGGGTTAGATTGGGTTGGGTTGGACACAATTTGGAAACAAATACTGGGAGTCCAAATATGGAGAAATATGAATGCCAAGATGATGAAATTGCGCTTTGGTAGATGGCTAATAATGACAAATAGGGAGATTTTGAGCAGAAGGCATAGTGACAGTATTTTAGGAAAAAATCATCTGGAGGTGTAGAGAAGATGAACTGAATTTCCGCTCACTTGTACATGCTCCCCACCAATAATGTTCACAGTAAACACCCTCACGTTCTCTCTCCACCCACTCCATCTGAGCCTATCAGAGTACTAGCACATGAGAATACAGAAGGCATTTCTAAGTCAACACTTTTCATTTTTAATAAATAAATGTTAATACCTTACTATATAAACAGAGAATACTTATAAATAAACACAAAAATACGAACAGCAACTGGACAACAGGGAAAGGACATAAATAGAAATTTTACAAAAGAAAAAATTGGACCAACTAACCAAAGAAACCACAAACTAAATTAATAATGAGATGCCAATTTTGCCTATTAAATTGTCAGAAATCATAAAACTAATAATAGTCAGCATTGGCAAGGGTTTAGGAAAATGGCACTCGTATATTAGATGTGAGAGTGGAAATTAGCGCAAGGCTTCAGAAGAAGGGGGAAAAAATTCAGAGACGAAGTCAAGGATATATTGTACAAGACATTTAGCACATTTATTACTTAGAAATTTGGAAAACAACTGAATAGCCAATAAAAGGGAATTTAAACCATGATACATTTTAATGATTCAATTTTATATAGTTATTTAAAACCACATTTTAAAAGAACATTAGGGACTTAGAGCACTTCATATTCATATTATAATGTTTAGTTTAAAACAGGATATAGACATATATACAGATAATATAGTCATACAGAATACATGTTTTGGATTGGCATTAAATAGATGAGTATTAAAATTTATATTTGGCTAAAACAATCTCTCCATGACAGAAAGAACTTCTGGGATACAATAGTAAGTCAGAACTTTTATCCAAATTTAACTATAATTACAATTTTATTATAAAAATTGTTCTAGTCAAAATTTTAAAGTTACCATTATGATAAAGGAACAATAACTTGGGATATGCAGTATGTTCACTTTCAGCTGAAGTGGGTAGAAGAGTTATTTTCATGTAGCTCATTTTTTTTCTGACAGTTTTCTCTCTTCATATTTTTTGTATCTTTCATTATATTACAGCTTGAGGATGATAAATCATGAATGCTGTTGAATGTGAGTTTGGAGTTTCTCCCTATATATTTTTTTTAATTTTTAAATTTGTTGTTGTTTATTTATGCTAAGGATCAAACCCAGTGCCTCACACATGCTAGGCAAGCACTCTGCCACTGAGCTAGAGCCCCAGCCCTCTCCCTATATTTTTATTTACATTTTTAAGCATTTATCGACTAAAACAGGATATAATGAAGTCTCTAAAGTTATTGAGCTCATACACTCTGTATATTTCTATTATCTGTGCATTTATTTCTTCATCATTTTAGAGTTCTTGATTATTGTATTTTAATACATTTTGCAACATTAAAAATAATAAATATACATCTACACTTCTCCTGATGAGTAAAATTTCAAGAAAAATACACAAAAGATGTTATATCTAAAAGGCTTAACCATATTTGTAAAGGAAAAAAATAATAATCTTTAAAACATCAAACACATTTGATGTGCCATCCTCATATTTCTGACATAGTTGGGTCTTGCTTTTTAAAAAAAACTAATATGACAGCATTTGCCATTCAATTGGAGTATTTAGATCATTTACATTTAATCTTATTATTGATATAACTGTGTCTGAATCTACCATATTACTGGGTTTTTTTCTATTTATCTCATCTGTTCTTTATTTCCTTTTCCCCTGTTTTGTCTTCTTATTTTGGAACTTTAAATATTTTAAATATTTTTATTTGCTGATGATCCTTAGCACTGCATTAATAAACAACAACAAATTTAAAAATTAAAAAAATATATATAGGGAGAAACTCCAAACTCACATTCAACAGCATTCATGATTTATCATCCTCAAGCTGAGGGTTTTGGTTTTTGTTTTGTTTTTGTTTTGTTTTTTAATGATTCCATTTTCTCAGTTTATTAGCTGAAACTCTTTGTTTTATTGTTCTAGTGTTTACTTTATGGTTTACAGTATACCTCTTGAACTTCTCACTCTCTGCCTTCAGTAATATAACAATTCATATATAGCATAAGAGGCTTATGACACTATGCTTGCAGTTGCCCACTGGTAGTCTTTAGGACTCATAATCTATACAGTTTTCCATTTGCCCTCTGGCTGCTTATCCCTTAATTCTTCCTCCATTTTCCACTTGGCTTCATATATGCCAGTAATACATCTTTCCTCCTGATATGCTCTAACCGTTAAGACTGAAAAAAAAATTTCCCTGTGGTAGGTCAACTAATGACCCCTAAAAATATCCACACCCTAATCCCAAAAATCTATGAATGTTACCTTATATAGCAAAAAGAACTTTGCAGATGTTGTTAAACCAAGGATCTTGAAATGGTGAGATTATTTGGGGTTATCTGAGTGGGCCCTAAGTATAACCATAAGGGAAGAAGACAACAAAGGAGGCAGTAGGAACTACAACAACAGAAATAAGAAGTCTGAGTAAAGGGGAGAGATTACAGAGCTGAGGAATGCAGCCTCAAATGAAACAGATTCTCTCCTGAAGTCTGCAGAAGGAATGCAATCATGCCAACATCTTTAGTCTAATCAGACTGATTCTGGACTTCTGACATCTAAAACTATAAGAAAACAAATGTATAGGGTTTTTTACTAAAATTTGTGGCAATTTGTTACAGCAGCAATAAGAAACTAATACATTTGTCAGGTTGCAATTTTAAAATATGTATTTCATGAAGACTCTTTTATAGATAAGTATATTTTATCAGAACTTTAAATATTTTAAATATTTTTAGTTGCTGATGGACCTTTATTTTATTTATTTGTATATGGTGCTGAAAATCGAATCCAGTGCCTCACATATGCAAGGCAAGCACTCTACCACTGAGCCACAACCTCAGCCCTCTATCAGAAAATTTTAAAATCCTAACTGCAAGGAAAATGTTCTAATAGACATTTACTGCAGTAAACTGGAACCCATTCACATTTGCATGAGTAAAAGGGAAATGATGACTGCAAAGACACAACAGGCAATCCAAAGGTAGAAAGCAAAGTTTTGGTGGACCATGAGATGCAGCAACTGGCATGTTGAAGAAAGATTAATTCTGGGGCCTTTCTTCGTCCCCAAAGATCTCTCAAAGTCTGGTTCAGACTCCAGTTTCTCTCAGGAAAAACTTTTGAGGGTCAGTTCTAGATGACTTTTTGATTCAAGAATCCACCATGGGGCTGTCTCTGGGTTCTTTTTCATTTCTCAAGAGAGAATATTAGATTAAGCCAGTACAGCTTATGATTGGGCTGGGAATAGATATCTGCAACCATTCAATTGAGACCAAGTGTCACACACTAGAAACATGACTGCCTGGACCTTCCCCTTTATCGAGGGCAATGTCAAAGAAGAGTAAGTTCAGTTGGCATCCCAAAATGAGTCCGATACATGTGTGTAAATAAACATAGTATGAAAGCCCATAGTATGAAATAGTAAGCCCTATTTCTCTTTGAATAACTTTTCAACAGGTGACTAATTCCCTGAAGTCTGGAATAAGATTGACATTTGCCAGGGCATGCCTTAGAAGTCAAGGAGAATGGGACAATGATGAGCAATTCTTACCATAATTATTCACCTTAGCTAAACAATTAAGTAAACTGAAGGGAGAGCATTTAAATGGGGAGTGAGATATAAACAAAGAATAGAAAAGGGAAGGGTAAAGAAATAAGTATTTACTGAACACCTTATTGAATTCTGGGCACTTATCAGAGGTTTTCTGATGTGTTTGCTAAATGAGGAAAAGAGGGGAGAAGGAAAAACTGAGGAATGGATAAGAAAGTCTGTACCAATTTACCCTCCACACCAGTGGTAAATATTGCTACCTGTTTTATACTAGTATGGATTTATTTTCAAAAGAACTATTTTATATCATTTGTACAGCAAATCTCAGTTATCAGGAACTTAGATAATGAGCTAGTTCTTCCAATTTTAAGCTCAAACTTTTTTATTTTAACCAGATCACATGGATGAGTCTCAAGCATTATGCTTAATAAAAGAAGCCAGACTTAAAAGACTACATACTGAAGTTACACAATTGTATATTCTCAAAGTTTGTAAAACTATATACTTAAAAAGGGTGAAATTTGCATGTAAATTATGCCTAAATGAACACTTTTTAAACTTTTTTCATTAATTCAGATTGAAATCTTTTGAAATTTTATCACATACCATCTTGAATTTTCTACATCAAAACATAATCTTTCCTTCATTGTTTTGGGATTTGAAAAGAATATGAATTCTAATAATTGTTCTCTTCTATATAAAATTGATGTATTTTTCCCCTACATGAAATGATCCCAACTCACTTGCCTATTTTCGTCTTTGTATCTGCATTATCAATTTTCTCCCCCCACCCCTGTTCCTGTGACCTCTCAACATCCACACCCCCTGTGAATGTACTCTGCCAAAATGACACTTCTAACTAGCGGCTACTAATCTGCTGTGAACTGTTGTGGATAGGATTGAGGGCAGATAACCTTCATGATAAGAATAGTGTGTTAAGTACAAATAAACTTTAAAGAAGGGACCAGGAAACAATCCTGTAAGAAGGTGCATCTGCTTTTATGCAAGGATTGAGTGATATCTAGTTTAGCTACTCAGAGCTGTTTTACTTATTTATTAGTTCTGTACTAAGTTCCTGAAAGGTCAGGTTGCTACATCACTGCATTCTTTTGAGATGAGGTGTTAGAATAATATTTTATTCATACACATGGTCACACATACGTATTTACACACCAAAAAAAACCTGCTTAGGCAACAAGGAAAAGGAAGGAACCAAAATAAATCTTCCATTCTTCAGAGTAGGTACAGCATAGTATTCTATAGAGTTTAATAATCAAAGTGACCTCAAAGGGGGAATAGACACACATGCACATGCGCACACACAGACACACAATTTCTTGAGTTAGACGAAAGGGTTTGGTTCACTGCCCACAGGATAAGGTCACATTTGAGTCAACCAACTGATAATGCCAGAAAAGCATTTCAAAGAAGCACAAACAGTAAAGACCATTTTCTATTTATCAAGCAGAGCATTTGATTAACCTTTTTTCTAAAGGAATCAATTACATGAATATCCTGCTATATGCGTTATAGCTGCTCATAATTCAACAATTTAAAATCTTTATAAAAATAAGATGATCTCTACACTCACGAGTCTAGACGAAATTTTGTTAATTCATTCTCAGAGGCTGTAGTAATTAGTGAAATATTTAAAGTGACAGGAAATAGTAATGAAGCTTTAGAGTTTTAGCATAAAATGGCATCATGACTAGAATAGGGAATTTTGAGTCTTGGCTTCCCTTTTCTGTGCTAAAATCTGCATGGTTGGGTTTGTAGATGACATTAGTTTCATTCATCAGATGTCCTCATTTTGCAGCTCTCTCTGCCCAGTAATTGCTATCATTTTCAGAAAGGCTTTGTAAAAAGGAATGCATTTATTTCTGATTTATATTCTTCTATTTTGAGCTCCTGTTTTGTATTGGGCACTATGCAGGCACTTTTAATTCTCAAAAGGATAGATACTAATATTTTCTCCATTTCAAAATGGCAGAAACTAAGGCTCAAGAAGTTTCAGTAGGTTTCTCAAAGACACAAAGTTAGCTAGGCAGGGTAGTATATGCCTATAATCCCAACAAGCCAGGAGGCTGAGGTGGGAAGATCACAAGTTCGAGATGAGCCTCAGCAATTTAGCAAGACCCTATCTCAAAAAGTAAAAAAACTAAAAAGTACTGGGAATGTAGCTCAGTGGCAGAGTACCCTGGGTTCAATCCCCAGGACCAAAAAGAAAATATTTTTTCAGTGTATGAGTACCAGTTCAACATTCCCTATTCAACACACTAATATCCTTGAGCTCATTGACATTACTTTTGCTAAATAAAAAGAAGAGGTCTCTATTTCCTTTTAATGATTGTATCAAAGTCTGCTAATTCTTTATCCTTATATATTTTCAAAATTAATTTTATATCTTGTGCCTCTGCTCATCTGAATTATTCTCTCACCATTTTATTTGGGCCAACAAAGTATTTTTAGTAAACATGAGACTCAAACCACTATTTCCAGGAATTTATAATTCTCTCTATAATGTGCCAAGTTCTTCAAAAACATTCCTTTCATTACAAAAAGATCAGCTTTACCTTTTCAAGTATAAAGATGACCACCTCAAGGCTCTCAATTTTATAAACTTGCCAAAAGAAAATTGACTTTTGGTAATCATTTTTTGAAATACTCAGGAATCCTCCTCCCCACTGTATCAGTTGAAATGAAATTTAAATCTTAAAATGAAACAAACTTGGCTGTCTTACATGATTAAAAGAACCTAAGTAACAGGAACACTTAATACAATCCCTTTGCTTCATCTTTTTATGCTTTTATATAGTTTTTTTTAATTGTTGGCTCTACCTCTCTATTTAAGTAATAAAAGAAAGATTGAGCTTTGAAGAACCTTTGCAAAAAAAAAAAGAAAAAAAAGAAAGAAAGAAAAGGAAACAGGCCCAGAGAGCTGGCCTTAGCCTCACAACTGGATAGGGAGCCAGTTCTGAAATTTTTCTTCAGTTTTTTCTCCTGCTCCATGCAGTCTTGGGCTAATCTTATTCCTACTTGTTTTCTTCTGAAACACCTGAATTTCCTAAGTCTCCCTATCTAACTACTCAAAGAAAACTGTCCACTGATTCCCTAGCAGAAGTGTCTTTCAAAGTTCTAATAGGTACCTATTTGCTTCTCCTAATGACACTTAAGCACTGCCCTGCTCTTGTTAACTTTCCAGATCATCAGATAATAAACTGAGTCACCTCTTTGTTCCATGTGGCTAGAACATCCAGTTGCTGACTAATGAGAAATTCTATGAAAGGCAGAGAAGTGATTCTGGGGCAACAAGTCAGAAGAGTGTATATCAATTATTTTGTTACAATCCTGGTTATACCTCTCATGTCAAGGCAACCCATCCCACTGAAAAAACTTATTTATATAAATATATAACATATTTATATAAATTTATATGTATAATATATTATACATAAACTTATATTTATATAAATATATATGTATATATTTATATATGAGAGAGGGAGAATAAGAACAAGGAAAGAAGAGTGATTACTCTGTAGCACAAGAGGAAGTTAAAAGCAGAACACATCCAGTCCAAATTTTCAGCACACCCCAATAAAGAGTTAGTTCTCTTTCTCTGCTTAAGCAGGAAGACTGCTGCAAGTAGTTGGCCACCTGTGAAATATTGCCCCCATGCCGGATTTTCATCAGGAAAAACAAACACAAGCCAAATTTCCTCATGTATAGAACACAATACATATCTCAGAGTGTTATGAGAATTTTGTGATATAACAAATGTGAACATGCCCTAGCACAGACCTGACATGTAGAAAGTGCTTCTGGAAAGTTACAACACATGGTAGACATGGAACTCGCCACCTAAGACACCTTCAGTGGACAGCTCATTGCCCCCACTACTGGGAGTGCTGTTAGTAGGTAGCCTTCAGCTTTCAGCCACTCTAAGATCACCCTATGCTGCAGAGAGGCTCACACAGGACAGGTTTTGTGGGTTATTTTAGTCACACAGCTCTCTATGGGGTTGGCCTAAACTGTCACTAGGCCCCCTTTCACAGGTCAGTTTCTCTCTCTGGTCACTTCTGTTTCTGTCTCCTCCCTTCCTGCACACTAAACTTTCCCTGCTCCTCATGGAAGACAATCTGCAATAAGAGAATACAGAAATAAATAAATGGTTAGAATTTGAGGTTTAAAATCATTTGTAGCCCTGGCTTATACTAATACAATTTATTGAAATCTATTTATTAAAAGATTAGGAAAAACAAAAATAAGCAGTTCAGGTCATACTATAGCATACTTGTAACCCCAGTGACTTTGGGGGGCTGAGGCAAAAAGATCACAACTTCTAGGCCATCACCCAGAATTAGCAACTTTAGCGTTAACAAAATTATCATTTTTTAAATATTTGCTTCTATTCATTTGTTAAAATTTACATACATGGTATTTTATCAACTTGAGTACTTAGCTGAAAGTAAGAAGAAGGAGGATTTATGGTTTATTGGATCATTAGCATATAAAAGGGAAGCATGGAGATGGTCTCCTAAGACAGGCATATGCAAAGCCAACCAGACTATGGGAGGCATGGTCAAGTTATGGCACAGGAACAGTCTTATTAGGTGCCATCACTGGTCCAACCCCCTCTGCACATTAAACATCCCTACCTCTGGACTCTCTCAATATGGCTGTTCCAACCATGAGTAATTTTTCAACTTTTCCTGAGTCTTGACATCACTCTCTCAAAATTCAAAGTCCCTTCAAATGGCCTAGGTCATACTCTAGCCACAAAAACAAGGAAGAAAGTATATTTGATCCCCTTGAAGAAACAAGACTCTGTCACACACACCCAAAAAAGACAAAATAGAGAAGTGCCAGTTAAGAAACTATTTTTCCTCAACCTCACTCTCAGTCTCCTGTATGTCAGTTTGTGATGCTGAGGCTGAAACTCTGTAACCACATTTCTCCTTCACCACCTGTTCTCTATATTGACTGTGCCAATAGAAGACTCTAGAAGCAAACTGGAAGGCTGGGTAAAATAAGAAGGTCAATGCTCCTATTTACTTATGTGCCTTTCAGCATTACTTTAGCAATGTTTCCTCACCCCAGCAGTGAAGACTCATGCTATTAGTAACACTTTATTCCAAATTACGATCTTTTTAGCACTCCCAAAAACAGTTTAGGCCCCCTTTGAGCTCATAGACACCAGAACCAGCCAATCAGCCTTTGCCCTCCTCAGACATTCAAGTCAATGCCCTATGGGGCCCCTCCCACAAGTCTCTTAGTTTTCAAAATGTTGACCTTTTTCCTCTGTTTTTCCATCCCTAGGGGTCATAACCCTTGATTTCTCCTTTTTGCTTTCTGTTCTCAGTACCTACTTAACAGAAAGGATATAATTTAAAGAATTGTTAAAATTACTCATGTGCTTTCTGTTCTCGGGCTATTCAGGTATTCCTCTAAAATAAAGTATTTGAAATTTGAGTATAACCCCCACCCCCCAAAATGATGCAGTATCATCTTGTTTCTTCACTAAGCATTGAATATTTGAGATCTGTCCACATTGATCATGTATGCAAGTATTTTATCATTTTTCTATAAACTATTTCATTGTATGAACTTGATTTGTTTATTGAGGTACACTGAGGTTGTTTCTAACTTTTCACTCTTAAGAACAATGCTGCAAGAAGAGATACAGGAGGAAAAACTATGTTCATTAAATGGTTGTGGAAAACACATTTGACAAAATTCCACACCCATTTATGATAAAATTCTCAGCAATCTAAAAATAGAAAAGAATTTCCTTAACCTGATTAAAATATACCTATGAAAAGCCTACAGTTCACATCACATTTAATGGAGGAGACAATGTTTTCCATTTCTAATAGCATCAAAATGTGAAATACTGGACTGGGACTGGAGCTCAGTGGTAGAGCACTTGCCTGGCACATGAGGCACTGGGTTCGATCCTCAGCACCACATAAAAATAAAATAAAGGTATTGTGTCCACCTACAACTAAAAATAAATACATATTAAAAAATGTGAAATAGGAAAAAAATTAAACAAACTTGTAAAATGAATGTTCCCTAAAAACTACAAAACACTGATTATCAAAATTAAAGATAACCTAAATAAATGGGAAAATTCAGTCTTCATGGACTGGGAAACTTAAGCTTGTTAATATGCAATTCTCCCTACATTAATCTATACATTTGATTTAACCACAATCAAAACCCCAGCATGCTTTTTTTCCTATAAATTGACAAACTGATTATACTGTCCTTTTGATTTCTATGTAAATTTTATAATTACAACAGTTCAGAAAAATAAGAACAAGAGTTAGACAACTTGTACTACCTGATTTCAAGACTGACTTAGGCCAGACATAGTATCACATGTCTGTAATCTCAAGAGGCTGAGAGAGGAAGATCTCGAATTTGAGGCCAGCCTCAGCAACTTAGAGAGATCCTGTCTCAAAATTAAACAAAAAATTAAAAGTGCTGGGAATTCAGCTCAGTGGTAGAGCACCCCTAGGCTCAATCCGTGATATCAAAAAAAAAAAAAAAAAACAAATCAAAACAAACAAAC
>NW_026000249.1:9793190-9811703 GCF_001458135.2 Marmota marmota marmota | reverse complement strand
AAAAAAAAAAAAAAAAAAACTTACCATAAACCTACAGTAACCAAGAAAAAAATAGTATTGGCAAAAAGATAGACACATAGATCAATGAAACAGAATAAAGAGTCCAGAAATAAACCCACACATAAATGAGCAATTGATTTTTAATAAGGTACTCACATGGAGAGAGAATCTTTACAACTGTGGTGCTGGAACAATTAGATATCCTTTTGGAAAAATATTAACCACAGATCTTATTTCACATCATACAGAACTTAACTCAAAATAGATCATAGATCTAAATGAATAGATTAAAATTTTAAAATTTCTAGGAGAGAACATAGGAGAATATCTTCATGACCTTGAGGTAGGCGAAGATTTCTTAGGGCACAAAAGCATGAAATATAAAAAGAAAAAAATAATGATAAATTGAACTTCATCAAAATTTAAACCTCTTCTCTTCAGAAGAGTCTAAGAAAAATCAAAGGATAAACCATAATTAGCAAGAAATGTTATATATATTAAATATATTGCACAATAGATATCCACGATACTTGTATCCAGAATATATAGAGAACTCATATAACTCAATAAAAATAAGGCAAATAATCTATTGAAATAGTCACAAGATTTGAACACTACATAAAATAATATATAGAAGTGGTCAAAAGGCAAATAAAAAAGATGTTCAACATCATTACTCATTAGATTCAAAACAAAACTGTTATATATCCATTAGAACTGCTAAAAGTAAAAAGACTACCCAATACCAAGTGTTGACAACAATGTAAAACAACTGGAAGTCTTCTTCATCGCTCATGTAAATGAAAACAGTTTTGCAGTTTCTTAAAGAATTGAACATATACTTACCACAACCTAGTAATTTCACTCCTGGCTATTTCCCAAAGAATATTAAATACATATGTTCATACCAAGACTTGTATGCCAATGTTCATAGAATCTGTATGCATAAAGTTTATTCATATTTATGCTAGACACTTATCTGTTATATGCATTTTGAATGCCTTCCTCCTGCTTATCATATGCTTTTAACATTTTTGTGTTATCATGTGACAAACAGACATTTTGTATTTTGATACCTGAATTTATCAATGTTTAATGGTTTGAGCTTTGTCTTATTGAAAGAGAAGGAAAGAAAGGCTTGAAGGGAGAAAAGTAAAGAAAGGAAGGGAGAGAGGCAGAGAGGGAAGAAACCCAAGATCATTCATTCATTTATTCATTGAACAAATATTAAGTATTTATTCTTTGTTCTGTTAGTACCTATAGTGACAAATAAGACAGACGGAGTTCCTGCCCTTGTGGAGCTTACATAAATATACAATTTACTGTCAGGGAGTGAAAGTACTATGAAGAAAAGTACACAAGGGCAGGTGGACAGAGAGCTACCCTAGGTAACTAGCATGGTCAGGAGATGTCATTCTGAACAGAGAAATGGCTGCACTGAGGGAATAAGCTATGCATGTATCAGGGGCACAAGCACATCCCAGGTGGAGGGGAAAGACACCCTGAGTTGACAAAGATGTCTGAAGTCTTTGAAGAATAATCAGCAAGAAGCCCAATGGACCTGAAATTCAGTTATTAGGGGCAAGTGGTAGGAAATGAAGTGAGAGAGGTAGGCAAGGGAGGGAGATCTGTGGGCCACTATAGAGAGGCAGAAAAGAGATCTTATCTTACTTACAATTTAAAAGGGTCACTGTGTTCTGCAGGACAGAGAACAGATGGAGGGATGCATGAGAGAAAACAAGGAAATTAGTTGGAAAGCAACTGCAGTGTCCAGGCAAAAAAAAAAAAAAAGCTACATGTACCAGGTCATTATTCTACATTTTCTTCTCCTTTAGAGGAAGGTTTGTTTCATTATTGTTATTGCTACAGTTGAGTTTGTTGTTTTTAGCCTTCAGGACTTTAGCAGAATTTGAGGATATGCTGTAAGGGTCTGATTTTAACTTTTTTCCATATTGAGAATCAAGCATCCCAACATCATCGTCATTGAGTATAGTTGGTTTTTTCCCAACTGATTTGTGAAGCAAGCCCTGTCTTACATCAAAGGTTGTTTGGGAGGGGCTTTCCATTCTGTTTAATGGATTATTTGTCTATTCTGTTTCAATACCATTCTTTTCTATTTGCTGTAATTTGTTAATGTGTCTTGTTATCTGAAAAGATGGATCTCTTCCCTACCCTATTACATTTTGTTCTTTTTTTTTCAAATTTTTTGAAAAATTTTGAGCACATCATTGTTTCATATTAACTTTAGAATCAGTTTGCTGTTGAAGTCCCCAAAAAGTCCCATAAGTGTTTTTCAATTACATTTAGTTTATAACATAACCTAGAGAGAATTATATCTATAGAGTATTAAGTCTTCCTAAAGGCAAATGGAGCACGCTTTCTATTTATCAGTTTCCTTAATAAAGTCTGAAAATTTTCTCCATCTAATCCTTCTGGGTACTTTATATGGCTATCATAAACATCTTTTTAAACTATTGGGTACGGGGCTGGGGATGTGGCTCAAGCGGTAGCGCGCTCGCCTGGCATGCGTGCGGCCCGGGTTCGATCCTCAGCACCACATACAAAACAAAGATGCTGTGTCTGCTGAAAACTAAAAAAAATAAAAATAAAAATAAATATTAAAATTCTCTCTCTCCTTCTCTCTCACTCTCTCTTTAAAAAAAAAAAAAACTATTGGGTTATATTAATTACTACAGGAAACAAAGGATGATATTTTAGTGTCCAAAAACATAAAAAGGCAAACAAATGGAAAAAATGAGCAAAGAATATGAACAGACAATTTTCTGGAGAAACACAAATAACCAATTAACATACTGAAGTTTTTAGCCTATTTACTCAAAGAAATGCAAAACAACACTAAAATAGTAATTTTCCATTTGCCAAAGAAGAAAAGTTTATTTTAAAATTATTGTATTAAGTATAGTACCAGCAGATATCTCATATCCTGATAGTGAGAGTGTAATTGGTACAACTTTGAGGAAAAGGAATATAGTAAGTTTTTCTAAGAACTGATCATGCCCAATTTTAAGGATTCTAATTTAAGGAAAAAGTCAAAAGATTATTGTAAAAGAATGCTCATCAAAGAGTCATCTCTGATAACAAAAACTTGGGAGAATCTAAATACTTAATACCAGGGGAAGAATAAAAGTACGGTTGTAGCCATATGGTGAAATGATATGACCATAATAACAATATTTAAAAATTCTTTCAGAGCTAAGAAAAGTGTGCATAAAGGAATGTTAAAGTAAAAGGTAAAAACAGGAGAAAAACAGTAATAGAGAAAAGAGTTTATAGAAAAGTAAAAAAAAAAAGTAGAACTAGATAAAATACATCAGAATATGACCATATTCGTCTCTGGATAGTGGATTACTAGTAATTTTTTTTTTTATTATAGTTGTCTGTGTCTCCTAAATGTTCTACAATAAGCATGTAGTATCAGGACACAAAACTGTTACATAAATAATAAATAATCTAAATGGATATAAGAAACTGAAATTATGAAAGGACCCATCCTGAATTCTCAGTTCATCTTTAAATGTTTGGTTCCTTGTAAGGAATAATGGATAGACAATGCCTGTGAACAGACTATTCTGTGCTTGAAAAGTGCGAAGTATTGGTTGTGACAATTTAGTTCCTAATGAGAAGGGGCTCACATCACAGTCTTAAGATCCGTAATTAAAGTGAGTGTAGTGGTAAGATCTGAGAGCTAAACAATGTCAGGAACAGGGGATTTGTCTAGGCATCTTAAAACACATAGTATTTCTTTACACCGACAACTCTTTATATAATTCTAAATTATATATGTGTGTGTATATATATGTATATACATACATATATATATACACACACATACATACATATATATAATGTTGTTACATGCATATCTGGATCTAAATTTTAACACAATGTTGGCATTTTAAGTGAGATGAGTTTGTCATGATTTTGGCAAAAACAAACATGCTATTTCTAAGGTTTATGTTGTCACTTGGTCCATCGTCCAAATCCAGCATACCCGTGAATATAATCACACCCACAACCTTGCTGGGTACTGTAATTCACTCCCCTCGCCCTTGCAGCCAGGAAAGATTTCAGAGTATCCTTTTACACTTATGCGTAACTGCCTACCAAGATATTTTTATCGTATCCTCAAAACCACTCCTCTCCTTTTCATTTGCCTTTTCTACTTATAATAACTTCAACTCTTTCCTCTTTCTGAAAACAAGGAAATTCCCTTGATATTATGTATTTATTTTGCTAGGAAACAAATTGGACTTAAGCCCACATTTCTCTTCAGTGTCAATAGAGCTCATAAAGAGACCAGTTTCCCCTCAGTTTAGGCCTCTTGGTCAAATTTACTCAGCTTCATTGTCAGCAATCCATCCCACTCAAGAGTCCTGGGTTTCTCCAGAGAATAAATAACCTAGGCCTGGTGCTCTGTGACTAATCGTGTTTGCCCAGCCCTCCCCATCCCCTCATTACACAGCTTTCAGAATTCAGCTTCCTCTGTCTACCAGTGAATATGTGAAATCCTGAGACACTTCATCCCAGACTCCAGTCTAATATGGCAGCAGCTTCCTCACTTGGTCCCTGGCAGCGTGCACCTGGGTATGCAGATTATTAATGTGCTGTGTGTTCCAGATCAGTGTTTGCCCAGCTGCCCAGACACCCTAATATCTGTCCCCATCAGTGGTATCTACATCTAAATGCAAGCCCTCAGTGAGCAAGTGCATAGCAAATGGAGCTATGGTAGATTTTTATGCTCATAAAACAAGATAAAGCACATACATGAGGCACCTAGAATAGTAAAATCCATAAGGACAGAGCTGAGGGTGTCACTCAGTGGTAAAGCAGGGGGCCTATAAGGACAGAAAATAAGAGTAGCTGCCATGGGCTGAGGGGAGGGCAAAATGGGAAGTTAGTATATAATGGGTATAGAGTTTCTGTTTGGGAAGATGGAAAGTTCTGGAGATGGATGATGGTTATAGTCACTCATCAATGTAATTGTGTTTAATGCCACTGAATGTAGAATTAGAAATGGTTAAGATGGTAAATTTTGCATTGTGTATACTTTATAACAGTTTTTGTAAAACAAGTTGATAAAAGGAATAAAAAGACCAGGAAAAAGCAGCCGTGTTTCTCTCATGTAATCCAAACCCTCTTATCTAGATGCTGCCTCTTAACATTCCAGATGGGTGAGCTCTTAGATTTTCAGAGTTCCACACCAGGTCAACTGGTGAAAGGAAGCTGGAAAGAACAGGAGAGAAAGGAGACTTAGATGCACTGGTGTCCTGAGATGCTGTAAATAAATTTTATTAAAAGGGCACTGGGGCTCCAAAATTGTTGCAAGCCGAGTTTCTCACCACTGGCTTGAGAAGTCCTCACAAAGCACTTGTCTGGACTTTGCTTTGTTTGGGGATGAGGGACCCCCTCCCCAACTTCAGCCAAGTTGATCCTGGTTATTTGCCCAACAGTTTCACAACTGTTACCCTGGGTAAAAGGTAATTTTTCCCCTTTCCCACCCCTCTCCAGCCCCTGAAACCCAGTCTCAGCTGTGCCTTCCCCTATCCCAACTATCAGGGAAGACGATGGGACAAGTCAATAACAAGGAGCATCCAACCCTGCATTTTTCTAAGACTTCTCCCCAATTTCTAAAGAAAATTCCTAAAGTAAAAATGAAATTTTTGCTGGAACAATTTTCAAGTCAAGCAAATCTGCCACATTCCTTAAACGACAGCTGCGGTAAGTACAGCTACCGTGCTGTTGTGCAACATTCAGCCAATATTGGCACAACCGAGCACATGGATAAAACATGACATGCTTTCTCTGTTTTCCATGTTTTGCCACAAAATTCTGTTCAAAAAAGTCTGACTCTTTAATATCTGTCTTTCTGTAGACTTATCTAGGTATTAAGTGCCCTTTCAGTGAAAATTCCTCCCAGATGTAATGAAAGAATTCTCCCTGGCCTTTGTTAACACCTTCCTTTCTTACCTGAACTAATGCTTACCTATATATATATATTGATGTGACTACAACACCCTCTTTTATTTTGCATTTTCAGGGAATAATATGGAGGGCCAAGAACTTTTATGTCCCAATTTCCAGGGTAACTGCAGAACCACTAATCTGCAAAAAAAAAAAAAAAAAAATCCCTTCAATTAACATTTAACAACTTCCATGCTCTGTGAAAACAGTATTGGTAACACTTCCCTGAATTTACAATCTATTTAGGTGTAACATTGGTAGAAATTAGTAGCAAAGTGTTACTTCAAGTGAACTAAAACAACAAATTTTGAGCCTGAAATTGTAATGTATTCAGTCTAGGTCTGATATATCAAAAAAGGGAAGGAAATATTCAGAAAACTACTGATAATGTCATAAGAATAATTCTGGTTTAATTAAGCTACTGCAACAATAGAGAAAACACGAATTTTCATTTCTAGGAAATTGAATTTTAAATATTCATTTTGACCCCTTCTTGGAGAAGATATTAATTATTCTTTTAGTTAAAGTATTCTAATAAAGAGAAAACCAGTGAAGAGAGTTGAAATGTTTTTCATTCAAAAACAAAATTTCTACAATGCCAAGCCAAAATATCTTCCAAAGCCAGGTTCTAAAAAATGAATTACATCTTTCAAGACCCCAAAGGATCATTCCACATTAAATTTCATAAAAATAAGTATCATTTTTACAGAAATGTTAACTCAACAATAATATTGCCAAGCCCTAACCTATGTCCATTCACTATAACAAAAACTTCAGCACAATAATATCCCAGCTTAAATGAGCCTTAAAATACATACATTGTATGTAATGAATACAAAACAATATAGGAGTAGCTTGCTTAAATACAAGAAATGTGCTTTTACAAAGATGAATTTAATTCATATTTTTTAAGACTAAATCACAGCAACTCTCCACCCAAAGAAACACTTCAGTAAACATATTAAATGAAACATTTTAAAAAATATATCATCACCTCCTATGTGTTCTTTTTTAACATATTCATCCAGACATCATAGGTTTTCCTAAAGAGGAGGTTTCCCTGTAATAAAACATTCTGACTTTTAACATTGCCCCCCTATGAAAGGATTAACGTCCCCCTTGAACACCTGACTACCAAAAATATAGGTCATCCACATTGTAAAGAATCACACTGATCGAGGCAACTTTATATGTTTCAGTAACTATCCAAAAACACAACAAAAACACAACAAAAGACAATAACCTATAAATGGAGGACAGGCTACAAGATCTCTCTCTACAATGGAAGCTGTAAAAATAAAAAAATTAAAAATGTAAAGATGTCCTCTGTGCACGTATGTGGAAAGTCTGCCAAAATCCACCTGGGGGGAGCAAGGTGCAGAATACTGGATATAGAAATTATTTGTGTAAAGAGATTGAGGAGAATGAAAATTGTATCTGCATGTCTATGCACTTCTGAAATCCCTGGAATAATACAAAAGCAATTAATAACTGCATTGACTTATGAAGGGAGGTGAGTGGGCAGATAGGGGAATGAGTTAAAACAGATTTTTTTTTTCAAGTTTTCAAACCCTGTAAGTGTATTAGCACTTTAAAAATGTTCAAAAACTCCAGGTGATCCTAAATGATGTAATTTCAACATATCTTTTCCACTCCTAGGGGTCTTCTTGAAACTTCCTGACCTTAGAGCCATCTCCTTTTTCTAGAAGCAGAGCCTGAGACATATTTGGATGCTCATGATAAACTGAGGAATGCTCTATGGAGAAGGTTTCCCTGTAATATATAGGAGCAGAAAATAGGGCAGGGAGTCAAGCAAGATGTTATGGAGTAGAGGACACAGAATAGGGCAGGGAGTCAAGCAAGGGTATGCTCTCAGGAAAGTCCAGTCTTGAGCTAAACCATATAGAGGCTCAGGAGCATAAACCACACCACAAATTGTCAATTCTCAAAACCAAAGGGACAAATATTTGTACTTCAGTATCCAACTCTGGACCCCAGAGTGGGGACAGAGAGCTTTAATCTCTCCTGTTAAGCCAAGAAATAAAGGGCAGCTGTGAGCAGTTAGAAACTTTATTTTTTATTGATTTAATTTATTTTAGTTTATTTTATGTGTCAATTTGCCTGGGCCAGGGATGCTCAGATAAGTGGTTAATCAGTATTTCTGGGTATGTCTGTGATGGTGTTTCCAGAAGAGATTAGGACTTGAATTGGTTAATTAAGTAAAGCAGGTGTCCCTGCCCAGTGAATATGGACATTATCCAATCCATCAAGGACCTAAGAAGAAAAAGACGGAAGATTGAATTCATTCTATGCCCAGTTGTTTGAGCTAGGATATTCTTGAACTCAAGTGTGAATCAGAATTACATGGAAAGCATCTTAAACTTGATCACTGGGCCCAGCCTCAAGAGTCTTTCACTTATTAAGTGGGGAAAGAGACTAAATAATTTGCATTTCCCAGGAGAAGCTATGCTGCTGGTCCCAGGAACCACAATTTGAGAATGATTCTCCTCCATCAATCAACTTTGCCTCTTGCCTCTCCTTTTCCTCTGTTGTCTAGCTCAGTATCCTCTTAATTTCTTCAAATTCTCTCTGATACACTGCTTCCTCTCCATTCCCATTGTTAACACTCTAGTGCACACTCTTATTCCATCAGACCTAGATTAGGGGTAAGTATTACAAAGATGAATGTGAATTACCTTTATTGGATGACATTGAATAAAGCCATAGGGAAGGGGATAGGATGTAGCTCAATAGTGCACTTGTCTACCATGCATGAGGCCCTGGGTTCAAGCCCTAGTAGTGCAAACAAAAGAACAAAGAACACCCCCCCCCGCAAAAAAAAAAAAAGCCACAGGGTAATTATCCAACTCATTTTAATTGTCTGGAATTGCCACATGGAAGGCTTGACATGTGTTAACACAGCATTAGAACATCTGGGGCTGGAAATGTAGCTCACTGATAGAGCATTGCCTAGCATATGTAAGGCCCTGGCTCAATCCCCAGTATTTCAAGTGGATGGATGGATGGATACAGACGTACATACATACAGACATCTACAGTTCTAGCATCTAGAGTGATGCATACCTGCTCTTGTCCTGGGAGTATCCTGGCCTGAGATTTACAATGAGGACCTCATTAAGGGCCTTCAGCAGCAGCCAGTTCACCAACTTCAGCATACCACCTGCTTTCCAGGCTCCTTCACTCTAAAAAGCAATGAAAGTAACATTTATTGAGCCATTAATGTGTTCAAGACAATGTACCAGGACTATCATATATACATACTACCTCTTTATCTCCTTTAAACATCTCACTAAGAATAATGTTAGGACTAGGGTAAGGTAAGAGAGTTTCCTCATCCCAAGGCAGACCAAGATGACCCCCTTGCAGATAGGAACAACCATCTTCTGGGGATGTCCTGATCCTGTTGTCACTGACAGAGTCAAAACATCAAAAGTGACATTATGCAAGCAATTATGGCAGAACTAAGCACCTCAAGAAGTGACAGAGTTGTGCAATATTAGTCAATGAGAAATTAATCTTTGAATCTAACAATTAAGCCACTCCTTGGTAAAATCAAGAGTGGTAGCAGCCATACAGAAAAAAGCCATTTGTAGCTTCAATTTTATCTTCTCAACCCTGTCCTTGAGGTCACCTGTGATTAGAGACTACTTTCTATATGAGGTATCTTTCTCCAACAAGATTTCTTGTTTCTTTGAAGTGACTTCTTCCAGGCAGTTCTAGTGTCTAGAACTATGTTGCCCAATATGGTACCCTCTCTCCACGTGTCTATTTCAATTTAAATGTAAATCAGTTAAGTAATACAATAAAATTCTCCTCAGTCTCACCAGCTACATCTCAAGTGCTCAGTAGCCATCTACAATATTAAACAGTGTACATATAAACATATCCGTCGACTATGGTTTGGATATGTGGTATCCCCTAAAAGCTCATGTGTGAGACAATGCAAGAATATTTGGAGGTGAAATGATTAGGTTAGGTTATAGTTTTCCTAATTTAATCAGTGGATTAATCCACTGATATGGATTAACTGAGTGGTAATTATAGGGAAGTAGAATATGGCTTTAAGAGGTAGGTCACTGGGGGTATGCCTTTGGGGGTTCTATTTTTCCTCTGGTGACCAGGGTTCTGCTTCCTGATTGCCATATCCTGAGCTGCTTTTCTCCTCCATGCACTTCTGCCACGAGGGTTTGCCTCACCTTAGGCTCAGAACAATAGAGTCTGCCTTATATGGATTGAGACTACTAAAACCATGAGCCAAAATAAATTTTTCCTTCTCTAATTTTTCTTGTCAGGTGTTTTGGTTATAATGACAAATAAGCCAGCTAAAACACCCTCATTTCAGAAAGTTCTGTCGGACAGGGCTGGTGTAAAAGATTTCACTACACTTGATTTAGTCAAAATCTTATTTCTCAGAGTCACCAAGAAAAAAAAAATACTGTCCTCCTTAATTATACAGAATCTGGTTTTGTGTTTATGATCCTGTAATTCCTGTATGACTTGCACCTGCTCAAATTTGCCTTTAAAATTATCTAAAAATCATCTATGTCTGTGGCTCTCAAAGTAGAGTAAGGAGATCCCTGGGGATCTCCAAGAACCTTTCAGGGATTCTGCAAGGTCAAAACTATTTTTTGTAGTTATATAACACAAAAAACAATAGCTCTCTGGGGTCCTCAATTTTTTAAGAATATAAAGGGTTTGTGAAAAGAAAAGCTATCAGCACTGCTGAGCTAAGTTATTAGATTTAATGATATCATTCATTATCTTTGTTTTTATTCTTGTTTTTGACATATACCCATCATTACATAAGAAAGACTAGTCCTAGCTCAGATTTTCCCATTGTTCCCAGCTTGTCTTGCAGCAACATTAAGGAGACAGTCATCTCAAATTCCTTGAATAAAGAAACTGGCATGAATAGGAAAATATGAGCTCTGTTGTCCCACTTATAACTAGCAAAATGAACCTCTCTCCAGGAAGCAGAGCAGTTGGCAATGAGAGTACATGAACAGCAGGAATGTCCCCCCACCACCAGGCCTGCTCTCCTTCAACCCAACCCTGCCCTCTGAACCTAACAGAGAAACTGAAGAAAAGTTTAAATCTGGGGGAGAAAAAAGCCAAACCCCGGGTAAGCAAGGGTCTTGATCAAATCAGTGAGTGCTAATAAGATTGTAATTAAAATAACCCATTAAGAAACAAATTAAGGAGTATGAATATATGTACTTGACCATTTTAGAAATTAATGTTTACTCCCCCCTCCAAAAAAAATGGGCTTAGGGCTGGTGATGGAACTCAGTGGCAGAGCATTTGTCTGGCACACATGAGGCCCTGGGTTCTATCCCTAGCACTGCAAATAATAATAGATACTTTTTAAGTATTATTATTATTATTTGTTTTAAGTCATTTAAGTTTAAATTCGCTTTTTTGCTAAGGAATCAGTGTTGCACAGGAAGAAGCCATGTGTAAATACATCTGAAACTGCACCTAGAGTTTTGGAAATTGGGAACAGAGAAGTGGTAGGTAATATCTAAAGATTTTTTTAATTGTTGGTATGTGAATAGATTATAAAACCAAAGACCATGGCAAAGTTACAAATATTAATAAAGAGAAACCTAGCATCTGGGACCTAGGATGATGATTCGAGGGAGATTATCAAAAAGTTGCTGAGAGGCCTGCTGGTACACGCCTGCAATCTCAGCTACTTGGGAGGCTGAGGCAGGAGAATCAGAGGATCACAAGTTTGAGGCCAGCCTTGGCAACTTGGTGAGATCCGTCTCAAAAATAAAAATAAAAATTTAAACAAAAGGCTGGGTATGTAACTCAGTGGTAGATCACCACTGGTTTAAATCTCCAGTATCAAAAGATTGCATACACTTACTTCTTTTTTTCTTTTTTGAGATGGGGCCTTGCCATTTTGCCCAGGGTGGCCTCAAGCTCCTTTCCTTTGCTCCAAGCAACTCTTGTGCCTCAGCCTCCCGAGTGCTGGGACTACAGGCACCTGCCACCATGCCCAGTTTTAAATTTATACTCTTCATGTTTTTCTTTTTTGAATGGAACCAAGAAAAGGAACAAAGGGAAGCTGGGAGGTGAGAAGTCTTCTAACAGAAAAGGTTCTCTGAAGCCTTAGTGATGTTTCTGCTCCCCACCCCCTGCTTTCCTCATTTCACCCACTCTCATCCCCTCAAATAAAAACAACATCATCAGTAACAATAATAGCTACAATGTATTTGAGCCTTGCTACATGCAGGCGATATTCTGAACAATTCAGATATAGTGACTCATTTTATCACCACAGCCTAAGAGGTAGCTACTCTTATTAATCCTCATCTTATAGATGAGGCAATGAGACACAAAAAGGTAAAGTAATTTTCCAAGGTCTTTGCACTTCTGAGTCTAATAATGCTAAGAGGGAAAAAAGCATCAGTTAGGTGGGATGGACAATAATTACAGTTTAAAGAAAAAATGTGTCATTTGGACTTATGACTATTTTCCTTTTTTTCCCTTTGAAATTTCTCTTCAGTGTATTTAAAAATAATTATGGAAAAACTATTTTCATGTTTATAATATTTTAATAGAAAAGGCCTAAATAAAAATGAAAAAGAGAAACACAAAACCATTCTCTGTCCATATGTGAAAAGAAGCAAACTGCTGAAACTCGGTTACCTCTTCAGTAGAACAGGAATAAACTTCTTAAGGTTACAAAAGGATTTGAGAACAACAATACAAGCAATGCCTAACACTACCTGACACAAAAATAGGTGATGAATAAGTGACAGCTATAATGATGATTCTACCACCTCTATCCCTCAGTGCTTTGCTTTCCTCTGTGTTGGTTCCATTCTGAGACAAATAATCTCTCCTCTTGCAGTGGCAAGGTGGTGCAAGCAGGCTCAAGTTTACATCCCCTCTCCTCAGAAACTTCAGCAGAAAAGACACTTCAGAGTTTCCATCAAAGTGTAAAGAACTGTGAAGGAGCTGAGCTTTTACATTTGTCACTGTTGCTGGTAGAAGACGTGAGATTACTAGGTCAGAGATGAAGGACAATTTCTTAGCAACAGCAGTAGCTAGCATGTTAGCTCATCAGTATTGTGCTAGTGCCCCCAAACCCAATTCCCATAAGGCAATACGAGAAGGGCTAGATGACACCTGTACATGCAGTGGATTGTATTACAGGAAAGGAACCTTGAACTTGATGAACCTGAATCTTTTATAATGGGCAGAAAGCATGCCTGCCAATTGGTTCAGAGAGAGATACTATCTTTATTTTACTGGACAATAAGCATGCCTGTCTTTTGCTCTGAAGGGAGACAGAGGTTATTCTTTCAAGGTTATAGAACACATAAACCTCCTTGAAAAGATAGTCCAGAACAACAGGCATTCAATTCCACACTTATGAGATGTGCAGAAATGCTAGAGACCCAGGGAGAATTGGATCCCAACACAGAATTCCAGAAATGCTAGAGACCCAGGGAGAATTGGTTCCCAACACAGAATTCCAGAAGTCAATTTAATTTTTTTTTACCTAGCATCACTCTGAATCATTGTGGTTAAAGGAAGGATTGCATTGACTGGCCAGGCCTGAGCCATAGCCTTAGAAACAGGGAGAGGGTCTGGCCCCCATGGAGAAAACAATACATTAGCACCACATCTTCCATTTTCAAATCTGACAGTGAGGTGAACATTACTCTATGGCTACAAATCTGTGAAAATACCTCCTAATTCAAATGGAAAGAACCACAAAATTATAGCACATTATTGATATGTAGCAACCATAATGAAGGACAATAAAATAATAATACTACAGGAAAGTAAAGTTAAAGCCAAATATGAGGGCTGAGGATGTGGCTCAAGTGGTAATGCGCTCACCTGGCATGCACGGGGCTCTGAGTTCGATCCTCAGCACCACATAAAAATAAAATAAGGATGTTGTATCCACCAAAAACTAAAAAATAAATATTAAAAAATCCTCTCTCTCTTTCTCTCTCTCTCTTTTAAAAAAAATCCAAATATGAGATGACACCTTGAAGATAACACTTAAAAATTAAGAATTTCTCTAGACAGTCTTTCTAAGAATAATGTTTGACTATAAGGTAATTTGAGTAAAAGTTACATTGATAAACTACTGTAACTCACCAAATTATTCCTTTGTAACTTAATACTTAAGGTGAATTTGATCTTTGAAAGTCTCAATGTAATAATGAGTGTCATTGTGGTGTTCATCTCATACCAAGGTCTATCTTTTTTAATGCTGTCTTTGAATTTGCCAACGTAACCACCAAATAAAGCCTGGATGAGTATATGTCTTTCAAGGATGTTTTGAATAGGTAATAGGCTATGATAGATAATGTTTCCATGCAGCTTGGGAAACCTATCTTATTATTATGTCAATAAACTTTTGTAAAAAAAATAACAATAATAATAAACAAAACAGGTTTCATGTCAAATTTAAGAAGAATGCTATATAGGTAAACAGGTTTCTTTATTACAAAACTTCCCAGTGCCTTTAAAGTATTAACATGCATTATGAATGTCCATAAGAAAGATACAGAATACAGCATTCCCCATACTTCTCTAAGAACCACCCTTTTTCAAAAAATACCTAATAATAATTCAGTGAAACACAGGACACGATGAACATTAACAACCCTTACCAAATCAGGATTTCACAATTCTATTACTTTATCCTCTATTGAAACCTGAGAGAACTATGACCAGCTATTTTTACATTTTGATATGATTAAGTGACAATGTGCATAGAACTAAATAGTCTCTAGTAGATTACACAATTCTTCAACAAATTACTAAAATTTTAATTCTGCTTCAAGTTCTTTTACTATAACAGAGCATTTAGGGTATCAAGATGTCTAACTAAATGTGTCAAAATTAAACATGATTATTACAGATCAAGAGAGACAAAATAAAGTCAAAATTACCTAAACACTGGCATTTTCTTCAGGCTAAAATACACTTTTTACGGAGCATACAGCCATAAAACTAGCATTTATGTCAAGCCAAGATTAGTATTATCATACTGCAGATACACTGAGGTGCTTTTAGCAATTTTGAAAGGCAGTTTCGTATAACCAACTGTAATAGAGTGCCCGCGAGATTACACCCACCTTTCTAAAACCAGTATAATTATGGGAGTAGAAACAACAAAATATCTTTGACAGAGCCCTTTGGCTGTCTTGAAATACTAAGACATTAAGTTAATGCAGTCTGCTGCTCTGAAGAAATGTGGATTCTGCCCTTCTATTCTAGTTTGAAACAAAAATTGGTAGCATAAAATTGAGAAGTAAATGAGCCAAGAAAGATGTCCATATTCTTTGTAATAGCCTTGCCCTGGAGAATAAATCTCTCACTGAAAAAGTAGTTAGCTATAGAAAATGAGGAAAGCACAGGCTCTTAGAGGCAAAGGGACCTTAGCGATCATCTGGTATTTTGTAGACCAAGTTGTGTAATTTATTTTTTGAGAGCAAGAAGTTTGGCAATGGAAAAAAGATGCCGCAAGGTGGATGATGTCTTATTACACTTACTATTTCACATTCCTTGCCAGTGTGAGACTACTCCAACAATTGTATGCATTCTTCCAGACTGGAATAGGAAGCTAACAAAATGAAGCAGGGAGCAGTAGAAGATCCATCTTGGTGATGATGGCAACAGCATTAGCAGCAGTGGTAGCCATGTCAAAATGCCAGAGCAGAGGTGACAACATCCAACTGTCCAACTTTACTGGTATGGTGACACAAGCTGTAGCATCTAATGTTCACTGAAAACAAGAATGTTACAATGAGGTATGACTTCTAGTAAAGTTTCGGCTTCATCTGCCAATGTGTGAGTTAGGTTGCAGCCATCCTGGAATGTACCCAAAATCTTTTCATTAAGCCCCTTCCCGTGTAAGTCAGTTACTAATATGGCATAATGTAAAAATGTGGATGTGTAATCAATGTGATTCTGCAATCTGTATTTGGGGTAAAAATGGGAGTTCATAACCCACTTGAATCGAATGTATGAAATATGTCAAGAGTTTTGTAATGTTTTGAATAACCAATAAAAAAAAAGACTCTCAAAAAAAAAAGATTTCAATTCATTCCTCTAGAGAAAGGAGGTCTACATGGTGGTTTTTGGGGTAGTCTCGTTGAGGTATACTAGACTAATGTTTTCATGAAAGGTACCGTTTTTGACACCACTCTATCCACCAGATTTCAGCTTGTGAAATATGACCAAATTCTAAGAACAACACACTATACCTCATATATTGACTACAGGAGAGAAAACTAGAAAGGTCTGAAGGGCCAGGCCTGAGATGACTTTGAATGTCAGGTACTTAGCATTAACCTTAAATAAGTTAAAAACCTTTTATCAGTCAATATGTATGTAGAATTAATGGAGAGGGAATCCCCTCATTATACCTCTAATTTCCACTTCAGCTGTGTGAACATACAGCATACTATAAAGATCTATGTGCCACATCATGACCTTCCCATGTTTTCTCCTCTTTTGCCTCAGGAAGTTTTTCAAAGCTTTTTGTAAGGTTGTTTTTCTATGCAAGACAGTCCAGAAACACAGATGGGGTGAGGGATATATTCTCAGAGAAAAACAACAAATAAATAATGAGAGTGAATAAATGTCCTGTGTCCCCACACTGGGAAGACATTTCTGAGGTGTATTCTACACAGTTCCTCAAAGGGTCCCAGAGACATTGAGCCCCAGTTGACCAAAGGATAATCACTTCACATTTAATTGGTCCTTCCTGCTTCCCTCACTCTCACAATTCCCTCCTCCCTGCTTCTTGGGATCATTTTCCTAATAAGCTACAAGTTTTTGTTTCTGTGTTTGATCTCAAGAAAACTCAAGGAAATAGTTGTTTAAAAGTGCACAGCACCTTTTTAACAACTTTCTTTTTTAAAATATTTTTAGTTGTAGTTGGTCACAATACCTTTATTTTATTTATTTTTATGTGGTGCTGAGGATCAAACCCAGGGCCTCACACATGCCAGGCAAGCATTCTACCACTGAGCCACAGCCCTAACCCCTTAAACAACTTTCATATATTTGGAGAATTCCCATATTAAGTCACTATGTCCTGCAGATAGAAACCTACATTGCTTTCCCTCATAATTGGGCTCAGGTGTTTGCCTAAATTTCAACCAATCGGATGCACCCACATGAACTTTGATACTGAAGAAAGCAAGGTGAGAAAATGGGTATTACACAAAATCATTGTGCAGGTGAGGGTGGCAGAACATGGCTGTAGACATTGAGCAGTGTTGACCATAGCATACCATGCAACATGGTCATGTTATAAGGCTATGGTAAATAAGATGTAAAGCAGTCAGATAGACCCCTGCTAGAGCACTTAGGTACTATAACTTGGGTGTCATTAATGTCCATACAGCCACCAAACCAGATTCTCTGGCCCTCCAAATGTTTTTTGAGCCAATAATGCCCTATAATAATGGACATAAACTTGCTAGAATTTATCATGGACATAAACTAGCTAGAATTTATAATAAATTATCATGGACCTAAAATACCCATTATGATACTACAGCCTGGCTAGTTAATTGTCAAAGCTCTTTTTCCTGGCAGAGAGTAGGACTATATTTCCCAGCCTCTCTTGCAGTTGGACATTACCATGTATCAAAGTTTGGGCAATAAACATCAGAGGAAGTTTATGTACCACTTCCAGGTCCAGCCCATGAAAGCCTCCCAGGCACCATGCTATGTAGCCTCTTTCATCTCTGCCAGCACAATGCAGACATAAAGCCTCTTGAGGAAAGGATCGTGTGTCCTAAATACCACTTGGAAGGCCACCTATGAATCAAGAACTCCTTTGGGCTTTGCTATGGTCTGAATGTATCTCCTAAACTTCTGATTATGTTGCTTGGCCATATGAATTAATGAGAGGGTATTGGAGAAATTGATGTATCTTCAGAGTAAAGCCCCAGAAGTAAAAAGCATAGGTGAATAAGTTCTTTAGGGAAAGGATAAGTTATTGAATATGGACAAAAGGAAATCTCCAAGGAAACTTGTCTGGTGATGTAAGGCAATGACTAAGCTCAAAGATATAAAAGAATGCCGTAGGGATCCTTTCATATATTTATACAAGGGCCAGGAGCAGAAGCTCTAAGTGGGTTTGCTGCACCCAAGCATTCCTACAGGTACCCAACTGTGAAAACAGAAGAGGAAAAATAAGCTAGAGTCAGTGGACAGGAACACAGAAAATCTGTAAATTGACAGTCTTATTTCTCTGTGCTCCAGGAGGAATATAGGCAGGGATGAAAAACATAAAATGTTGGTTTGGAGTCAAATCGAATCGTGTTGTTTGGAAGCTCTTATCTCTCATAAGCTCAGCATAGATGCCCAGAGTTCCGGTTTTTATTACAATTAGTTATTGCATCACCATTTGGCAAACTCCAGTACCACCTTCTTGTCTATTTGAAAATAAGCCAAGTGTCAGTGGGAATTTAACAATCAGGAATGAAATGGAGGAAACTAGTAAACTGGGGGGGG
>NW_026000249.1:9771144-9793165 GCF_001458135.2 Marmota marmota marmota | reverse complement strand
GGGGGGGGGGGGGAATAACAGGCACATAGAAAGGGAGGAATAAAGGACTTTTGCATAAGGCAAGGGAAGAATCTGCCAAAGTAGGGGGAAATTCTATTTAAAGAGATTATTTATTAAATACTAGCTATACTCTTCCTGTTCCCAGAATTAGGGGCTTCCCAGATGGGCCTATTATGATATTTTTATCTTACTTGATGCTAATAAAACTTCTATTGCCTTCTCTTTGTTATCACAGGCAACATCCTCCCTTATTAGTCCATTCAATGGTTTTCTTAATAGTACTATTGCACTACATTTGGAAAATCTCAGTGTATGGGCTGAACCAACAAGTCAAGCCTTTTTATTTTGTAAAACCCTTTCAAAAGGCCTTCCATTAAACATCATTTGCTGAAAATTATACCATCATTAAGAACCCTCAAGGCAAAGGACATTAGGCATCCTGGTAAAAATGGCAGTCATCCCCAAGATGCTGAGATAACACTATTATTTTCCCTTTGTGACAGTTCATACTTGCTCCAGAAGCGATTACACTTGGCAAGACCCACTTCAAGGATTGCTTTAGGTGGAAGTGTGACTGATTAGTCCTATCCTCCTATCTCCTCTGGAAACCAAAAGTCTGACCTATACATCATGGAAAGTTCCCATCTAGTTGATGCCTTAAGAAATGTGATTAGAGTGATTAATTTGGAGAAATTACATGAAAAGCATTTGTATTTGGATTGCATTCACTCCTTTTAAGGTTTAAATTCTCATTTTTTTTAAAATCGGAAGTCCTCAGCTCCCATTTCACACCAACACCCATCTCTTAGGTGACTAGTGTCACCTGTTAGTGTGACACAATGGGCCTTGCCTGTCTCAGTAACAGTACTAACAGTCAGTACTTTGGTGCCAGGAGCAGCTTCTGGATCCTGTCCACACATTTTCTATCCCAGCCAGGTGTTTACAACTGAATGTACAAGCTTTGTTAGTGACTTGACATTGAAATTTGCCTTCATAAGAATCATCCAAAGCCCCTTATCTGGAAACAGGGGAAAAATTAGAATTAAACTTCTTCCTGGGACTAGGGCTGTGGTTCATGGCAGAGCACTTGCCTACCATGTGTGAGGCATTGGGTTCGATCCTCAGCACCACATATAAAAAATTTTTAAAAAGGTACATCAACAACTAAAAAAAATTTTTTAATTTTAAAAATAAGTAATTAAACTTCTTCCTAATTTGTTCTTTGTCATCTCATTCCTTTTGATAATTCTATGATGTTACTCAGGTTCCAAGGGCTTCCTATAAATATTTCATTTGTTCTTCCCTATAAGTAGGTAATACAGATGTTATTTCCATTTTATTTGTGAGGAAACAAATATCAAAGAAGTCCAGTGATTTGGAAACAAGTATACAATTAGGTAATTAAAGAGAAAAGACTCTTATGAGAAACTCCTATCACCTAACCCAGTTCTCTAACAATTATTCTCATGCTTGTTTGGCCACCATCTTCTATAAGAAACCACTGTTGTGGTTCCTGATCATTTTCTTGAATTGTCTTGGCACTGCCACCATTGAGATTGATGTCCCCTTGGTTCTACCTATATCATTCCTGATATAGTGCCACAGATGCTATCAGAGTTTTGCCTATATTCCTTTGGAATTTACTATTCCTACACATGCTGATCCAATGATTCTCAATTACAAGTACCTATGGCTGCCTGTCTGGGGATTTTTCTGGCTGCTGGAGCCCTCTCAGTTTGTGTGTAGGTAGATAACACCCCATTTCCCCAAAACATCTCTTTGGTATATCCAGAAACAGCCCTTAACCAATAGCTTCCTTGCCACTTTGGTAGAATTTATAACATTCTACACTCTCTCCTATTGTTCCCCAGGTGAAATGAGCCTTAGTTGCCCACAGAAGTATGCAGCTCAATCAGCTAGCACAAACCCTGGTAGATTTACTCTATAATCCCCCCTCTGTTGGCTTCCTTTCCTTCCCTGTATCACTTCCTACTTCCCTACCAATGCTTCCTGATCACCTTCCACATGAACTATTTTGCTCAGATCCTTGTCTCTGGGTCTGCTTCTGAGGAAATACAGACTGACTTCATGCATGTGTTCTAGCCTCCTCCCAATTTGACTTCCAGGTTGGGATTCCCAGCATTCCGTATAAAGAAGCAGTTCTACTCCCTGACCAGTTGGGGTTTCTCTGTCTCAAGTCAGATTTCCTGAGAGATAGTCAGATTGGCCAGTTCCTGATCCTATAGCCCAGAAGGTTTTCTCACATCACTAATATTAAGGCCAGGCACACCCAATGATCAAACACCTCAATATTTCTGTCACAAGCAGGAATATTCACACTATTTAAGCCTAAAAAAAACTGTCACAACTGCTCAGGGTAGGTTTTGCCACCAAATGATTTTTTTAACACAAATTTCAGAAAAAAAAATGTTCTTTAGAATATTTTCAGTTTGGGAGTTAAGGATAAGGTATCATGGGCTTGCAACTGCCTTGACCTGCCTTTATTACAAGATTGCTATGAGGAAACAAAGATAAACATTCCAATAGTATTTGTTGTCATGTGATTTGTGCAATGTATTATGCTAAGCTCTAGTGGATCTGAAATTAATAAAATACAGCCCCTGCTACAAAGGAGCTTACAGTCTGGAGGACTTGGTAGGGAAAATGAGCAAATACACTTAGTATAACAAATACTATAATAGAGATCAGCATGGGGTGTTATATTAGTAGACAAAGGAGTATCTCAGAAGAAGAGCACCTCACTGGATGTTAACCAATGAAGGCATCATTCCCTCAGAATTTAATTAACCTCTCATATCTCATTATATTTCAACCCTCTTATGCAGTGGGCCCTGCATAAAAGTCAGGAAACTAATGCTTCAACAAAGATAAGGGGGGAATCAGTGGATATGTACCCCAGCCATCCTCATCCTATGGGAGGAACAACTCTGAGGCCTGTTCTATTGAGTCCCCATAGGTCCCCAGCAGGATGAACCTCATAGCCCACAGTGATAATCTGCTCATTAATATACCCCAAATTGTCTCATTTGCCCACTCCCAAACCAGTACTTTTGGGGATCCTCCCCAAATAAATTACTTGTACTCAAATCTTTGTCTCAGAATGTTGTGATTATCTGTTGCTGAGTAGCAAAACACCCAAATCTAGTGGCTCAAAGCAACTTCCTTTTAAAATATTATGGGAGGCACAGTAGTAGGTATATTTGAAATAAGAATGGTCATGAATTAAAATTATTAACCTGAATAATGGGTACATGGGAGTACATTCTACTATTCTCTACTTTGTTTTAATTCTTAAGAATTTCAGACATACACTTTTTAATCAAAAAGGCAATTTTTTTATTGTTCATGATCCTAGGGGTCAGAAATTTGGATAGGGCTCATCAGGGATAACATGAATTTTAGGGAGATACAAACATTCTTTAACAGATGGTTTGTCACTGTTCCAAATAATATCATCTGGGGTGTCCTACCTGGAGCTAGAGAATCCAAGATGGCTTCACCAGTGTATCTGAGGCCTTGGCACTGGCCATTGACTTGGGCATCTATATTATCTTCTACATACTCTTTCTCCACATGGCCTCTCTTTTTAAGCAAGACAGCCTGGACTTTTTACATGGCATTTGGGTTATGAGAGCAAAAGTAAAAGATATAAGGCCTCTTAACACCTAGGCTAGAGAGGACCAGAATGTCATTTTCATCACATTCCATTGATCAAATCAGCCTAGATTCAAAGGATATATAACCAGGCTCTACTTATTGATAGAAAGAGTGGCAAACTCATGTTACAAAGGAGCATGAAGACAGGGAAATGTGACTCATTGTAGGCTGATATTACAATCTACCAACAGAAACTTGCTTCTAAGGGATTCCAGTCTAAGAGAGCCAATAAATGCTTTTATGAGAGAATAACCCTTGAGCTAATGCCTAATGATGGATGGGACCCATAAAGAAGATAGATGAGGGTGTGTTCTAGACAAAGAAAACAGCATGAGTGGAAGGCATAGATGCATTTGTAAATGTGGTGCTAAAAGGGGTTCTGTATGACTACAGTTCTATGTATCTGAGGAGAAGAAAGGGCTGGTGATGACAAAAAAGAAGGGAGTAGAGATTACATCTTGAAGGTCTGGGCACACCCTGTGAAAAATTATTAAATTTTATCCTGAAGTCAGCTGGTCAGACCTAAAAGATTTCAAGCAGGAGAGTGCCACGATTAGATTCATGTTACGAAAAATTACTCTGAAGGCTCTGCTGAGAGTAGACTGGAGTGAAATCTTAACTTAAATCAAATAATGGATGTGAAAGCACAATGTAAACTGTAATGATAATTCACCAGTAAAATATTTTGAATCCTGATGTAAATTACACTAGACATCTTTATTTACACAATATAATGCCCTTCCCTATTTCCTCCTTCATCCCAGTCTGGGACCATTAGTAGCAGGAGACAGCTGTGGATTTATTCTGTCAACATTTACTCAGTACCTGCTATGTACCAGGTACTGGGATTGTGTTGGGGATGAATAATACACAGCACCTTCCTTGGCAGAATTTACTATCCAATTTCCAGAATCCACATACCCTGAAACCACCCACATGACCTACTGCATGCCTAATTACAGGACTGTGTAGTAGCCATCTCAAGGCTCTGAGTACACTGCACCCACTAATGGAAACTCTGGTATGAGACCAAGAAGGGGTGGAAGATGGGGCCAGTCCCAGATGGGGAGAAAATACTTGACTCTGACAAGTGACAGGAAATGGAGAAAACAGAGGAAATGGTATGGCCAAATGTAGGCCTATTACACACCCACGCTCGTTCTATCTTGCCTTATTTGGTTCACATAATCACACTGACAATGAAGTACTATTATTATTATGTATAAAACACGTGACTAGGAAGTAGATCTGAGGTTTGAACTCAGAATAGTCCACCACCAAAGTGCATGCTAGTAATGACCACAGCTAATGTGAGGACCTGGATGGGGAAGGAGTAGATAAGAATGTATGAAGGAAAAATGGCTGAATGAGAAATCTGAGGCAGGAGGGGGTCTTGAAGCAGTTAGTTCCAGGGAACAGACATAGCTAACTATCATTTTGAATGAAGATGAATACTCAAGTATGAATTATTTGACTATCATCCTGCAGAATACCAAAATTTCTAAGACAACACATAATACTAGTGCCTATTAGTGAAATCACCATCATTCCTTGAATTTTGATATTCATTCTAGATTATTAATCTTATGTTTCCTACTAACTTGTTGAAAAGTGAACATATACAAATAATTTTTGCATGGCTTTACCTTAATAATACTTGAAGCTTTTGATCATAAAAAACAAAATTTTTACTGTACTTGGGTTTCTCTTTTTCTTCTAAAATAAAACAATGCAGCTGAACCTAAATAAGACTTTTAAAAATTTAGTGATGATATGAATAACTAAATGACGCATTGTCTTGCATGAAACAAAAGTGTTTGTTAACTTTAATAACATAAAAAACAAGTTTTTCAGTGGATGAAACTAATTCTCTAAATATAACATGATGTTTTTACATTGTAATATTCTGCATAATAGCTACTTTATAACTAACATTAATTCTCTAAATATGACTCAACACACAATAGCTTTGCATTTTTATATTCTTGGTAGAGGTTGGTTTGTGTCAGAATAAAGGTTATTATTTGGTGTAATCTCTGCATTATCTTTTTACTTACTATTTTTTATTAAATGTTCCCTTCCAGTATCAGAACTGACCTTTTACAGAAATCTCTACACCAGAGCAAAAATTGGTCTCATAAAGCAAAAAGGATATTAAGTAACAGCTTGTCGGGGATGTACTATGGCATCCAGGTCTAACATTTTGCTGCCTTTGTATGTCAGTAACTTCCTACAGTTATAATTAATGTTCAAATGTGAACTCATAACCACTGATAGGATACACAAGTCAGTTGAATCGATGAAAACCTAGATATATTCAATAATCATCTTGGTACACTATCCAAATTTTAATAAAGTAAAATTCGACGGGAAAGAGCTTCAAACTTAATCTTTGATTACACATTTCCCCTCTTACTCTCACTCTAAAATGAGTGTGTTGGGGGGGCTGGGAATATAGCTAGGTATTAGAGCATTTTTCTATCATGTACAAGGCCCTGAGTTTGATCCCCAGCACTGAAAAAAATAATAATTAAATAAAATGGACTTGCTTAAAAAACCTAGAAATGGACAATGGATTCATGCTTCATGTTGTCTCTGTAAAATTTTCTCCTCCATCAGTCTTCACAGGCTTTCATTTCTGATGTGTTTCTCCAACTTTAAAATGTTTAAGGGGTCCACCCAATTATTCTTACTCTTGGAAAGTAGACAGGTAGACTAGCTCATTTCAGAAGGGATAAGAAGACAGTTGTACAGATGTAGAAAATGAGAATATTTACAACTTTTCTGAAGACAACCTTAGATCTCATATTATTAGCTTTTTTTGTTTTTTGTTTTTTGTTTTTTTTTTTTTTTTTTTTGGTACTCTGGACAAAGATTTCGTTAGAACTTTCATCAAGATAGTCCTTCTTTTTTGATAAAAATCCTATTTTTTAACTTTCATATGCTGAATCTAATGCTAATGGTATTGGGGAAAATGAACTACAGAGTTTGTAGTAAATATAGACTGAGAATAGTTGACATCATCTGTGGGTTTTTCTCACGACTGAGTCATCATGTAAGTAATGAATTTCTGTTGTGCTTATCTTTCCGATTATATGGTGAGAATCAAGCCCTATGTTGACCATCTATGTAATAGCAATATTTTCATTCTCAAACAATCAAAGTCAAATTCAATCAAATCTTGATATGAACTACAAATAAAGTATCCTTTTCCACAAACCCACTTAGGTATGCCTTATACTTTATAGTGCTTTCTGTAGCCTGATAACTAGTGATTAATATTCTTAAAGAGATAACATCAAGATCAATTCATGGGTTACTAAGCATTTTTGGAGTTCAGCAGTTCTTAAGAGTGATGTGGAATCTCAATACTTGAAGTGGGTCCAGGAACCACAAGTATCAGCATCCCCAGGGACTATTCAAATGCAGACTTTTGGGATCCTTCTCAGACCTATTGGATTAGAATCTGCATTTTAACAAGATCCCCAGGGGATTACAATGAACATTAAAGTTAGAGAAGCTCTGATTTTTAAAAAGATAGGAAAAATAGTTCCCACCTGGGAACCAGCAATGAGGCACATTTTGGGAGGAAATCCAAGAGCTCAAATACCCCAAAATATGCCCATATGCAGGCAAATACCTCACATCCCTTGAATAGGAGTCATAACATTTCACTTCGCAATCAAAGACAAGTTTTATGAAAAGAAGGCTCCTGAGAGAGGAAGAGTACTGACCAAATTCGCACAAGAACCTGCTTGCTCTGACTCCACAATTCAGATTTTCTCACCAGCTCAGCTCATCCTCCCACAAAAGGCAAAAATGACCTACACTGGGCACAGAGGAAGAAATTACAGTGCTGAGCCTGAAGTAGCTACATTGTCTATCTGCCCACACACACCCCAAACCCCTAGAATTGCAAACCCAAAAGTGGTGACCTATTATGGAAGAAATAAAGTATTACTTTGTAGAGCTGGGGTTTTTAATAGCCAGATCTGAAAGAGTATTTTCTAATATACAAGGACTGAACATGCTTGTTAAGAGGACAATCTCTGAATTTAATACCCAACTCCATCATTTACTCTATGGCATTAGACAAATATTTTGCGGGGGATGGGGGGGTAACAAGGAATTGAACTCAGGGGCACTTGATCACTGAGCCACATCCCCAGTGCTATTTGGTATTTTTATTTAGAGAAAGGGTCACACTGAGTTGCCGGATTTGAACTTGAGATCCTCCTGCCTCAGCCTCAAGAGCTGTTGGGATTACAGGCATGCTCCACGGCACCCAGCTAGACAAAATAATTTAATAGCTCAACTTTCCACATCTGCAGACTTCCCATAATAGTCTCTACCTCATGAAGGAATTGTGAGGGTTAAATAGATTAATCTAGTAAAGCATTTCTAGCAATGTCTGGCACATAGTAATAGTAACTGTTGCTTATTGAATTCTTACTATCATTATTTTTATCATTATTATTACCATTATTACAAGAAATTCTCTGGTTTAACATTAAATCAGTATTTTCTTGGTAATGTTGTTCAACCAGTTCCACATGCACACCATCCCCCACTGCTTTTCATCCAGACTATAATTTTCCATCTTATCAGGAAGTAAATTTTTATGAAGACACTGTGGTAAACCCAACTACAATTGAGTTGTAGAGGCTTGATGCCAGATGCCAGACCATCTCTAATCTGCCAAGATACTAACTATATTCATGTGGAAATAGAGCTTACCCAACATGACTTAGTGACCCCACTCTGAATAGCCAAACCCTCGATCCTTTCTAAGTACCCATAAACCACTCAATTTAATAATTCATTCTAGAATTTTGAGTGAATTCAATTATTTCCAGTTTGAGGTTAGAGTTTTTGGGAAATTAGGACATTTTTCCTTTCCAGTCCTTGAGTTCTCCTCTTCCCCACAGTTCCTCAGAATTACCAGCAGTGGCTCGGCAATTTCATCTACATTTGTCTAAATTCTCTGATTGTCATTCTTCTGTGTCAGAAGACATAAATCCATTTATAGCAGCTTGTGGCTCTCTTATGATCATCTCACTTATCTCTGGGTTTGGTTCCTCTTAGCCAAATGCATTCTGACTTTTCTGCCTTGTCCCCACTGCCCACTGACATGACACTATTAGAACCAAACAGGCTAATCCAGTCTGTATTTTGGGGGAGCAAAGGATAAATTATAAAACATCCCCCCAAAAGAGTGAGCTTTTTTTTTTGATCAAACCTCAACTCATTTGGGGGTTAAAGAATTTCTGATAATAGTTTTACAGGTTTGTATTTGTTCTTTTTATAAATCAGAGAATGTTGAATTTGAGCTGAAGATAGAAGTACTAAATGGCTCCACATTCTAAGGAGAACTATGAACAATCAGGACCAGATGCCCACAAAGGGTGCCCCACTCTTGTCAGTCATCAGACCTAGAAAGCAGGGAGGCACAATTTCTTCTAATCTCTATGTGTTGCATATTGGGGAAGGAGTCACAGGAGCCACAGTACCATTCCTCAGGTGGGAACACAGTGAGATAAGAGGCAGACTTTATTCCATCCTGCCGGAGTACGGCTGCAGCAGAATAATCAGGGGGGGTGACGAATAACTTGTGTACTTGATACAGCAGGAGAGGGAGCCGTTTATTGCAGGACAGGAGCAGTATTTATACATTCCACACAGCTTATCTAATTAGCATAAACTAGATACATCAGTCAACCAATAAGGAATCTCCACACCTAATGGCTCGCTTTTGTTACTTTTCAAACCACTCCCTCTGGCATTTTGCCAGGCACCATCCAGACTTGTTTACGAACTTTAACATTCCCCTGACAAAATGCCAGGTGTCATTTTGACTTGTTTACAGACTCTAACACCATCCCAATGAAAAAGGAATGAAGGAGGAGTGTCTCCTTCAACACCCTTGAGCAAGATGAAGTGGTGCCTACCAGAAGTAAGGACTGCAAAACCACAATCACAAAAATGAGCTACCACTCCATACAGTATGGCTATAATCAAATAGACAACAAATGTTGATAAGGATGTGGAGAAGTTGTAGCCCACATACACTGCTAGTTGGAGTGCAAAATGGAGCAGCTGTTTTGGGAAATGGTATGCAGTTTTCTCAAAAAATTAAACAAATATTTGCTATGTGATTAGGCAATTCCACTCCTAGGTATATACCCAAGAGAATAGAAAACATATGTTCACACAAGCTTGTACACCAACATTCTCAGTAGTACTATAGTCATAATAACAAAATTATGGAAACAATTCAAATGTTCATCAACAAACAGATGGGTAAATAAATGACATTCTATCCATACAATGGAATACCATTCAGTAATAAAAAGGAATGATATACTGATACATGCTATGACATGGATTAACCTTGAAAGCATTATGCTAAGTGAAACAAGCCAAACACAAAGAGTCATATAGTATATGGTTTTATTTATGAAATGTCCTGAATAGGCAAATCCACTGAGACAGGAAGTAGATTAGTGGTCACTTAGGACAGGGTAGAGGGGAAGGTTGGAGAAAATGGCCAAGTGGTACAGGGTTTCTTTTCAGAATGATGAAAATGTACTGGAAGTGATTGTGTTGATGATTGTGAAAATCATGAGTATATTAAAAGCCACGGAATTTTACACTAGGCAGGTGAACTGTATAGCATAGTAATTATATCTCAATAAAGCTATTACAAAGAAGGAAGAGGGGAAGGAAGAGACAAAGAAGAGGAATAAGAAGTGTAGTAGTAGTCATTGTGGGGAAGGAGACAGTAGAAAATTAAAACAAGAAAAAGAATTGGCAATAGGGATGGGTTCCCTTCTCCAGCTGGATGCTTAATTAGGTACAGAATTTGCAGGCCTATCCTACTGCAAATCAGAGCATGGCCAGGGACAGTTGAGCAGTTTGGAGGTTTAAGGGGCCCTGGAAGGACCAGCTTCTAGCCTAGTATAGAATGGGGCAAGACAGGGCAAATACTGAAACAGCCCACTGGGATATGGCAGTGAAGATGGGTGACTAGCAGTGGGCATCCTGTATGCCACAGTTTGTCAAGGCAAGAATGAACATATTTCCTACAGGCCAAGGAGACATTGAGGAAGGTCTTTGGGCTTTGAGCAATTGTGCTGAGCAATTGAGCAGCCCACTCAAGAGGACTGCTCACTAGATAAAGGGACCCCCCACCCCAGCAGCAAGAGGCTTGGAGCATACACCTAATAGTGGTACTGAGGGAAAGGGAAGAAGACAAGGTTAAACCAGTTCTCTCCCCCTGGAGACCTACATAGTGGAGAGGCCTCCCAAGTACCTGTAATGCAATACTTCTCAGCCTTTACTATGACTTCGAATCACCTGGGGATCTTATTAAAATGCAGGACTGATTTATCGGATCTAGGATGGGGCTCTGCATTTCTAATGAGATCCCAAATGATTCAGATTCCTCCAGTCACCAACCTGAAACAGCAGAGCTCACACTTTGTTCTCAGATCTTTCCCCACTCTTAAAAATTATTGAGAATCCTGGGACTGGGGTTGTGGCTCAGTGGTAAAAGCACTCACCTAGCATGTGCAATGCCCTGGATTTGATCCTCAGCACCACATCGAAATAAATAAAAATAAAGTTTAAAAAATTTTGGGGAAAAAAAAGGTAGGCCCTAATCTTCATCATGTGACATTAGGCCCCAATTTCCTTAATAAGACTCCTATAGCACAAGAATTAAAACCAAGAATCCATAAATGGGATGGACTCAAACTAAAAAGTTTCTTCTCAGCAAAAGAAACAATCTGTGAGGTGAACAGAGAGCTTACATCCTGGGAGCAAATTTTTACCCCTCACATATCAGATAGAGCACTAATCTCTAGGGTATATAAAGAACTCAAAAAGCTAAACACCAAAAACAAAAACAAACAAACAAACAAACAAAAAATAACCCAATCAACAAATGGGTCAAGGACCTGAACAGACACTTCTGAGAAGATGATATACAATCATCAACAAATATATGAAAAAATGCTCATCATCTCTAGCAATCAGAGAAATGCAAGTCAAAACTATTCTAAGATATCATCTCACTCCAGTCAGAATGGCAGCTATTATGAAGACAAACAACAATAAGTGTTGGTGAGGATGTGGGGGAAAAGGTACACTCATACATTGCTGGTAGGACTACAAATTGGAGCAACCAATCTGGAAAGCAGTATAGAGATTCCTTGGAAATCTGGGAATGGAACCACCATTTGACCCAGCTATCCCTCTCCTCTGTCTATACCCAACGGGCTTAAAAACAGCATACTACAGGGACATAGCCACATCAATGTTTATAGCAGCACAATTCTCAATAGCTAAACTGTGGAGCCAACCTAGATGCCCTTCAGTGGATGAATGGATTAAAAAAAAGTGGCATATATGCACAATAGAATATTACTCAGCAATAAAAGAGAATAAAATCATGGCATTTGCAGGTAAATGGATGGCATTGGAGAAGATAATGCTAAGTGAAGTTAGCCAATTCCCCCCCCCCCNTATAATGTTTTGAACAACCAATAAAAAAAATTGTAATGCAAAAAAAGTACATGTATAAAGACATGAATTGGCATGAACATACTTTATATACAAAGATATGAAAGATTGCTTGCTCTATATGCGTATAAGAACTGTAATGCATTCCACTGTTGTGTATTTAAAAAAAATAAAATCAATTAAATAAAAAAATAAGTAAAAAAAAAATTATTGAGAATCCCAAAGACCCTTTGTTCATGTGGGCTATAGCTATGGATATTTTACTGTATTTGAAATTAAAACTGATAATTTTATATGTATCAATTGATTCACTTTAAAATAACAATAACAACTATATTAACATAAATAACATTTTCATGAAAAATAACTATACTTTCCAATACAAAGAATTAGTGATTGGCATTGTTTTACATTTTTGCAAGTCTCTGACTTAAAAGATAGTTGTATTCTCGCATCTGCTTCTGCATCCAATTGTTGCAATATATTGGCTTTGTTTAAGAATATAAAGACTATCCGGCCACATGCAGATATGTAATTGGAAAAAGGAGTATTTTTTTTAAATACTTTTTTAGACACAATACCTTTTATTTATTTGTTTGTTTGTTGTTTTTATGTAGTGCTGAGGATCAAACCCAGCACCTTGCATGTGGTAGGCAAGCACTCAACCATTGAGCCACAACCCCAGCCCCAAAGGAGAAGTATTTTAATGACCTTTTCAGGAAATTATAAATTATTTTTCTTTGATACACCAAAAACTCAGTAAAAGATAATTTCTTAAAGGTTAATTGCACTGTGGAATCTGAAACCATAACAGTGAACTTTTCATATTCTGTTACATGAAAATCAATTGGTCAGCCCTGTACCTTAAATGAATCTTTTACGTGATTTTGTTACATTGGTATTTTAAAAATATGAGTTCACTAAGTTATGCAGATGTTCCACATGTTGACACATTTCATTATATGATTTCAAAAAGTCACATTTGCCAATACCACCATTGATCTCACCAGTCAGCTCCCCAGAAAAGTTTTTAAGTACCGGAAAGCTTTTAAGCTCACAGTGGTGGAGACAAGTCTTCCAAAATTTTAATTTTTGTTTGAAAGCTCAAATTGTATCATTGACAACAAATACTGTCAGTTGTTTTCCTTAAAGTGACAAGCCTTACTTCACTCATTTGCAAGAAAATGGCAAAGTCTAAATAACCCTCATTTATGAGACAGGCATTTTTTCAAGTGAAATAATATTCCTTAAAAATAAGTGGCCAGGGGCTGGGGCTGTGGTTCATCAATAGCACACTTGCCTGGCATGTGTGAGGCACTGGGTTTGATTCTCGGCACTGCATATTAATTAATAAAATAAAGATCTATCAACAACTAAAAAAATATTTTTAAAAAGTGACCAGTGGGGCCAGGGTTGTGGTTCAGTGGTAGAGCACTTGCCTAGCATGTGTGACATGCTAGGTTCGATCCCTTGGCACCATATAAAAATAAAAAATAAAATAAAGGTATCGTGTCTGTCTACAACTAAAAGAAAAATTATTTAGAAAACAAAATAAGTGGCCAGTTCAGCTGCAACTTGATCAGATGTCATCTTTCTTCTTGAGACAACAATTACAATTCAGTATGAAGCAGAAGTGCTTTGTTCATTCTTCTGATTTTCTCTCACAAAGTAGTAAAAAAAATGTATTCAAAGGTCAAGATTTAACACAATTAGTAACTTTTTACTATTTCATCAAGGACATTCTTATTTGGAATTGGAGTCTGTTTTGGTTTGGTTTGTTGCCAGAAGCACACAGCAATCAAGAATATCATGACTACCAATACAGTTTGGTGCCATGACCTTGATTTGTGCTAAGGCACCAGCAGTTTTACCCATCACTGCTTTCACAACACCACTGCAAATGCCAACACAGTGAAAAAGGCAAATGACATCTTAGTATTAACATGAAGATAATTTTGATCTTGCAGACCAAAGAAAGGTTCTCTGAGAACCACTGCCCTAAAGAAACTCACCATGTGGTCCACAAGAAAGCCAACATTTGGAAGGTTGCCTCCAGAGGGCACAGAGGCCTGGCAGTGTACACCAAAGTAGCCACAACAGCCAAGGGAAAGAGTGACAACAACAGCCCACTAAGTTCAGAGGCCTTTATCCTTTTTCTTTTCTCACCTCCCCATAGCCAATGTGCTTGGAAAGGTATACCCTGAAAGAGGAGTAAGATAAACTTTAAAGCTACACCAAGCCACTCCAACCCAGCTCAACCTTGGGTTTGGCCAGAAGAGGAAATGAGATTGAGATCAAAATTGAGATTGTGATTTTTAAACTGGACTTTTAATAATCAAAAGTAACCAGAAAGTTATGGAATCTGCCCAAAATGTTATTAAGAAAACAGGAAGGGCAATACGACAGAGCACAGTTGGAAGCAGGGATTAAAGCTAAATAAAACACTTTCATGTTTCTATCCCCACTGAGTTGAGACTCTTCATTAAACAGTTATGTCTAGTGTCCATTCCATTTATAATGCATACATATCTGAGCTAATTGAAAAGCTCCCTATGTGACATGCCATATTTCTTTTCCTCCTTGTCAACATCATATCATTCTTCTATTCAACAAAGTTTGATTGAATGCCTACTGTGCCAGGCACTCTTCAAAGGACTTGGGAAACACCAATAAGGAGGGAAAAGATAGAAATCTGTTGGTGGAGCTTACATTTGTAATTCATACTTTTTAAAGCTTTTTCCCCCCAAGTAACCATGCAGGCTCAGCAGTAAAGCATGCTGGTATCTTGCAGCAAATATTATGAGTGTTCTATGGGCTAGTCCCAAGAAATATGAATAGCAATCTATATTGAAATGTTCTAAGGCCTGTCCAGCTGGCTCCAACAGTCAAGGTTATCTGATAATCTACTGGGAAGGAGTCCAAGAGCAGAAGGCTCAGGGCAAGATTTGATAAGAGTGACACCATCTTGATTTCAGTGGAATCTAACAGGATTCCAATACCAGCCAGTAGCTGGAGGCACTAGGGGATAGGCCAGCTCCTTCAAGGAAAGAGGCCTGGGGAAGGCTTGTCGGGGATAGTATCTTAGTAAAATGAGTTGGTATTCACTTGGGAACCTTAGTAACAGAAATAAAAATCAGCTCACAGCCTAGAATGTACACTCCAGATTGGATTCAAGACAAAGGACACTCTGATGGGTAAATGATTGCTGCCTGCTGAGCATTTTGAAGGTGTGTTCCAGGGCCAGTTTAAGAACATCAGAGGCACTAAGCCCTGAAAAGACAAATAATATCGAATAAAATAACACTAAACCAGAAAAAAAAAAAAAACAGAAAATAAGTATAATGGAGTCTACCATCATTCTATTTTTCCCCATGATGTCTTCTTCAAAGTTGTCTTTTCTTATCTTCTTAATTTTTTATTTGTTTTAATTTAGTTATACATGACAGTAGAATGCACTTATGTAATTTGATATGTTATACATACATGGGATATAATTTCTCATTTTTCTCAGTGTACATGTTGTAGAATCATCAGTCATGAAGTCACATATATACATAAAGTAATAATGTCTGTTTCATTCTCCTATCTTTCCTATCCCCACAAAGTTCTCTTAATATCCAATGCCTTCAATTGTATGTATGTGCATGCGCATATGTACATGCAAGCACATTAATGTGTGTGCACCATAATCTCATTTAGTCTGTTATAAGGGTCCTCTATGCTGGTCTATCCCCAGCCCAGCCCAGCCCAGCAAAGAACATCAAGGAACTTCTGGCATTTAAGTGATTCATCCTGAACAGGCCTTCTATCTCATTCCACCCTCAGTTCATTCCTTTGCCTCTTTGATTTTATTTTGGCTTAGCACATCTAGTTTGTGACCCAACCACCTACTACTCCAACACTTAGCAATCCTATTTCACTCTTGGTGTTTTTTTCTTCCTCCACTTATGGTACTTCCTTGAAACAACTCTTTCAGGGATGGTCCCCTTAGCCTCCAAGTCTCCTTCATACACTCTGACTTTGTAGGAAGATCTAATTGGGTATGATCTGGCTTCCCCCCCACCACCACAGCTTGGACCCTGGAGGAAATAGTCATAAAACTCGAGGAAAATGCAAAGCTATAGAAAATGACAGACCAATTAAAAAAGAACACTAATAACCTTACATTTAATAATCATAAAATTCTCAGAGCAGAGTTTCTAAAAATGTTATGCTATATGCATTGCATCATCTTAGGGTGTTTGTTGTTGAAACTGCCACTTGGATGGCAGCTTGTGACAAAAGCTTGTGACACTTCTGGCCTACAAAATCAGAGCTCTCTTGGAAAAAAAAAACCCACAGGTGCTGTAGTTAGAGGTCAGACTGGGGTATACTGAAATGGGAAGGACTGAGGGTGGGGGGCTGACATCAATGCAACACCAACTAAATTGACATATATGGCTAGAAATTACATCCTAAATAGCTCTTTGCACTACAGTTGGAAAACACAGAATATTAAGGAAACATAAATGGATTGAATCTATAATTTTCTATGAGCTTCTGTGACTAAAAAGGCACCTCCCACCATCATCCCTCCCCCACCAAAAATAATCTAATTTTAGTAAACCTTCTTTTCCATATGATCAAAGCATAGAAGTTAAATCTACCACTCACCATTATAATCCCTAGGCTGAATTTCTATTTTGTACCAGGGGAGCTATTTTAGACAAACCCTGTGAACTTAAATAGGGAAAGTGATTCATTGGCATGTAAGGTCCGTTTCATGTTGATGTCAGGATGGAGAATCAGATGGTGCTAAATGTTCTCTCAGGTCAATACTTGATGACTTCATAGCTTTCACCAGCATTCTTAATGGTTCAACATTTAGCACTCAAGTTCAGGAGCATTTTGCCAGCTCTTTGTGAAGGAGGAGGCCCAGAGAGATACTATTGAAAGCTTTTTTCAAAAGGTTAGTTAATGCACTAGGGCATGGATTTCATTACATGATCACATAACACTGAGTAGCAGAACATATAGTGAACAATCTAAAAATAATTGCTGCTCAGATGTTGATTAACCGAAAGTTGACCATGAGCCAGGCTTTGGAAAAGTGAAGCCAGGCACTAAGAGTGCAGTTTCCTGAGACTGAGATTCAATAAGGCTGCAGGTTGGAAGGGAATAAAATCATATTCCTGCTAATGCACTTCTCACTCATTTTCCCTTCCTATTTGCCATAACCATTCCCTGCTCTGTGCCAGCAGGACCTGAAAAGGGCTGAGAAAGGACTGCCATCAAGCTGAGGGAAAGGGGTGGTTGGGGGAATCTTACAAAAATAGACAGGAGAACATTAAAGTAGAGGAAGGAGACCAGAGGAAGGAAGGAAAAGGGAAGGTTCTGGAAAGTAAAGTTGATTAAATTATGTTGTGTTTAAGTACGAATATGCAACAACAAGTCTAACTAATATGTATAATTATAATGCACCAATAAACATATTTTTTAAAAAATCTTTTCAACCCTAGAAGAGGAAAAAAAAAAAGGGCTGCCATCATCCTTCTTTGCTATAGCCAGGAGCCATCTTGCCTATGTTAAATATCAACATTGATTATAATTAATGTTTATCAGTAGTGGCTGACTTGTTCTTTCTCCTGTACCACCAGACATAGAAAAGTGAAAGGATCAAACAGAGACCAAGGGAAGACAGAGAAAGTAGACCAAGGTGTGCATCTGAAGCTTCTCCTAAAGACCCAGTCAAGAACGCTTAGAGGAGGGAGGTTTCAAAGGTGGCAGAATAGAGCAGGTCACTTTCCTGACTGTTTCACAGTGTGAAACTATAACAGTGGTTCACTTTATGCTTTGAATGTGGCCCTTGCTGCTCTGCCACTGCAACTTATTTTTAAAATGGACATGTTTCTTTCTTTTCCTCTCCCTACTCACTTATCTGTTTCCCTGGAATCTTTCTTTTCTTCTGCTAACAGCCAATCTCTTTCTTTCACTCTTCCTTTTAATTTTACTTCTAACCTCTCTCCTCCTCCCTCATAATCATCACATCCTACATCACTTCTGTTCTCTCCTGTCCACCAAACAATTGCAAACTTATTGTTTTTTTTTTCTTGTAGGCAATAACTAATCACATCATTTCTGTTTATCGTGACAACATTGTAGACGTCATAGCAGGAACTATTTGGCTTAATGCTGCATATTGTTTGCATTGGCTATTATTATTTTATTTATTTTTTTTAGTTGTAAGTGAACACAATATCTTTACTTCATTTTTATATGTTGCTGAAGATCGAACCCAGGGCCTCACGTGTGCTAGACAAGCACTCTACCACTGAGCCACAATCCCAGCCCTGTTATTATTTTAAAGCCAGCAAAGGGTGGAACTACACTAGAAGAATAGTCAATCAATGGAGAAACTAATTCAAATTAAAAACAAGAAATAAGTCAAAATGACAGGCAATGAAAATCATATTTCAATAATAACATTGAATGTAAATGCCCTAAACTAATCCATCAAAAGACATAGACTGGGGACTGGTGTTGTGGATCAGTGGTAACACACTTGCCTAGCATGCATGAGGCACTGGGTTCGATTCTCAGCACCACATGCAAATAAATAAAATAAAGGTCCATCAACAAAATTTTTTTTTAAAAAAAAAGACATAGACTGGTAGAGTGGATTATAAAACAGGACCCAACAATATGTTGTCTCCAAGAGACTTACCTCATAGGCAAAGATAGCCACAGACTAAAGGTAAAAGGATGAGAAAAAACCATATCATTCATAGGATCTTGCAAACAAGCAGGGGTTTCTATCCTCATATCAGATAAAGTGAACTTCAAGCTAAAGTTCATCAGAAGGGACCAGAATGTCATTTCATACTGCTTAAGGTAATTATACATCAACAAGACATAATAATTGTAAATATTTATGCCCCAAACTATGGAGCATCTACATACATAAAACAAACCCTTCTCAACTTCAAGAATCAAATAGACCACAATAATACTGTATGACTTTAACACACCTCTCTCACCACTGCAGAGATCCTCCAAACAAAAACTAAATAAACTATAAAACTAAAAAATACCATTAGTAATTTAGACTGAATTGAAATACATATAATATTTCATTCATCAATAACTGAATACACTTTCTTCTCAGCAGCACATGGATCCTTCTCTAAAATAGACCATATCTTAGGCTACCAAGCAACTCTTAGAATGCAAGGTATTATCTCTATTTTTTGTATTTGCTATCAGATTATAATGGAATGAAATTAGAAATCAACAATAAAATAAAATATAGAAGCTACTCTAACACCAGGAGACTAAATAATATGCTTTTAAATGACAAAAGGATTGAAGAAGAAATCGGGGATGAAATTTTAAAAAAATACTTAAAGGTGAAGGAGAATAATGATACAACATATCAAATGAAGGCAGTTATGAAGGCAGTGCTAAGAGAATAGTTCATTGCATTGAGTTCACTCATTAAAAGAATAGAAAGTCAATAAGTAAATAACCTAACTTACATCTCAAGGCCCTAGAAAAAGAAGGATGAATCAATACCAAAAGTAGTAAAAGACAGGAAATAATTAAAGTCAGAGGTGAAACAGAAACAAAAGAAACAATCCAAAAAATCAACAAAACAAAAAATTGCTTCTTTGAAAAAATAAATAAAATTGATAAACTCTTAGCCACACTAACAGAGAGAGAGTAAACTCAAATTATTAAAATTCATGATAAAAAAGGAAATATTAGGGGCTGTGGTTGTAGCTCAGTGGTAGAGTGCATGCCTCGAACACATGAGGCCCTGGGTTCAATTCTCAGCACCACATAAAAATAAGGATATTGTGTCTATCTACAACTAAAATTTTTTTTTTAAAAAATCAGGGCTGGGGCTGGGGCTGGGGCTCAGTGGTAGAGCACTTGCCTGGCATGTGTGAGGTGTTGGGTTCAATCCTCAGCACCACATAAAAATAAAATAAAGGTATTGTGTCCACCTACAACTAAAAAAATACATATTGAAAAAAAGGAAATATCACAATGGACACTACTGAAATACATACAATCAGAAACCATTTTGAAAAATTATACTTAGAGGAGGCAAGGAAGGAGGGAGAGTACCTAGAACTAAGTTGGGCATCCTGAGCTTCTTCCCTCTGCCAAAGTTCTCACCACACTTGCTTGTCTTGATCTCTTTTCTTGCATGTCTGTCCTCCCTTCTGCTACCTGTAATGAGAGTTCTTGAAGGCAAGGTGCCAGGTTCTGCTTTTGCCAATTCTCTCTGTGTGGTACACAGTGTACTCACACTGAATGACTAAATTAATAATTATTTTTTTAAAGAGATATGTAGGGCTGGGACTGGGGCTCAGTGGTAGAGTGCTTGCCTAGCATGTGTGAGGCCCTATGTTCAATACTCAGCATCACATAAAAATAAATAAATAAAAATAAAGGTATTAAACAACAACAACAACAACAACAAATCTTTAAAAAAAAAAAAAAAAGAAATATGTAGGCCAGGTACGATGGCACATGCCTGTAATCCCAGTGGCTCAGGAGGCTGAGGCAGGAGAATTGCAAGTTCAAAGTCAGCCTCAGTAACTCAGTGAGGCCCTCAGCAACTTAGCACGACCCTGTCTTAAAAAATAAAAAGGGCTGGAAATGTGGCTCAGTGGTTAAGCACACCTGGTTTCAATCCCCAGTACCAAAAAATAAAAATAAAAAAGAGACATGTAGTGCCCAAAAGTCAGAAAATGCTCTACACACACAAACCCACACATACATGCACACACACAAATAAAAAATGTGTACATGTCAAAGTAACATAGGCACCAACTGAAGGAGTTCCCAATGGTCAAAGATGGAACAGTTTAAACAGCAAGATAACTGAAGTATGATTGAATTTAGAACACAAAGTATAGAATAAATATCTATTAGTAGATATTGCTATAAATAATGATTTAATAAATGGGGATGAAGAAACAAATCTCCCACACAGAAGAATTCCAAATTTTGCAGACACTCCACCAAAAAAGAAGTGGAACTCCTTAATTGTGGGTTTCACAAAGTGACTTCTTTCCAAAGAATACAGAATGGAAAGAAGGGAAAAAATGATAGGTTTAAAGTAGACAAAACTGACAAGTACTATTTCAGCCAAGTAATCAAAGTTAACATCAAAAGTCATAAATCATCTTCATAGTATGTGCCCTTCATATGATGTGATGAAAATGGTACTAGGTTTCTGTAGACTTCCTCCCCCAAACCTGTAACCCCAGTACAATCATGAGAAAAGCATTAGAAAAATACCACTAGAAGGGCATTTTATAAAATATCTGACTGGTACTCCGTAAATCTGTCAAGGTCTTCAAAACCAAGAAAAGTCTGAGAAACTGTCACAACTAAGAGGAGCCTATGGAGACATGACAACTAAATGTAACATGGTATCTTGGATAGGATCCTGAAACAGAAAAAGAACATTAGGGAAACCAAGGAAGTTTGAACAAGCAATGGGCTTTGATATATTGTAATATATTAAAATTGATTTATTGATTTTAACAGATGTACCATACTAATATAAAATGGTAATAATAGAAGAAAATATGAGCTGGGTGGGGGGCAGGGAGTGAAGTATATGGGAACTATTTGTACCTTCAGATCAATTTTTCTGTAAAAATAAAACTATTCTGGAAAAGCCTTTTTAAAAATGGAAAGAAGGAAAGGAGAGAGGGGAGAGAGGGTGGAAGGAAAGAAGGAGACAGAGATCTACAACTTACCCATATATATATATATATATATATATATATATATATATATATATATATATATATATATATGT
>NW_026000249.1:9757566-9769305 GCF_001458135.2 Marmota marmota marmota | reverse complement strand
ATATATATATATATATATATATATATGTCATGGCCACGTCTGCTGTGGAATGCCTGTAAGTCAACATAAATGGAAAACTCCTAGTGCAAGCACAGATAAGATGCAATTGCCCTATGGTGCCCTAGCAAGAATTTCAGGGATCAGATCTGGGTCTTAGACCTGATGGAGAGGGCTTATTGTATGCCAGACCACTGCCTTATTTGATTGTATGAGTTGTTTCTGGATGCTGACACCCTTGAATTAAAAGACAATGGGTCCACAACTCTGGGCTCCTCTGGTCTAAGGGACATTTCATTGTTTTCAGGTTGCCAAGATCACTAAGAAGTGAAACACATGATGGGAAGCTGCATATACATCCCTGCATTCTTTTTTTTTTTTCCTTTTTTCCCTGCATTCTTTACAGCATTTGCATGCCTTATTAGCTGCTTTAGGAGAAAATAAAAGTAAAAGCAACTTCATCAGGAGCTGAGTTATTAACCTTTTCCATTCTTGCCCCTAGATCAGAATCTGGCCTAGTCCATCTCCAATTGTGGACTAGTTTGGGCCTGGAGTTGCCTCCGCCAGTGAATGCTACTGTCCTTTTCCATTTTGAATATCTGGTCTGCCCAGTGAACTAACATCTATTAAGGGGCTTCTGGGTACAAGCATGCTTTGTGCTATGCTACTGTTTACACAGGTGGGTTATCTTTCTCCATCTGGAGATAAAATTTGAAATTCTAGAGGAGTTGAGATCACACCACTAAGGGCAGAGTTGTCTTTTTACTTCCCCATTGTGGGGATGGCAGAGGAGATAAGAAGAAACCAAAGAGGGACCCCAAGTCCCAGGTGGTATCCCAATTCCAATCCACAATTCTACTTCCTGCTGCCACCTCTCTTACCCTGCACCCACAATCACTACTCTGTTGGAAGGTAAATCCCAAGTGGATAAGAGCCTCACACGATGATTAGCATAAGTATAGCTGAGAGTCAGCAACCCTGGCTTCTGCCTCTCTCACTAATTAAAACATTCTTTAGTATTCATGCTAACTGACACTCCAGAGCTGTACAGTTATGGGGTGGCACAAGATCCTGCCTGGAGAGGAAGAAACTAGTCCATAATGCTCTCTGCTCCAGAAATATTCAGAATCAATTTGATAGGAAAATAGACTTTATTCAAAGCCAGTTTTGAAGGAAGATGGAAGAAAGTTGTTTCAAAGATTCATTCTCTGAAATGAACTTTTTTTAACACCAAGAAAACATTTTAATTAAACTACAGAAACAATGGTTATACTACAGAATGTTCATAAGCAAAAAAAAAAGATACACTGTATTTTAAGTATTTACAAAGTTACAAACCATTTGCTGTCCTTAACATTTTCCATATTTTAAGTTCATATATGAGGATAATCAGATTTATCATCTTTGGAGGCCCAGGAAACTAAGATACCTTAGTTTTTATCATTAGTTAGGAGCAGAACTTTTAAAGAAGAGGCAGTGAGGTGAGACAAAAAGACAGGAAATATACATATGTAAATTTAGTTATTCTGTTTTAGGCTGGTCTAAGGGGACAATCTTCTCTTTCAGCTTCTTCAGTACAGTCAGGCTGTGGGGGGTCACAGCCCTCCCAGCCTTTACTCTCAGCATGAGGAGTTCCTCTTAATTCACCGGGGAAAGGGGCCGCCTTCAGTCTGTTTCCCTAACAGCCTGAAAAATGCTGATGAATTGTGCAAGTCTGTTTGTTCCATTCGTAATGATAATAACAAGCATTTATATGACAGTTTGCAATGTTCACACAAACCTTATCTCACTGATTTTTCAAAAGAACTTTCTAAGATAACCAGAAGAGTTGTTATGGTCTCTGTTTTACAAAGAGAAAGCTGAGACTCAGAGAAATTAAGCAACTGATAACTTAGATGACAAGAAAGACAGTCAGAGGCAGCAACTTAGCAAATGGCTCCTCCTGACACCTTTAGGAAGCAGATGAATGAAATTCAGGTTTAATGGTGTCTCCCAGGGTGCCTTTCCTGCTCCTCTTATAACTTCCATCGATTGGATTTTTTTTTAATCTCACTCTCACAAGTCTACAAATTGGAGTCCTCATTAAAAATGAGGAAACAGATTCAAAGTTACTCCCCTGATACCATACAGCTAATAACATCTCAGCAAGTAAGAATTCAGACTTAACACAGTCCTTTCTTAAAATTGAGCTCTCCCTGGGTGCTAGTGTTCACACTTATAACATGTTATTTCTTGAGTTCTAGATCCATCTGTACAACTGCCTACTAGAAATCTCTTCTTGGGTGTCTCATATATACCTAAAGGCCAACGTAGTCTGGACTAAACTCATGATGCATCCTCTAAATCGGCCTCTCTTTGGAGATTTCCAATTGCAGTAAATACCACCACGATCCAGTCTACCTGGCAAAGTAGAAACATGGAATTCCTGTGTCATTCCCTCACTTCACCCCCATGGCAAATTGGTGAGCCTTCCCAAATCTTTCTCCTAAACATATTTCAATTATTCAGCTGCTTCCTTTCCCCAGTGTCTTTCAATTCTATAGCTACTGCACCAGAATCCCCTATTTATCTCCTTGCCATGAGTTATCAGCTCTGTCCTTTCTTCACAGCCTCAAATTCCTCTCTGCCTGATAAAGTGGCCCACTGACTACCTATCATTCCAGCCTCATTACCCTCAATTTCTGTCTGGCACATTGTATTCCAGCAAGCCCAAAGTAGGTACAGTCCACATCAACTGTGCATCTTCTGCCTGAATGCTCTGTCCCCACTTCAAGACTCAGCTCAACAACCACTGTCACTTCCTCTATGAAGCATTTCACTCCCACAGAGAAAGTTGCTTACTATCACCATTTAACACCATTGTACCTTGAACTTGCTCCTTATCACCTTGAATCACAATTCTTTGTTCACATGCCTGCCCCCATCAACATGCTGGGAGTTCCTCGAGAAAAAAGGTGAGGCCCTACCCTTCTTTATATCTGCCACAGTCTGGTATTCATAAATATACATTGAATGCATGCCGGAATTCTTCACCAATGACTTTCAGATGCACCAAAGGAAATAGCAAATTCAGTACTTTCCAAACCCTAATTTTACAGATAATGATACCAAGGCTCAGGGGTGATATGACTTACTGAGCTATATGACTTGGCAGCGATAATAATAAATAGATCCAAATCTCCTGATTGAATTCACTCCTTTATCAGTTCTTTTTTCCATGATTCCTCACTGCCTCTCAGACTCAACGTAAAAAGAAGCCACTGAGCCTGTCAGTGTCTCTGTTTCCACTCATAGACAACGGAAATTACTAATACCTTCCCTTTCTACGCATAGGGATTCTATTTAACTATGGTTGAATGCTGTCTGTAAAAATGCTTTAACTTCAGATACACCACAGCAGAGACTCAGCAGCCCACCACTTTGATTTCAACTTCTCAGTTTACTCTCTCACTTCCTCTATTGACTTTTCCTCCCATGCAGCCTGCAACCCAGCAGAAGCTGGAGGAGAAAGAGATTTGTGATTTCCTCTTCCACTTCAACTCCACTTAACTAAGGAGAAAGGTCTTGTAAATAAAATTTGGAAAAGGTTCCCGTACAGTGGTATTCAAAATATTGCCATTGATTACAAGTTCAGAATGAGAATAAAAGGACATTCAAGTTTGGTGTCTTGCATTGGAAATGATTATGACACTACTCAGAAACTCTACATCCATCCATATGTAACTATATAAAATAGTCTGCCAAACCCAAAAGATTTTTTAAAATTTCATGACATTCTTTGAAAAGGGGCGGTAAGGGTTAATTTTAAAAATAACAATGTCAGGGCCAGGGTTGTGGCTGGATGGTAGAGCGCTTGCCTAGCATGCATGAGGCACTGGGTTCAATCCCTGGCACCACATAAAAATTTAAAAATTTTTAAAAATAAAGATATTGTGTCCATCTACAACTAAAAAAATATTTTTCAAAAATAATAACAATGTCATAAAAGACAAAGGCTGTGAAAATGTTGCAGATTTAAGGGCACTAAAGGAAAGATGACAACCAAATACAAGGCATGGTCTAATAGTGGATCCTGTATTGGGGAGGAAAGATTCCATAAAGGACATTATTGGCTCCAGTGACAAAGTTGGAATGAGAGCAAGAAATGAAATGTATCAATATTAAATTGGGGGAAAGTATTAGGTTGGTGAAAGTTGATGATTCTTAGTCTTAGGAAATACATGCTGAAATACATAGTATAAAAACCTATAACATAAGTAATTCACTGAGGGCTGGGGATGTGGCTCAAGCAGTAGCGTGCTTGCCTGGCATGCGTGAGGCCTGGGTTCGATCCTCAGCACCACATACAAACAAAGATGTTGTGTCCGCCGAAAACTAAAAAATAAATATTAAAAAAATTCTCTCTCTTAAAAAAAAAAAATAAGTAATTCACTGACATAGGGTCCAGAAAAGCAGTGTGTGTGTGTGTGTGTGTGTGTGTGTGTGTGTGTGTGTGTGTGTTGGTGCATAGAGAAGATCGATTTTTATCAGAAAAACAGAAATAAAATGAGAAGTTTTCTGTAAGTAAACCCAGGCAAAATGTATATATAAGTTATTCATACTATTTTTATTCTTGCAACCTTTCCACAAGTTTGAAAGTATTTCCAAATAAAAGTATTTTTTTTAAATCAGGTCTGAACAAGACTTTACATTTATGGTATTTAAGTTCAATTGTTATCTCTCTTTGTTTTATGGTACTAGGGATTGAACCCAAGGCCTCATACATGCTAGGCAAGTAGTCTACCACTGAACTATATTCTCAGCCTTTTAAAAATTTTATTTTGAGACAGGGCATTGCTAAGTTGCTGAGGCTGGCTTCAAACTTGTGATCCTCCTGCCTCAGCCTCCCAAGTAGCTGGGATTACAGGTGTGGGAGACCACACCTGTCTTCAATTGCTATATCTTTGTCTCTATTTTCAGTAATCATATCCCCAGTACTATGTAAAAGCTATAGGAAGTTTTAAAAAGAAATAGGCATAATTTTTATTAGTGTATTTCTACGTTAGAGGAGATGACACAAACACATAAAAAGACAGAAATAGTAGAGTGCTTGCCCACATGCACAAGGCCTTGTGTTCAATCCCTAGCACCACCAAAAAAAAAAAAGAGAGAAAGAAAGAAAAAGAGAGAGAGAGAGAGAGAGAGAGAGAGAGAGAGGGAATGACAAAAGTTAGATGACTAGTAGGGGAAACAGGAAGGAAAAATGGAATTCGAGGGCTTCATGGAGGAGGCAACTTAAGTAAGACCTTTGAGCAGGAGCTGGATCTAGAAAGGAGCAGAAGACAGGAAAGGGCACTGCATGCAGAGAGATGGTATGGTGGGAAAAATAACCTGTCCTGCACAGTGTGATTTGAGAGTTTCCATTGGGAGTAGAATGTCAAATATCAGGGTAGGAACGTTGGTTGGGATCAACTGGAGATACCTGGAAATGCCAGGTTAAGGAGTTTGAACTTTATTCAGGAGGCCAGCAGTCAATAATCTCTTAGAAGTGCTGACCCTTCTTTCTTATACTTCTAAACAAAACAGATAACACTGAGAGCAGTCTGTACCAATGATTATGCAAGAACAAGAAGCCTCCAGTGTTTGGAAACATCTCCCTCACAGATTCACCATTGGAAAACAGAATTATCTTTCAGAAACTGTTGTTCAGATTTTAATGCACTTTAATCAGTTAATCATATGCCTTGCCTTTAACACATGGCTGTTTTCAGCTATGTTGTCAGCCACACTGAGGAAATGGAAACTGTTCAAAGAGGGTGGAGGGTAGTGATTTTGCAGAATTGGGAGAGGGACAACTGAGAGGGCAGGTGTATTAGTCAAGGCAATTAATAGTAGCTTCTGTAATAAAAATAACCTCAGTAAATTAACATAATAAAGATTTATTTCTCAGCCAGGTGCAGTGGTGCACACCTACAATCCCAGAAGCTCAGAAGGCTGAGACAGAAGGATCATGGGTTCAAAGCCAACCTCAGCAACAGGGAGATGTGAGCAACTCAGTGAGACCCTGTCTCTAAATAAAATACAAAATAGAGCTGGGGATGTGACTCAGTGATTGAGTGACCCAGAATTCAATCCGCAGTACCCCCCAAAATAAAAAAAATATATATTTATTTCTCATTCATTCAGATCATAATCTGGTACAGGATTAGTTTCTTCCAACTAATGACCCAGGAATCCAAGCAACTTGTATCTTGTGATACTGCCATCATAAACACATGGCTCCACAAATCACCACAGAATGGAACACTTGAGAGGGATCATCACACCAGGAGTTTTGTGGCTAGATTTGGAGATGATATTTATCACTCTTGCCCACATGTCAGAGCCCAGACACATGGACGCAACCAGACTGCAAGAGCTACTGGAATGTGTCATTCTGTGTGCCCAGGAAGAAGGAATGAGATTTTAAGTATCATGGTTTGGGGTTCCCCAAGAGCCCACTTTGAGACAAGGATATGGGTACTAATAGTTGAGGTGAGCAGTAATCTCAGCAAACGCTAAGAGCAGGGAAGTGAGGCAGGGAAGGGAAAGAAGCTGATACAGAGTGTATTAATGGACCCACCCCTGGGGTATCTCAGGCTCAACCCTACTGGGAACTTCTGGGATACTTAATAAAACAAACCTGAAAAGTGAAGAAACTAAGCTATCTACCTACCAACTCCCGTTCTTAGTTGGTTGAGGTCTGATCCCCGGGAAATTAACTCTCTGGCATTTCTAGCAAGCAGGTCAAGCATGCTCCAGTGGCCAAAGAAAGTCCTCAGGCAGTCATATGTGCTTCTGCATAAAGCAAGCGATGTGTACTGAATAGTAAGTACTAAATGCCTGTGAAGGGGACACAAACAGCACTTGCTACAGTGAGAACCTATTAGTAGCTTCCCTCTCTTTGCATGCATATATACCTGATCAAAATGCTCTAGGGGCGGGGAAGGGGGAGCAGAATAAGCCTCAGGGAGCCAGAGTATAGCCTCAGGTTATTTTCAATAAACCCCCCCAGGTGGGTTCAAGGCAGATGAGCGTTTGAAAGCACCTCCCATTCTCTATTCAAATCTTATCATATCACTTCTCAATTCTAGTGAAACCAACCTTTATAAGATCACCGCCAGCCTCCTATTTCAATTCCTGGGTGTTAACTCTGTTCCTAACAACCAAGCAGCTCACTCTTGCTTGGAGGCACTCTTCCTTGGAGGTCTACAATCGCTCATTACCCTACCTAAACTTTGAGAAGAAACCAGAAATGGTAAGTGGATTTATTGGTAATAACTGGCTGAAGCCGTGTGTTGAGAAGGATTCTGAGGCTACATGTTCAATTACAACCTGCTTGCCATGGGTATTGGCATAGGGTAGGCTGAGTTCAGGCATTAGTCAGATTTGCTATAGATCATTCTCAAGTTTCTGTCTTCCATGATCTCCCTTGAGAATCTCATCCACTCCCAAAGTATAAACTATCATTTCTATATAAATGCACCTAAATATAATTTCTATTCAAGACCTCTCTCGGGAGTTCCAAACCCACTTTCCCAACAATTTGGGGAATATATAAACCTTGACATATTTTCTAATTACACTCTTTCATCTGCATTCTTCATGTCACTTGATGACTTTACCATCTTTCAGGATACCCTAGCTTAAACCCTTGGCAGTATTTCATTTCCTCCTCATTTTTCCCAATCATTTACTAGAGGCTCAGCAAATTGTATTAGAATTAGTTGCTTACTCTCTATCTGCCTTTAAACACAGTGGATTCTTTGGATAAAAGACCCAGGTCTTATTCATTTTGCTCACTTCTGGCACAAAGCAGATATTAAGTGCCAGAGGATGGATGGGAAAACCCCATAAAGTAGATTAGTGAATGTTGCTAGTGGTTTGGGCAGAAGGGGAATAGAGAGTGACTACTAATAGGTATGGGGTTTCTTTCTAGATTAATTAAAATGTTCTGGAATTAGTGAATTAGCAAGGCCTTGTGAATATATTAAAACTGAATTATAAACTTCATTTTTTCTCGTTCCATATTTTTATTGGTGCATTATACTTTATATATTTATGGGATTTGTTGTTATATTTTCATACATGCACACCATATAGCAATGTAATTTGGCCAACATCACTTCCCAGCATTTCCCCCATCCTTCCTCTCTTCCCACCCGCTGGTCTCTTTTCTCTACTGATCTCCCTTTGATTTTCAGGAGATCCCTGCCTCCCCCACCTTTCTTTTCCTTTTTCCTCTCTAGCTTCCACCTATGAGAGAAGACATATGACCCTTGACCTTCTGAGTTTGGCTTATTTTGCTTAACATAAAATTATCTACTTCAATCAATCTTCCTTCAAATGACATAATTTCATTTTTCTTTATGGTTGAATAAAACTCCATTGTATGTCTATACCACATTTTCTTTATCCATTCATCTGTTGATGGACACCTAGGCTGGTTCTATAATCTGGCTATTGTGCTGCTATAAACATGGGTATGTGTGTATCACCATAGTATGATGACTTTAAAAAAAAAATATTTGCAATAAATTCCAACATGTGGTATAGTTAGATCATATGGTACTTCCATGCCTAGTCTCTTGAGGAACTGCAATACTGATTTCCATAGTGGTGATACTAATTTACAATCTCACCAACAATATTAAAGTGTTCCTTTTTCTCCACATCTTCGTCAGCATTTATTATCGTTTGTATTTTATTTATTTATTTATTTTTAAATTTTTGTTTATTTATTTTTGCATTAAAATTCTTAATACACATTTATACCACCATTTATCATATCTCTGTTTGTATATAAGGTATGTTGACACCAAATTCACATCTTCATACATGTATTTTGTATAATGATGCCCATCTCCTTCCAGTATCCTTGCTGTTCTCCTTCTCTCTCCCTTTCCTTCCCACCCCTATTCCCTATCTAGAGGTAATCTTCCTCCCTTGCTCTCCCTCCCAACCCCATTTTGAGTCACCCCCCTTATATCAGAGAAGACATTCGGCATTTGTTTTTTCTGGGATTGGCTAACTTCACTTAGCATTATCTTCTCCAACGTCATCCATTGCTCTGCAAATGCTATGATCTTATTCTTTTTTATTGCTGAGTAATATTCCTTTGTGTATAAATGCCACATTTTTTTTCCATTAATCCACTGAAGGACATATAGGTTGGCTCCACAGTTTAGCTATTGTGAATTGTGCTGCTATAAAATTGATGTAGCTGTGTCCCTGTTATATGCTGATTTTAAGTCCTTTGGGTATAAACCAAGGAGTGAGATAGCTGGGTCAAATGGTTCCATTCCAAGTTTTCTGAGGAATCTCCATACTGCTTTGCAGAGTGGTTGCACCAATTTTCAGTCCCACCAGCAATGTATGAGCACACCCTCTTCCCAACATCCTCGCCAACATTTATTGTTACTTATATTCTTTATAATTGCCATTCTAACTGGAGTGAGATGAAATCTTCGTGTAGGTTTGATTTGCACTTCCCTGATTGCTAGAGATATTGAACATTTTTTCATATATTTGTTGACCATTTGTGTTTCTTCTTTTGAGAAGTATCTGTTTAGTTCCTTTGCCCATTTATTGAGTTATTAAAAATGGTAAATTTGATGTTATGTGAATTTAGTATCTCAGACTGGATGTATGAAAGTGATAGAATATATTTCTAACATAATTTAGGAAGAACAAAAATTACCCTCCTTAAAACTTAATCCCTATTCACAGAGTTAATGCCAAACTCCTTGACAAGTTGTCCAGATCCTTTGTGAGCAGGCCCCTGCTTTGACAGTCTCCCTCCCTTCTCCTCCCATTGACTTCAGACACTTCAATGTCTTCATTTCATGAACCTGCTCTGTGCTTATTGTCTCACCTTTGTCCCTGCCACTTACTCCCCTTTCTTTGTTTCTCTCTCCCACCCAGCACTACCTGCAGAAATAGTTCCAGGGTCAGACCAAATCTCACTTCCCTAAAGCTGGGCAGTTGAAATCTCTCTTCCTAGTTCTGTTATCACTTTGCTTAGCATCTGTTTTATGGCATTAATGCCATGTTCCCATTTTATATAATCAGTTGTGTCTTTATAGTTAGGCTGATTCACCTTTGATTCCTCTAAAACAGAGCACACGAAGTAGATACCTTGTCTGTAGAACTTTAATTTTTTGTTTACTTTTTTTGAGGAGAAATACAAACCCACATTTTTAATGTAAACATATTTATTACATGTATTTGTCACCAAGAAATCACAAAGAGCAAATCCACATTTATATATTGGCTCAATCAATAAGAATTTAGTAATGGCTTGCTATTTCAGGCAGTAATGCCCAAGTCAGAAAATGTCCTTGCTCTCATGAAATATCATGTAGAAAATTCATAGAGTATGCACAAGTCTTAAGTGCATACCTCAATAACTTATTTTAGTGCTAGGGATTGAAGCCAGGGATGTTCTACCACTGAGCTATATCATTCTGCCCTTTTAATTTTATTTTTTATGTCCATCTAGAATTTTTATTGGAATAATATATGAAATATGCAGTATCTAAGGTCTCTAGATTTTCCAATAATTATCCAGTTGCCCCAGGACCAGTTATTGAACACTAATATGTTTATATTATTACCTGCAAAACTATTCTAAAAATAGGGTGTCTTTTGGACTTTCTATTATATTCTGTCTGTCAAATTCTGTATTACTGCTATGCTATTTTATTTTTTATGATCCAACCCTTGATATTTCTCTTTTTATTGGTTCTTTTTAATTATACATGACAAAAGAATATGTAGTGACATAATTATAAAAGCATGGAATATGATTTGTTCTAATTCAGGCCCCACTATTTCCCCTTCCCCTCCCTCCCTCTCTCCCACCCTCTGTTTCCTTCCCTCTACTCTATTGATCTTTCTGTATTTACTTATAATTTTATTTTTTAAAAATTTTTTGTAGTTGTAGATGGACAGCATGCCTTTATTTTATTTGTTTATTTTTATGTGGTGCTGAGGATCAAATCCAGTGCCTCATGCATGCTAGGCAAGCACTCTACCACTGAGCCACAACCCCAGGCCTATAGATTTATTTTTTGAGACAGAATCTCAATAGGTTGCTGAGGCTGGCATCAAATTTGCAATCCTCATGCCTCAGCCTCCCAAGTCAGGAGAATTACAGATATGTACCACTGAACCCAGCTCTCCATGACTTTTTACATATGTATGTACCCATGGAATCACCACCCACATCAAGATATACAATATCTCCAGCACATCACATCCTCCTGCCTGAAGTAAACACTATTCCAGCTTCTACCACCTTAGATTAGTTTTGCCTGTTGTTGGATGTCATATAAATGGAATCATACAATGTTATTTTGTGCCTAACTTCTTTCATTCATCATTAATTCTATGCAGTTCATACATGTGGCTATGTGAAGCAGCAATTAGTTCTTCCTATTGCTGTATAGTGTTCCTTTGTAGCATATTCTGCTGACTGTTCCACAATTTATTTTTCCATTTTCCTATTGGTGGATATTTGGTGGTAGTCCCAGAGTTTGGCTATTAGTAACAAACCTGAAGTAAACATTCCTGTACATATCTTTTTTGGGGGAGGGGCAGGGGGTACCAGGCATTGAACTCGGGGGCACTCAACCTCTGAGCCATATCCCCAGCCCTATTTTGTATTTTATTTAGAGACAGGGTCTCACTGAGAGTTGCTTAGCGCCTCTCTAAATTGCTGAG